>NC_053158.1:1019915-1359830 GCF_016835505.1 Polypterus senegalus | reverse complement strand
ACGGCTTTCAAATACCCTGAGTTGCACAGAAGGGTATTTTAAGATATTTGGAGATTTATTCATCCATCCATTCCTTCAATTTTTCAAACCCACTTATCCAGGTTAGGGTCATGGATCAGCTTTAGCCTATCCCAGAAATCCTAGAGCCCAAGACAGGAAAAGCACCTGAATAGGGTGCCTGGTGCACCTCCTTTCCTCCAGTCTCATCTTCTGAAGCTGCTTCTTCTTCTTCTTTCGGCTGCTCCCATTAGAGGTTACCACATCGGATCATCTTCTTCCATATCTTCCTGTCCTCTTCATCTTGTTCTGTCACACCCGTCACCTGCATGTCCTTTCTCACCACATCCATAAACCTTTACTTAGGCCTTCCTCTTCCTCTCTTCCCTGGCAGCTCTATCCTTAGTACCCTTCTCTCATTATACTCAGCATCTCTCCAAACCAACGCAATCTCGCCTCTTTGACTTTGTCTCCCAACCGTCCAACCTGAGCTGACCCTCTAATGTCCTCTTTTCTAATCCTGTCCATCCTCGTCACAAACAATGCAAATCTTAGCATCTTTAACCCTGCCACCTCCAGCTCTGTCTCCTGTGCCACCGTCTCCAACCCATTCCTGGTGAAAGTTGAGGCGAAATGCATTTCCAAAATCTCAGAATGGTCCGGGTGTTACGTCAAGATCTCAAGTCGTACTCAAGAGCTCTTAAAATGCATCTGATATATCTCCATGTTGAGTCACATTTAAGACATCTAAAATGGCCTCTCCGATACCTCAGATTTACTGGCTCATTTTGTAAAATGGGGTTTACTCCATATGATATCCAAGCCACATTTTAAGATACCTTTAAAAAACACTAGCAGCTGTGTTAAGAGCTCTGAATATCGTGTCCTGATATTTGAAATAAAATTGAAGACACCTGTGGACCACCAGGGTGTGCACCGCCACCCAAACCCGGCACAGACAGATGTGAGACACAGGTTCAAGGCATCCATCCATTATCCAACCCACTATATCCTACCTACAGGGTCACGGGGATGTCTTCTGGAACCAATCCCAGCCAACACAGGATGCAATGCAGGAAACAAACCCTGGGCAGGGTGCCAGCCCACCGGAGGACACACACACACACACCCCAAGCACACACTAGGGATTATTTAGGACCACCAATGCACCTAACCTGCATGTCTTTGGACTGTGGGATGAAACCCACGCACACACGGGGAGAACATGCAAACTCCACGCAGGTCTCCTTACTGCGAGGCAGCAGCGCTGCCCACTGCGCCACTGCAGTTCAAGGCACACATTTTTTATTTTTATTTTTCCCTCGTGGGAAACACCTTCCGCCGTTTCCCACAAGTATAACACAGTCCAGAGCACAATGCATTTCTCTTCTTTCTCTCTTTCTCTTTCCTTCATTCCTCCTCCCGACTCTGGCTCCCTGAGCTCCTTCATAAGACACCCAGAAGTGCTCCAGGTGCTTGTTGACCCAGTTCTGGATGTGTTGGAAGTGCTGCAATTAAGGGCTCAGCAGCTCCCCAGGTGCCCCCTGGTGGTGGCCACAGGCCCCAGCAGGGTTGATCTTCAATGCTCTAAACCTGTGGTACTGTTTCACGCTCGGCCCTCTAGCTCTCGAGGGAGGTCATCTTTTAGAGAGGCTCTTTCTCCCAAACTTTCCATTAAAGTCCGGTTAAGGGCTCCGGCTGTCCACCGTACACCTCAGATGTGTTTCTAGAAATCTCTAAACACCACACCACAAGTGCACAGCTCAAACATGGTCCAGATGTTATCTCAGAAAGTACTCAAGATATCTTAAAATGCACTTCATTCACAATGACTCAACTTTGAGAGACCTAAAGGTTAGAGTTACAGCCACATTTATTTATACAGCACATTTTCATAGGATGTGTCTCAAAATACATGTTTATAATAATAATAATAATTCTTTGGATTTATATAGCGCTTTTCTCACTAATCAAAGCGCTCACACCTAACCGCACTCTCAGGTCCTCTACGTCTGGGCTTTCTCATTACCCCCCTGCATGTCTGGTCACCATTGGCTCTGGGGTATTTAGTCAGAGTGCCCCTCATCTCTGGGACTCACTGCCACCAAACATTTCACCGAGGGAACTCACAGGTCATGGAGGAAGTGTTGGGGCACCACCCGGGTTGGCCCTTTTAATATTTACACAGAAACAGGCGCTTGACGGAGCGCCCAATAAAGAAAAACGAATACGCAGGTTGACTAAAAATGAAGTAAGAGCCCGCTTTGGTCTTCTCTTGAGTGCATCAGGATTTCAGGCAGGAGCTCCAGTCATCAGTCTGCTCTGACCCGAGTGAGACACGCCATGCCGGGAGCTTCTGATTTCAAACTTTTATAGTGGAGTAACCACAGGGGGTGGAGCCAGTTTCCCACTGTGGGCGGTTACTTAGGGCTGTGGGAGTTGTTACCATCAGTGGCCACGCCCCCTCGTGTCCCAGAGTGGTAGAGCGGAAGGCAAACCTCAGAGGCGCACGTGTGTGATGAAGCTTATAAGGTTAATTTTGAGGTATCTCCAAAAATCTCTCTGGTCTGCCGTATTCATTGACTTTTTAAAATTCTTACCTTGCCTCCCTGTTGCTGCCCTTTAAGGATCTCCATCTCACGTACCTGGACTGAACTGCGCTGTGATTAATCCTGGCAAAGGAGGCAAGTGGGAAAGTGACCAGTGCTCCAAAAAGCTCGGCTACATCTGCAGAAAAGGGAATGCGACTTCGACCTCAGCGTTGACGCCAGGTTGGGTGTTCATTGATTTATACATCGCTTCAGTTCACGTGAGGAGATGTGGATGTTGACTCTGCAGGTCCGTTTTTTTAAGTGTGTGCCTTCCGGGGTTAAAATGTAACCTGAATGTTTACTTTATTTGCTTAATTTAATTTATACCTGCGAGTCGGAGATGGAACGAGTGAGCAGCAGTCCTCTGTCGACTACAAGAGGGGATGTGAAGAGCGAGCTCAGACAAACATAAATCAAGATGATTCTGGACATGACATCTTAATGTAAATAAATTCCGACTTATAAAGATTGTTCATGTGCTCAAGCCAGAGGTTGACGGTAATCCTCCTCCTTGTGGGGCTTATTGCTTTTGTTTGGGACACGTTTGTGTTATTTTGACAGCTCTCCTCGTTTGCGGCCTGCTACGCCAGAAGCCTGCAGGTCATAGTTTTGAGTAAACTTGACAGGGCGAGCCACTTCTGGGTTGGCCAGTAAAGCCCCTGGCCTGCTTCATGAATTATCATCACAACATGGTGGGTTTTGGCCCCCTGGGCCTTTTTCAGTGTGTAGTCCTCAGGCCTTTCTTGAAGTATTCAGGCTTTTGGTGTTGGTTAGGCCTGAATGACATCACTAGGCACCTGGGCAATGGGGGTCTAAGGTGGGTTTAGTAAGGCCCTTTTTTAGGTTGATTCTCATTGTCAGTATTTCTAGTGAGGAGAGACACCAGAGGTATTTTGATATTTAAAATAACGTTTAATTCATTGACTGAAAGCAACGTTGAATCCAACGAGCAAGTTACAGCAGATAAATGTCAACTTGTCTTTTGTTTGCTTTGCAGTAACGGATCAGCCCGGGTTCTGTCAAAACCACTGGGTGCCCTACGCCGGCCACTGCTACTACATTGAGAGATCGAAGAAGATCTGGAAGGAGGCTTCAACCGCGTGTCACAAAGAAGGGGCCTTCCTGGCCAGCATTCACAACATCGAGGAGCACAGCTTTGTCATCTCTCAGCTCGGCTACGGTAGGCTCTGCTCCCATTATCTAAGTGCCTGCTCGGCCTTTTTCTGCTTTCAAGAGAAGAATTCCAATGTTGTGTCCTTGAGGTCTGCTCAGCAGGTCACTGATTTAACTGAAACTGAAGGTCCCGTTTGTGACTAAAGTCTGCCTACTAACATTCTCTGTGAAATACGCACCCTCATACAATCACCCCGTCCTTAACTTATGCAACGGCTTTCGCTCAGGGCACCACAGATATATGCTCGGTAAAGCACACCAGCGTGTACTGAAGTGTATGTGCTTGGCGAATGCCGTCATGCAGGGTGTAAAATACCCTCGGGTTATAGGGGTCCCATGTGAAGTCCTACTCTGATTCTGCGCCATATCCAACAAGTTCAAGATGGAGAATGGAGAGGCCTGTCCTAAGTTGACGAGTCACGCCATACGCGGACACACATTCTGACCAGCATCACACACGGAGCAGCACTCTCCGTGTCACATACGCCCGCCGTGGACCAGTGCAGCTTCGAGCCTGGAAGGACGCATTTGATTGGTCGTCTTGCTCTTGTGATAAACGACCCTACTCAAAGCCTTGGATCTTTTTATGTACCCCGTACTTCTTTCCTCCCCAGGTTATAAACTAATGGAAACAGCTTCTAGTTCTGTGGCGTCCATATACTTAAACTAATTTTAAGAGACACTAATGTTGCAATTTATTAGTACAACGCCGGGAGAACGTATGAGAGAGAAACACTCACAATGTGACTGACCTCTAGAGCCAAACTGTACAGTGGTGCTTGAAAGTTTGTGAACCCTTTAGAATTTTCTATATTTCTGCTGTGAAATATGACGGCCCGGACACACACAGCGGACACCGTTTTATCCATCACCACACGTTTATTCACAATATATTACAAAAGTCAAGTGCACCGCCACCAAACCCCCAGTCTCCCCAAAGTCAATAGCCACTGTCCACACACACAAATCACTCTGGCCTCTCTTCGTCTCCTCTGCCACAACCTCGTCTTCCTCCTCACCCGACTCCAGCCTTGATTGCAGGGCGGCAGCTCCTTAAGTAGGCGGCTGATTGCTGACCGCACCCAGCCACCTGTGACACTGCATAAATACGACCTAAAACATCATCAGATTTTCACTCAAGTCCTACAAGTAGATAAAGAGAAACCAGTGAAACAAATGAGACAAAAATATTATCCATCCATTTTCTAACCCACTGAATCCGAATACAAGGTCACGGGGGTCTGCTGGAGCCAATCCCAGCCAACACAGGGCACAAGGCAGGAACCAATCCTGGGCAGGGTGCCAACCCACCACAGGACACAAAAATATGATACTTGGTCATTTATTTATTGAGGAAAATGATCGAATATTACATATTAGTGAGTGGCAAAAGTATGTGAACCTCACGGATGATCAGTTAGTTTGAAGGTGAAATTGACTCGGTGTTTTCAATCAATGGGATGCCAATCAGGTGTGAGTGGGCACCCTGTGTCATTTAAAGAACAGGATCTATCAAAGTCTGCTCTTCACAACACAGGTTTGTAGAAGTGTATCATGGCACGAACAAAGGAGATTTCTGAGGACCTCACAAAAAGAGTTGTTGATGCTCATCAGGCTGGAAAAGGTTACCAAACCATCTCTAAAGAGTTTGGACTCCACCAATCCACAGTCAGACAGATTGTGTACAAATGGAGGAAATTCAAGACCATTGTTACCCTCCCAGGAGTGGTCGACCAACAAAGATCACTCCAAGAGCAAGGACGTGTAATAGTCGGCGAGGTCACAAAGGACCCCAACTGAAGGCCTCTCTCACATTGGCTAATGTTCATGTTCATGAGTCCACCATCAGGAGAACACTCAACAACAATGGTGTGCATGGCAGGGTTGCAAGGAGAAAGCCACATTGCTGCTCGTCTGCAGTTTGCTAAAGATCACGTGGACAAACCAGAAGGCTATTGGAAGAATGTTTTGTGGACGGATGAGACCAAAATAGAACTTTTTGGTTTAAATGAAAAGCGTTATGTTTGGAGAAAGGAAAACACTGCATTCCAGCATAAGAACCTTATCCCATCTGTGAAACATGGTGGTGGTAGTATCATGGTTTGGGCCTGTTGTGCTGCATCTGGGCCAGGACGGCTTGCCTTCATTGATGGAACAATGAATTCTGAATTATATCAGAGAATTCTAAAGGAAAATGTCAGGACATCTGTCCATGAACTGAATCTCAAGAGAAGGTGGGTCATGCAGCAAGACAACGACCCTAAGCACACAAGTCGTTCTACCAAAGAATGGTTAAAGAAGAATAAAGTGAATGTTCTGGAATGGCCAAGTCAAAGTCCTGACCTTAATCCAATCGAAATGTTGTGGAAGGACCTGAAGAGAGCAGTTCATGTGAGGAAACCCACCAACATCCCAGAGTTGAAGCTGTTCTGTATGGAGGAATGGGCGAAAATTCCTCCAAGCCGGTGTGCAGGAATGATCAGAAGTTACCGGAAACGTTTAGTTGAGTTATTGGGGGTCACAGCAGATACTGAAAGCAAAGGTTCACATACTTTTGCCACTCACAAATATGTAATATTCATCATTTTCCTTAATAAATAAATGACCAAGTATAATATTTTTGTCTCATTTGTTTAACTGGTTTCTCTTTATCTACTTTTAGGACTTGAGTGAAAATCTGATGATGTTTTAGGTCATATTTATGAAGAAATATAGAAAATTCTAAAGGGTTCACAAACTTTCAAACACAACTATAAATTCAGCTCATCCTGGTTCATTTGAGCAAAAAGTAAAGCTTTATATACTAAGGAGTCTGCAGTTTAGAAAAATGAAGATTCTCCACTGCAGGACACCTCCTCAGTTCTATGCTTTTGTGATCCATTGGATTTTTGACCGGATTTCTGTTTTAGGGTTTCTTCACCTTAATAATAATAATAATAATAATAATAATAATAATAATAATACAGGGTGGTCCAGATCTAATTATGCAGATCCAGATCGTCTAGATGACTTTGATTTATGAGGGGATGATTCCAGTTTGGAGCGAAGACCATTCTTCATGTCGTCAGTTCGCACACCTCTCAATGGATTTTTCGGGTGATTTTCTGTGTAATAAACTTAATAAGTTATAGCATAATGAAAATTGCATAATTAGATCTGGACCACCCTATACATTTTATTTATATAGCGCCTTTCCCATGCTCAAGGCACTTCACAAAGTTTAAGAAAGAACAGCAGGGTATGCAGTATATAGCATTGTAGTAAACCAGATAAATCAATAAAGAAGATTAAGACAGTAAATTCAGAGAAAACCAAACAGACGACATAACTGATGGTCTCGCACACACACACAGGTGACATGAAAGTCTTGACATGGAGGTAAACTGAACAGATGAGTTTTAAAAGATTTCATGGAGTCAGCTGACATGATTCATTTCGGTCGGTCATTCCAGTCTGGGCACTCGCTATACAGCTGAAGGCCCTGCTGTCACCCATGGAGTGTAGATTAGTGTGGGGCACAACAAGATGGCCAGAATCAGAGGACCTTAGTGAGTGGGCAGGCACATAGTGATGGAGAAGGTCACTGATGTAGTTTGGTGCGCGGTTATTTAAAGCTTTGTAGGTTATTAGTAGGATTTGATATTCGATTCTGTATGACACAGGGAGCCAGTGAAGATGGAGCAGGATGGTGTGATGTGCTCGCTGCTGCTGGTACGAGTGAGGTCTCTTGCAGCTGAGTTTTGAATAAGCTGGAGCTGTGATACAAGATTAGAAGGGGCACCTGCCAGCAGTGAGTTACAATAATCGATGCGGGATGTGATAAAAGCATGGACAAGTGAAAAGGAGAGGAAGGAGCGAACACGGGATATGTTACAGAGGTGAAAGTAAGAAAGTTTCTTAATGTGATTTATGTGGGCTGAATAAGAGAGGGAGGAATCAAAAATGACACCAAGGTTGTTTGCAGTAGAGGCAGGTCTGATGAGATCACCGCCAAGATGGACTGGGAAGGAGCTCATTTTATTAAGTTGCGTTTTAGTGCCAATTTGCAGGAGTTCAGTTTTGTTGTAATTTAATTTTAAAGAGTTCTGCTCCATCCAGGTTTGAATTTCACTAAGGCAGGTTGTGAGCTGAGAAAGGTCTGATGAAGTCGCACTTTTAACACTGGAGTAGAGTTGAGTATCATCTGCATAAAAATGATAACCCAGTCCATAGCTACGGATAATATGGCCAAGGGGAAGCATATAAATACAGAAGAGAAGAGGGCCGAGGACAGAGCCCTGAGGAGCTCCTTGTGTGACTGGCGTTCTGCTGTTGCCAAGACTAACAAACTCTTACCTATCAGTCAGATAGGACTTGAACCACTGGAGGGCAGTGCCAGAGATACCCAGTGGCATGTTCTCCATTCTGGACAGTAGAATGTCATGTCTGAACCAAGTGTCAAATGCTGCACTGAAGTCGAACAGAATGAAAATGCTGGTCTGTCCAGAGTCTGCTGCCATAAGCAAATCATTGGTTACCCATAGCAGAGCAGTTTCACAGGGTGTGCTGCGCCCTGACACCCGACTGAAAGGGTGCCATCAAGTTATTAGTGGTGGGAGGCTACAACACTCTCAAGAACTTTTGGCAGAAAAGGTAAGTGGGACCTTGGATCGCTTCTTCTGCTTGTGTGCTCCACGGAGCTTCATGTATTTACAGAGCTTTTTATAAAATAAACCTATTTCATTTTATAAAGGTTCAATGTTTGCTTGTCTTACTAGCTGGTGTTTGATGGCGATACCCACCTCTGGTGGGCATTATTGGAAGTGATTGGGTCTATGTGCTTTGGGACCCTTCAGCGCTTGGCACTCCAAGTTCATGACAGTTGACAATCTGTGGGCATTGCTGTATTTGTGATTTAAACTCATAATGATCAAAGCACCATGCAGTCTCTACATTGATGGATTGAAGGCCAGAGGTCCACATGAGGACTAATTGAGATCATTGATGCTGGGTAGAATGGCCAGAGGGGACTCGGTGGTCTCATGGGCCTCGGAAACCCTGCAGATTTTGTTGCCGTCTGGAGGTTTTTTTTTTGCTTTTTCTGTCCTCCATGGCCATCGGACTTTACTTTATTCTTTGTTATTTAGTATTTACAAATCTTATTTTTATATTTTTTTTAAACTTTTTTTAAACTATTTTAAACTTTTTTCTTTCTTCATCTTGTAAAGCCCTTTGAGCTGCGCCATTTGTATGAAAATGTGTGATAGAAATAAATGTTGTTGTTTTCTCCCAATGCCACTTTTGTTTACATAGAAGTTGCTGTTTTGAGGTCCCGTTGCTATTGGGGTTGCTAGGGGCGTGTCTCCAGGAGTCATGTTGAGTGATGTCATTGAGGGGGGTGGGCCTTGAAAGCTTGCATATCATAATCTCTTCAGTTAGCCCTGGGATGTTGAACTCTGGGCCTGGAGGACCGCAGCGGCCGCAGGTTTTCATTCTCGCTCTTTTCCTAATCGGTTTTCACTGCTAATTAACTTAATTTCCCTTCATTTTAATGGCCCTGTTTTTAAGGATTCCGTCCTCTGAATCGATTCATTTCTTCATTAAATGGCAGCCAAACAGAAATGAGACGTGAAACGAGCCAACAGATGACCAGCTAAACTGGAACATCAAACTCCAAACAATTTCACTCCAACCAGTTGCTTAATGAGAAGCCAATTCTTGTTGTTAATTAAACGCGTTATTTAATTCCATAGCTTTAATTCCCAAACTATTATTTTTCTGTTTTTTCTAAGAACGCTGTGAAAATGTTTGGGTGACCTGAGCAGATTAACCTTACTGAGACCTTCACCTTTCTTTATTTTCAGATACTGTGGCTAGCTGGTCACACGGCGTCTTGTTTTGCGTCTCATTATCGTTAGGCTGCTATTTAAGGGAAAAGAAAGAACGAGGAGGTCCAAGTCAAGTTAATTAAAACGAAGGCAAAAGAAGTTAATTAACAGCAAAAACTGGTCACTAATTAAGAGGATGGTTAGAATGAAAAGCTGCAGCCACTGCGGCCCTCCAGGACTGGAGTTTGACCCCCGTGAGTTAGCCAATAAGAGGTGTCATTTTGCTTGACTTCTCACCACATCCACAATGGCCAACACGGTACAACACCCCGGTACTAAGCCACCTCCAGAGAGTCATTTCCAGCTGCCCTTTACGATTTTTCTAATGGGGTTTTCTGGCTGGGCGTCACAGTGGCGCAGTGGGTAGCGCTGCTCCCTCGCAGTTAGGTTCGCTTCCCGGTTCCTCGCTTCGTGGAGTTTGCATGTTCTCCCCGAGTCTGTGTGGGTTTCCTCCCACAGTCCAAAGACATGCAAGTGAGGTGCATTGGCGATTCTAATTTGTCCCGTGTGGGAGTGTGCCCTGTGGTGGGCTGGCACCCTGCCCAAGGTTTTTTTCCTGTCTTGTGCCCTGTGTTGCCTGGGATTGGCCCTGTAGTTAGGATAGAGCAGGCTGGGTAATGGATGTTTGATTTTCAGTGACCCTGTTCATCCATTTTTTTGGTTTTGACCCGTGCTTTGTTCTCCACCACATTTCATTTCCTTGTCCTTTCCTTCTCCTCCTGCGTATTTCTGAAGATGTCTGAAGACTAAAGCGATGGATCCTGCTGTAGATCTTCTTAATGCTGGGTGCTTTCCTTCCTAGGGCCGAGCGATGAGCTCTGGATTGGACTGAACGACCTGAAGATGCAGATGCTTTTTGAATGGACTGATGGCTCCCATGTGACGTTCACCAAGTGGCAGACTGGTGAGCCAAGCCACGCTTCTGGTTTCCAGGAGGACTGCGTGCTCATAAAAGGAAAGGTAAATCGGCCAGTGCTGACTGTTATGCGCCATATTGGGTGTAAGTAGAGTTAGCACATCACGCGTCCGTTTGTATGCACACACATTCAGCCATTCATCTGATGCTCGTCCACCACCAGCCCGGCGGAGTTTGTCTATTAAGGGCCAGATGTGGTGCAAAACAAATCATCAGTTACCCTCAACACTTGAATTTATTAATAAAATGTTCCCATGCAGTTGATGGGGTCCGGCTGGCTTCATCGGGCTGCGCGCTGGAGCGGTTGGGACGGGGATCGGCACCACCAAGTCGGAGGCCATTTCTCTGTGATGGAAAAGGCCAGAAAGGCCCCCTGCCAGTTGGGGATGCCACTGGTGGTGGAGTTTAAGTATCTTAGGGTCTTGTGAAAGAAGAAGGGAGTGGGGTCGGAGTATCGTCTTCCCAGTATCGGGAACGTTGTACCGGTCAGTCATACTGAAGGAAGAGCTGAGCCCTAGTGAGTGTGAAATGACCCGCCTCGACACCCACAAAAAGGAATCGGGCAGCCACCCATGTATTGTCCGTGGGTGCAAATGGGGTTTGAAACGGCACTCACGGGCATTGAATGGAGTCCTGATCTGAAATGAAGTTAGGCAGGAACTATGGTGGCTTTAAAGGGTCCACGCCAGAAGTGACGTCGTTCTTGGTGCCGGGACCGGAAGTGACGTCGTCAATGTGGCATCAGACCGGATTTCCTGTGTTTGGTCTGTAGAGATAACAGAATAAGTTTTAGTGCACCCTGCCACCCTCTGGCCTGGCATGGAATTACCTTCACATCCAAATTGTCCCGAGTGTGTGCTTGGTGTGTGTGTGTGTGTCCTGCCCGGGGTTGGTTTCCTGCCTTGCGCCCTGTTTTGGCTGGGATTGGCTCCAGCAGACCCCCGTGACCCTGTAGTTAGGATATAGCGGGTTGGATAATGGATGGATGGTCACTTCAGCTCCCTCCTATTGGCGGGTGTGTGACAAGAGATGGGTACGTATAATACAGCTATGAGTTCTGATGGTTACTCCTTTTCTGACCCCCTTTTCTCACATTTGTCCTCCTTGGTCTGTCGTTTTCCTCCTTTTCACGGCCCAGCGGTTGGCACTGCTGCTTCACGGCTCCGTCGTGCCCGGCTTGAGTCTCCACGGCAGGTTTTTTCAAGATGTCTTTCTTTTCAGGATGGCAAATGGCTTGATCATTCCTGTGAGAAAAGCCATGGATACATTTGCAAGAAAAAAGCAATGTCCAAACCTCATGGTGTTTCAGAGGTGGTCCAGGAAGGCTGCAAACCAGTAAGTCTTACATTGCAGATTCTTTTGAACTTTTAACGTTTCAGTTTCACTGTTACCATATTTGCGTTGTGGCGTTCATGTCTCCTCATTTCAACGTGTAAGACGGTGTGTCATCCACGTGACCAGAAAATGGGAACAAATCCAAAAAATTGAAGAGCCTGAGTGTGGGCTTTGGGGGTGTCATGCCCAGCTCAACTGTGAAGAGTTTGGGTTTTATTCTTGATTCAGACCCCAGATTTGCCAGTCCTATAAATTCAGTTATTGTCGTCTCAGACTGATATCAAAGCTCTCTTGTTAAAGATGGTCATTCATGCTCTGATTGGAATATCGTGACGCCCTTCACGTGGGTTTTAATCAGACTGCGCTGCAGTTAGGGCCGAATGCGGCTGCCAGGA
Source organism: Polypterus senegalus (assembly GCF_016835505.1). NCBI lineage: Eukaryota > Metazoa > Chordata > Cladistia > Polypteriformes > Polypteridae > Polypterus > Polypterus senegalus. The sequence continues at coordinate 1,347,556 of NC_053158.1, read as the reverse complement.
CGCCCACCGGTACTAAGACGCACCATCGAGGCACAGAATTCAATTGAAGGTTTCGCTCCCTGTTATCTCACGCAGTCATCCTCAATCACTTCTGGCAACTTGATGCTCTCGTTTGAAACCAAAGGGACGCCGGGCTGCTTGAGCTGCTGCCTTACAGCGTTGGGACAGGCGACTTTTGTTTATTAAGATGGCCTCTTCGGTTTGTGCGTTTAGATGCATCGACAGCATGTTATTTGTCCCCAGGGGCTTTTCACAGAAGCTCTTCCATTCTGCTGAATGATTCATTGTCTGAAAGTCCTCGGTGTTGTTGTGCCACGTTGTTCATAATGGCACTCAGTTTTCTTCTTATTCTGTCCTCTGCTATGACCCCCGGGGTCTCCCATAACTGAAGCTGCTGTTTTCATTTCACTTGCTGGTTTGGTGGGCTTCTCTTGAAGTGGCGTTACCAGCCCAGCACACCACCCTGGCCATCACAGAGTTGTAGAAGATATTGTGACAAACAGACACACTCAATGGATAAAAAAAACACTTCTTCTTTTAACACTGATAGAGTTTTACATTCAAGTAATGTGATCACTACAATACTCAACTTCAGCACACCCCTCAAGTCCCGATACCCGGGCTCACACACCAGGCGGCATAGGTGAGTAGTGGCAGGCAAACTCCAACCTCCCCTTTAAACTTTAATAAAACACTCCCGTTACCAAAAGCAACATTAAACATCCATCCATCCATTTCCCAACCCGCTGAATCCGAATACAGGGTCACGGGGGTCTGCTGGAGCCAATCCCAGCCAACACAGGGCACAAGGCAGGAACCAATCCTGGGCAGGGTGCCAACCCGCCGCAGAACATTAAACACAAGAACTATTTTAAAATGGAATCATAATTAACAGTTTAATTTAGCTATACGGGTGGCACGGTGGCGCAGTGGCTAGGCTAGCGCTGCCGACTCACAGTAAGGTGACCTGAGTTTGCTTCCCGGGTCCTCCCTGCGTGGTGGAGTTTGCGTGTTCTCCCCGTGTCTGCGGTTGGTGGATTGGCGATCCTCACGTGCATTGAATGGAGTCCTGATCTGAAATGAAGTTAAGCAGGAACGATGGTGGCTTTAAAGGGTCCACGCCAGAAGTGACGTCGTTCTTGGTGCCGGGACCGGAAGTGACGTCGTCAATGTGGCATTAGACCGGATTTCCTGTGTTTGGTCTGTAGAGATAACAGAATTAGGTTTAGTGCACCCTGCCACCCCCTGGCCTGGCATGGAATTACCTTCACATGGTCGCTTCGGCTGTGGTGGGCTGGCGCCCTGCCCGGGGTTTGTTTCCTGCCTTGCGCCCTGTGTTGGCTGGGATTGGCTCCAGCAGACCCCCGTGACTCTGTAATTAGGATAAAGCGGCTTTCATAATGGATGGATGTATGTGTGGTTCCTACCAACAGTCCAGTAACAAAGAGCTCAGAGTGGTCTCCTCACACGGCTCACTTGTGACGCCCAGCCACCCTCTGATGTTAGACCCGCTGGCTCGGATCGCCTCAGAATCCTCTGACAGTGCAAGTCCAAGCGCTATCTGAATTCCTGGAATTCTTTTCCGGAGTTTTTCCATCGGCCGTGCGCACCATTGAGCTCTCTTGGCTCCCGCCTGAAGGAAACGGCCCTTGGGTTTGCGAGCTGATAAAGAGTACAAGGCGCGGAAACAATGTGCTGACCTGCAGGACTTGCGCTGCGATTGTCGACTGCTGACTCCTTGCAGATTTATTCTCCCGGCCTCGTCACTTTTATCACTTTTACTATTTTGTTTTCCTGTATCCTTTTTAAGCACCGAGTGCATGGAGCAGGAAAGCCAACTTGGAGAGAACTGCTGAGTCCACATTTCCTGTGCTCCTCTTGTCATCGTTGCAGGAGCGAACTGGGCATCCTTAAAGGGGACGGTGAGGTGACGAGGTCGATTATTCATTGTCGTTTGTGATGAGTACGCGGCTCGCTACTTGCTATGAGCCTATGATATGAACTCTTAACTAAACTGTTGCCAAACTTAACGTGTACACCGTTGTTTAGACACAACTTAAAATTTGACGACGTGCTTAGAAATAAAATGTACTGAAAAATAAAAGTTTAGTATGCCTCGCAGTTAGGAGAGCCGAGTTCGCTTCCTGGGTCCTCCCTGCCGGTGTGGAGTCTGCATGTTCTCCCCGAGTCTGCCTGGGTTTCCTCCCACAGTCCAAAGACATGCAGGTCAGGTGGATTGGTGGTCCGAAATTGTCCCGAGTGTGTGCTTGGTGTGTGTGCGTGTGTGTGTCCTGCCCGGGGTTTGTTTCCTGCCTGGCGCCCTGTGTTGGCTGGGATTGGCTCCTGCAGACCCCTGTGACCCTGTAGTTAGGATATAGCGGGCTGGATATTGGATGGATGGATAAAAGTTTAGTAACACGGCCTACACGTCATTCGAGCACACGTCAAATGTCATTGTCATGTCCAAGTGCCAGTACCCCTCATTTACAATGAAATAATTAGATAAGGTTACTGTATAATGAAAACCTCACATGACTGAAATGTTCCATTAACGTAATGATAAACTGGAAATGTTCCGTTCATGAAAATTCCAGTCCTGTGCTTTTTAACTTTATTTCATCATACTAATAATCGCAGCTGAAAACCACTAATTATCACTCACGCCGATGAACCAGAGAACAATAAAATGCATAATACATCATCTAAATAAACTAATTATTAGTACCGAAGAATGTAAATACTAGATATGAGATCAAATAAATTGCAATAATGTATATGCTAACTGAAATGTAGCGGTTATCGAAACAGAAATCGGCCAAAGGCAGTTTTGACCAAATTTTTCGCTGCCACGTTGTGTACTGACGACTAAAACAACTTGATGGCGTCACACGGTATATTATATCGCACTCTATACATCGCACTACCGGACAGATAATGCTTAGCAGTTTAGAAAATTCATTTTAATGTCAAACAGTAACCAGCACATAAAATGTATTTATGAAATGGCCGGCCCATGACCAGACCAGAGTCCGCTGCCCACCGGGCATTGCCCAAATGCCCTAATGGCCGGTCCGCCCCTGCATTGTTGTTAAGGATGCCTTTGTCTTCTTCGTCTGACAAGTGAGCTCTTCAGGATAAATCTACTCACATTAGAATGAATACACAGAACACAATTATGAAATATGGTATGGCCTCCATATTTCATACAGTAAATGGAAGACGTTTGGAACAACCATGACACTTCCTAGAGCCAAAGTGAGCAATTGTGCTAAGAGAGGTGACCAAGACCCTCGTGCTCACACAAGGAACCTGTGTGGAGATGGGAGAACCTTCCAGAAGGAAATCCATCCCTGCAGCACTCCGGTAATCTGGGTTTAAGGAAAGAGCGGGCAGATGACACCTGAAAGCCCACTTGGAGTTTGCAACAAAGGCACCTGAAGGACCCTCAGCCTTAGACAAACACGATTGTCTGGAGCAGGGGTGGGCAATGTCGGTGGTCCTGGAGAGCCGCAGTGGCTGCAGGTTTCTTAATGAGAGGTCACTTACTGCTGATGACGCACTTACTGCTCAGGTGACATTCATTTTAGTGGTCTCGCTTGTTAAGGGTCCCCACCCTTAATTGCTTATTTCGGTCTTAAAGTGCTGCCTTTAGAGTTTTTAATGGCTCTTTATTAGCAATAAGATGCAAATGACAAAGGAGCCAGCAGTTCTCCATCTAACTTGTTTCCATTTACATCTCTGTGGGTTCATCTGATTTAATAAACAGACTGAAAATGAAGCGTTTTAGGCTTCAAAACGTAGCAAAGAACGTGTGTTGTTGGTCAAGAAAGGTAACGTGTTGTTCAATTCTTCAGGGCTGGACCAGAAACACCTACTTCTGTTACTACGTGGGATCCAAGATGATGACGTTTTCAGAAGCAAATCAGACGTGTGCAGGCATGAACTCCATCTTGGCCAGCGTGGATGACAGGTGGGTCTGTCAGTGTCCAGGGTAAGCCACCAGAGTGGCCTTGGAGGGGCTTGAGCCACTTGGAGCGTTTACTCCTGTTTGTACATCACGGCCTTTTTATTGGATTGCTTTGGAAGGCCTGTGGGGTTGGCATTGAATTTTGAGCCTTAAAGGGGCTGCCCCCTTTATAGTCACCCGGATGTGCTCCAACTGCTTGCTGACGTTCTTCCTGGTGTGGCGGAAGTGGTGCATAAGCACCTGGAAGCACTCCGGGTGTCGCTGGAAGGTCCTTCCTCCACCTTCCCAGGTGTGGCAGAACTGCAAATCTCCCAGGATTTATGATAGCCACGGACCCCCACAGGTTTGAGCCTCTCTGCTGCTTCGCCATGGTCTCCTTGCTATCCCGGGGGACGTATGAATCGCCTCCCAATCCTTCCAGGCGTCCCGGCTGGGTCTGGCCCCCCGCCTCCTGCCACAGAGCGCAGAGAGTTTTGTTGACACGATGCAAGCAACGTGGGATGAATGAGAGGTAACGAGAATATGAGGTCAGCACAATCACCAACCACTCCTTTCCCAGCAACTGTCCCTGACGGCGGCCATCACCACTTTCCCCAGGAGCCCTTAACCCCCACTCCACCGCCACCCGGGCCAGACAGACAGATAGACAGACACTTTCACGTGTAGACGTTTATATATAAGATGCTACGGGACTTTCGCAAGTTGTGCACCTGATTGGCCGGCTGTCACTATGATGGATGAATTGGCTCAGACTCCTTCATCAGTTTGAATCTGTCCGTTTTCCCCAAGCAATACAGTTTTTCACGTTTTACCAGTCTCCTGTCTCACGCTCTAAACTGGTTTGACAATTTCTAGTCCCCTCGGCATCTCCTTCTCTTAGCGGGTTGTGAAGTAATCGAGAAGGGTCAAGCTGCAGGTGGCAGTACCTATGGCACAGATTGGGTAATGCCTACAAAACGCCCTTTGACTCAGATAACCAGGCTCCTACCACCCTAATGTTAACCGTAGTGTAACGGGGCCCTAATGTTAATCAGAGTCTAATGTGACGGGCGTTACGTGACTGACGTTGAGGGCGTTTCGTGATGTTGGGGCTTTTCATGACTGACCTCCTAAGTCCTGCGGTCTGCAGTTACACTCAGGTGAAGTATTCAGATGGAGCTTCATGGCATGTCTTCCTTTCCCAAGCTGTAAATCAATTTAGTTCCTCGTGTAACGGATGTCAATGTGCTTTGATTACTCGTACAATTACTCAAAAACGCATTGTCTTTGATGCTAACTGTCCATGCAAGTATTATTGGTTTGTCTTGAGCAAAATATACTGCTTAAAAAATGAAAGGAACCCTTTTGAACGAGAGTATGGAATCAAGTCAGTGACACTAGTGGGCTGTTGACCTGGTCAGTTCAGTAGTAGAGGGGCTTGCTCTTAAGTTTCAGCTGCTTTGGTGCACTAGAGGGGGGGCAGCAATGAGACGACCCCAAGAAACAGGACTGAATAGGTTAACAGCTGGAGGGAGGCCGCTGACATTTTCCCTCCTCATCTGTTTTGTCACTCGTCACTACTGGTAGCATGAGGCCATACCTGGACCCTACAGAGCTGGCACAGGTAGTCCAAATTCTCCATGATGGCAGGCACATCAATATGTGGCATTGCCAGAAGGTTTGCTGTGTCTCCCAGCACAGTCTCTAGGGCATGGAGGAGATTCCAGGAGACAGACAGGTAGTTCCTATAGGAGAGCTGGACAGGGGGGGTGTAGAAGGTCCTTAAACCATCAGCAGGACCTACAGGTATCTGCTCCTTTGGGCAACGAGGAACAGGATGAGCACTGGCAGAGCCTACAAAATGACCTCCAGCAGGCAGGCCACTGGTGTGGATGTCTCTGACATCTAAAACAATCAGAAACAGACTTCATGAGGGTGGCCTGAGGGCCTGATGTCCTCTAGTGGGCACCATGGAACTCAATTGGCAATTTCCTTTGAATACCAGAATTGTCCACCACTGGCAGGCGCCCTGTGCTTTTCACAGATGAGAACGGGCTCACCCTGAGCACACGTGACAGACGTGAAAGGGTCTGGAGAAACCGTGGAGAACGTTATGCTGCCTGTAACATCGTTCAGCGTGACTGGTTTGGTGGTGGGTCAGTGATGGTCTGAGGAGGAGGCATATGCATGAAGGGATGCACAGACAACTACAGGCTAGACAACGGTGGGCACCTTGACTGCCATCAGGTATCAGGATGAAATCCTTGGACCAACTGTCAGAGCCTATGCTGAATGACAATGCCCAGCCTCATGTGGCGAGAGGATGAAGGAATTGATACCATTGACTGAAATCCTACGCTCACTCGCTCGCCTGACCTCAATCCAGTAGAACACCTCTGGGTGGGACGTTATGTTTGGGTCCATCTGACGCCTCAGCCTGTCCAGGAGCTCAGTGATGCCCTGGTCCAGATCTGGGAGGAGATCCCCCAGGACACCATCCATCATCTCATTAGGACGTTGTCAGGCATGGCATACAAACCAATGAGTATGATTTGGAGTTCCTGCAATGACATTTCGGCCAAATGGACTCACTTGCCTGCCCCATCTTTTGTTCCCTTTGATTTTCGAGGTGTCTCTCTCTGTCGGCTGATCGTCTTCATTTCCATCCTTTTGTTCCTCACACATCAACATATCAGTCCATAGCAGTAGAGAGAGCCAGCAGTTTGATTTTCTTTCCCATTGAGATCTGATGTTTTTTTAAAGTGGGCCTTTCATTTTTATGAGCAGTTTATGATAAAAAAAAAAACAGAGCAAGATGTACAGACTTTTCACACCATAACAGTGATCCTCCAGGGCATCCTTCACCACTCTCGAGGCAAAGAAGGTCAGGAGGTTAAGGCCCGTGTCACACATTCACCTTTCTCTTCGGACCCCACGACGCACTACTTGGACTTGCATGTCCGACCACAGATAAGCACGCATGTCATGTGACGACGACAACACTGTAACTGAGGTCTGTCCAGCTGACCAGGGAGGAGAGGAAGACAAAAACCCCGGGTGAAAATAAAACACGATGGAACAGGCAAGGTGTGAGTTCTAGTGACCTCGGCCAACTGGCTGCTCTCCACCACTGAGCCATTTTTTAATATCGTATTAGTAAATTCTGGAGAGACTACTAATGAGCAGATTGAATTTAATTGAATCCCAAAGGCTCCTCAATGTCTTTGGTGTCCCTGGCCAACTTGGCAATGTACTGTAGAAAGGTGCCAAGAAGAACAGAAGGATGGAGAAGGGTCAGTCAGAGGTAATGGTGGTCTGTTTAAGTGAACCTTACAAACAAGCAGGGTCACCATATGAACAGCTAGCAGACTGAAATGGAGAGTCGGCAGGACGTCCAGGGCACGAGCGGGCAGATGGGTCCACAGGTAGAGTTGAGGGTTTCATCTCCAACGCTCCACACGCTGTGCGGCCTAACACTCGTCTGACTTCTCTTTGACAGATATGAGCATGCCTACCTCATCAGCCTGGTCGGACTGCGCCCGGAGAAATATTTCTGGATCGGCCTGTCAAACACAGAGAATCGGGACACGTTTAAATGGACGAGTGGTCAACAAGTTCGATTCACTCATTTCAATGTGAACATGCCAGGTGAAGTACCGCACATCTTTTGCTTCTCTACTCTGTGATCAGGTTTGCTTTTGAAGAGCGCAGAGGCGTCAGTGACTTTCATGGCGCTTTCACAGCTCTCAAAGTGTGTGTCTGCCAGGGCTGGATTGGAGGTGCCAATGCTGTCTATTGGAAGGCAGACTTGCTGTTCGCTGTAGTCGCTGTGGTGTGTCGGTTAGAACACCGGAACTAATCCAACCATTGCGGGGACATCACTTTAATGTGGAAATGCCAGAAATACACATGAGGCACAGCAACTGTACAGGTAGCTTTAGGTAGGTGAGTGTGTGTGTGCGCTTCTAACAAGGCAAACAACAAAATAAAACATTTAGCACATACGTATATAAATGATGTTTCACTATGCAATACAGAAAACGTCCATAGATGGCACCATAGCTAGTTGCCATGGTGCAGGGTCAGGCTGTTAGGGGTGTGTCATCAGAGTGACGGTATTTAAACACCACCGTGGGATCGTCCTCGTCCCAATCGGTGGACATTCTGAAGAAGCGACTTCAGCCAGCGTGTTCAGTTAGTGATTTCATGGGTAAACGTCAGCTCTTCAGTGGTGGCAGAGCAACAGGCAGGTGACGTGACTTGGTTAGTTGTCATTATGGATTTAGCCCCATGCCCCAGCTGCTGTGCCACTGCCCCGTCACATTGATTTTGGTCTTGATGTTGTGGTTGGTTGAGGGAAAAAGTGTTGATAAGCCAAGAGTAGTTTGAGGTGCCAACATAGCCTCCCCATTTAGTAACAGTTCTTTTAAAGAAAAATAATGCACGACAGTTTGAGAAGAACAACAAAGCCAATGCCGCTTTGCAAATTGGCCTCAGATCATCAGGCCTCTGCCGTTTCCTTTATCAAAGATGTTTTTGTTCAGGCGATCGTCATTTTAAAGCCCTGAGACTGATAGTGGCAGGGAGGTCAGTTTTCCTTTAATGTGCATTTTTTCCAGGCTGTGGAGGAACAACATGACAAGGTTGTTAGTGGTGGTGCCCCCTCTTGGCCCGGGGTGGTACTGCATACCTGGGAAGAGCTTGGATGGTAATCCTCAAGGATACACGCAAGACAATGTGAATTTGTGCTAAAAGGGCCTACAGAAACATCTCGATTGGCTCCAGCTAAATCTTCAATTATTTTCTTAATTTGAAATTATTGGATAGCACTAGGAAAAGCAATATAAAGCCTTTGCCATGAACGTATAGCACGACTGCTCTCTAAATGAAGACAGCTGCGCTCTCGCCTCATTATCTTTATTTATTTCAAAGGCAGAAGACAAGGCTGTGTTGGTATGACCACTGGGACGTTAGCCGGACTGTGGGATGTTAACCCTTGTACTACAATGTCCAAGTTTATCTGCAAACAAATAGCGGAGGGAGTGACCACCCCACCACCTCTGATAACAACTCCGGCCCCTAAGTGTCCCGATGGCTGGAATTCGTATTCTGAAAGCTTGTACTGCTACAAGGTAAGTGAGGCACACGTGGGCAACGCCCACCAAGTGGAACCAAATGGGGCGGGGCCATGACATCACTCCTGTGGGACCACCCTCAGCCCTGTTCAAGGGACTTTTTTCATATTGTTTGTTTTATCTTGTCCATTCATTTTTTTTCGTTAAGAAAAAAGTTCCTATTTATAAAAAAAAAATATATATATATATACAGTATATGTATTGGACCAGGGATCTCAACCTCAGTGGCTGCAGGTTTTCATTCTAACCCTTTTCTTAATCAGTGACCTGTTTTTGCTGCTAATGAACTTCTTTTGAATTCACTTTAATTGACTTGTTTTATAAGATTTGTTCCTCTGAGTTGCTTCGTGTCTTTTCTTAAACAGAAATGAAATGTGAAGTGAGTGAGCCAACAGAAGACCACCTGAGTCAGGGCCTCAAACTCCAACCCATTTCACTCAAATCAGTTGTTTAACGAGGCGCCAAGTCTTGTCGTTAATTAAACTCGTTCTTTAATTCCATGGCTTGTTGCTGCTCTCATTGTGCAATAACAGATGTTTCTGAAATTGTTGCTTTTCTCTTTTCTAAGAGCACTGGGGACCTGCGCAGTTTGTCATTCCTGAGACCTTCATCTTTCTTTATTTTCAGATGTTGTGTGATGGTCACCAGTTGTTTTGGCTCATTTTGTATCCCGTTATTGTTTGGCTGCTAAATAAGGAAAATGAAACAATTAGGGGGGCAGAGTCTTCCAGAGCAAGTCAATTAACTCTTTCAGGGCGGATGTTGACTTTTGTCGAAATTCGGGGGTAGAGGAGGATTATAAATCAGCTGAGACCAAACTCGCCATTACGTTTTAGTTTGACTTTATTTGCTGCAAGGAAAGCTAGTTTTCGTTGATTTGGCCTCGATTCCATTTGCGTGAGTGAGTCGTGAAGAGCCAGTAACCTCTAAAGTGGCATCGAGATCTGGTGAACAAGGTTATTATAGTTTTGCCTTTTTATATTAGTTTTTATTTGTATATTTTTTCGGACCTTACGTGGAAATTCAGTTTAGCTTTAGTTTTCCTTCATGGTGTACTTTTAGTTTTAATTTAGGTTTTATTTTACAAAGACATTTCTATTTTATTTGTATACTAGCAAAATAGAAGTAGTGTGTTAAAGAAGTTATGAAAAAGAAAAGGAAACATTTTAAAAATAACGTAACATGATTGTCAATGTAATTGTTTTGTCACTGTTATGTGTGTTACTGTCATATATATATATATATATATATATATATATATATATATATATATATATATATAGCAAAATACCAAGCTTAGCAAAAGTACTGCATTAAAATTTTATTAAGAAAAAATTAAACCTTTTAAACTGAGGGAAAATATACCAATAATTATTTGTTAAGGATCTCTTTGTATACCACATTGTGAGTTCGGCCCTCCGTTGTAATATGATAAACTGTGCGCTGAGCTTACTCTTGAGCATGTAACGTACAGTTGGCCATGTGAACAGTAATCTTGTCTCAAATCTCACAGCTTGGATTGCTGCTGTCATAATCGGTTTGAGTTTCATGGTTTGTTTCAATTACGACAGTATTTGTAGGACTTGTCAAGCGTTGTAAGCACACAACCGGTTTCATCGATAAAATCACATCCAGCTTTTGAGAGTTTAAACATTCATAAACATCAAAGTGTCCACTACTGAAATCGTCACCTGTGAATCTAAGATGTTTAAGAGGCATTGGCGGTTGTCGAAAGGTGTAAAATATTTGGCCATTTCGGTACACTTGAAAGCGACAACCGAACAATTCAGCCGTCAACTCACATGCAGAACCATAGGTGAAGGGCTTAAGCATTTCACTCTTCTAGTGCTCCTGTGTAGTATAATTATCTCCTGTACCGTCATCAGTCCACACCTTGAACCTGTCCCAGTCATTCAATACATAAGACACAATGTTCCTCCGGATATCAAGAGTGAGCCTGATATGGCCGTGCAATATGTAACAAGAGAGAATGGAAAAGGCAGGTGGTATCTCCGGCATGGAAACCACTCGGTAAGTGACAGTTCTTTGATCGATGGTGATCATCTCGATAGACATGGTAATGGGGTATGGTTGGAATGATAAAGGAAATGGGTACCTGAACAATGTAAAGTAAGTCTAAAATACCTACACAATAACTATAATCATAATAAATGAACAATAAAACAGCGGAGAAGCTGTGGATTAAATAAAAGGCTGTAGTTAGCAGGGAGACGTGAATCCGTGGCGAAGCAAGGAAGGGAATGTAGAGACGGAGCGACGGACGGCCTTATATACAGGCAGCCAACAACATGGGAGGCGTTGGGATGGGGGACCCAACGCCACCTCACACGGTGACCGAGCTGCAGGCTATGGACGATATATATGCGTAAGTAGGATTCAGTTAGCGTTGGGAACCCGCGTACCAAATTTCTTGAAGATGGGCCCATAAGTAACAAAGACTGTTGAAAAGTTCAATATGGCGGCCGACAGTGGCATCATACCACCGAAATAAGTACGTACATTGGTTTCGGTTAGTGCAGGGAAGCCGCCTACCAAATTTCGAGAAGATGGGGCCATAAATAAGAAAGTTCAACATGGCGGACGTTGTTGACCGTTATGACCATTATGCGTAGAATTTCGAAATGAAACCTGCTTAACTTTTGTAAGTAAGCTGTGAGGAATGAGCCTGCCAAATTTCAGCCTTCTACCTACACGGGAAGTTGGAGAATTAGTGACGTTGGAAAGTTCAATATGGCGGCCAACAGTGGTGTCATACCACCAAATAAGTACGCACATCGGTTTCCATTAAAAGTTCAATATGGCGGCCGACAGTGGCATCATACCACGAAATAAGTATGTACATCTGTTTCAGTTAGCATGGAAGTCGCCTACCAAATTTCGTGAAGATGGGGCCATGAATAAGAAAGTTCAATATGGCAGACGTTGTTGACCGTTATGTAGAATTTCGAAATGAAACCTGCTTAACTTTTGTAAGTAAGCTGTAAGGAATGGGCCTCCCAAATTTCAGCCTTCTACCTACACGGAAGTCGGAAAATTGGTGGCGTTGTAAAGTTCAATATGGCGGCCGACAGTGGCGTCATACCATCGAAATAAGTAAGTACATCGGTTTCGTTAGCGCGGGAAGCCGCCTACCAAATTCGTGAAGATGGAGCTGTAAGGAATGTGCTGCCAAATTTCAGCTTTCTACCTACACGGAAAATGGGGAATTAGTGATGAGTCAGTGAGTCAGTCAGTGAGGGCTTTGCCTTTATTAGTATAGATATATTAGTTTCAGTTTTGGTTTTAGTAATTCTAGAATAGTTAAAGAGCTACCATGGAGTTTAGTTTTTGTGTCACAATGAGACAGGACTGTACACTTAACGGGTTTGGATATAACATGAGTTTAATGTTAGTCGATAGATCTGCGGTGGGCTGGCGCCCTGCCCGGGTTTTGTTTCCTGCCTTGCACCCTGTGTTGTCTGGGATTGGCTCCAGCAGACCCCCGTGACCCTGTAGTTAGAATATAGCAGGTTGGATAATGGATGGATGGATGGTTGTCTGGACAGATAGATACTTTATAAATTCACACACTCCAGCAGCAGCACACTGATAATAACAATATTAAATTAAAGAGTGATAACAATGCAGGTATAACAGACAATAACTTTGTAGAATGTTAACATTTACCCCCCGAGTCACATAGTGTGGGGTCTCCTCAGTGTGTCAGTGGAGCAGGATGGTGACAGCAGTCTGTCTGATGCTGAAGCTGCTCCTCTGTCTGGAGATGATCCTGTTCAGTGGATTCTCCATGATTGACAGCGCCCGTCGCTCTGCCACGGATGTCAAACTGCCCAGCTCTGTGCCTACAATAGAGCCTGCCTTCCTCACCAGTTAGTGGAAGTTTACTACACTACATGACACACTTTACTATTTGGTTTTGTTTTTGTCTGATAAAAACAAGCATAATCAAAAGCAAGTTCTGAATATGAACAATTTTACACAATTTTATAATTTTTAAAATATTTTCTGTCATTTGTGCTAAACAAATGTGCGTTGACTGTTGGCACTTTTTCTTTTCCTTTTATTGCCCAGAATGGGCCAATTTGAAATGTAGGTGAATTTTAAGGTGTGAAGGTTTTTTACTGTAAATGTCTACAGCACACAACATATCCTGCTCCAACCACAATGTGCTTATAATGAATGCCTTCAATATTGCATTCAAAAATCTCAAACACTGGGCTTTGTTATTTTCTACCAGCCATATTGATCTCTGATTCCATCTCAGGCACAAACAATTTATAGACAGAATTTTGCACCTGCAGGCCTGAAAAGATATCAAAAAATAAGAAAACAGATCCTACTGTGTCCTGACAGGTGTGACCATGAAAATCACGGGGGCTAAGGAAGAACAGGGGGCTTAGGCTTGAATGAGTGTGCAGAGCCCACTTGGCTGTATTGAGGGAAACCAAGAAAAACAAGCATGTAGTTTGAAGGTTAGGGGCAGTGAGACTTGAATAGCCCACCATAAAGGACAGTAAACCCATAATGAGCAGAGCAGGAGCAGGTAATAGGAGTACGGAGAGAGACAGCATCTGAGATTATTAATGATATATACTGAACATGATCTAAACCTGTTAATCCAGAGCAGGATGGCAGTAAACGTGGAGCCTACCCCAGCAGGTTTGAATGCAAGGAAGGAAAAATTCCTGAAATGCAATATGAATGACATGGCTGATGTTAAGAACAATAAGAATATGATATTTCAACTAACTGTTGTGACAGAGAGAGAAACATTGAAAAAAATGGGGACAGATATTTTAAAACTTAATTCTGCGACTGGATTATTTTCACAATATCTGGTATTTTGAGCTGTGAATATGAACTAAAAAAGATGAATTAATAAATATAGCATAAATACAGAAAGACATTCGTATGTTTAGCTTTTCATCCCTTGGCAGACTCTCTTCGCCTACCTACCTGTAGTTCCATGGAGACGTTGCCAATTCAGGAATTCTACACGCTTTGTATCGCTTCATTGTTAAACGACGTTTTTAAAGCAAAAGTGATTGGTCAGCAACAATATGCCGATCTTGTATGACGACCCAGTCAGCCTCTCGATCAGCGCCGTTTAATTTAAAAAAATCAGGAGTGGTCTCCCCTAGAGTTTCTCGTGTACTCAGATATTGGGGATGGATATTTGAGGAGTAAACAGCAAGTCAATGATTATATTACGTACATTAAAGAACAATCAACAACAAATCAAATCAAATTAATAATATACTGAACGATTATTATACTGCGATGGGCCTGGCGCCCTGCCCGGGGTTTGTTTCCTGCCTTGTGCCCCGTTTTGGCTGGGATTGGCTCCAGCAGACCCCCGTGACCCTGTAGTTAGGATATAGCGGGCTGGATAATAAATGGATGGATGGATAAAAGTTTAGTAACACGGCCTACACGTCATTCGAGCACACGTCAAATGTCATTGTCATGTCCAAGTGCCAGTACCCCTCATTTACAATGGAATAATTAGATAAGGTTATAATGAAAACCTCTCATGACTGAAATGTTCCATTAACTTAATGATAAACTGGAAATGTTCCGTTCATGAAAATTCCAGTCCTGTGCTTTTTAACTTTATTTCATCATACTAATAATCGCAGCTGAAAACCACTAATTAGCAGACCCCCGTGGCCCTGTACTTAGGATATAGCGGGTTGGATAATAAATGGATGGATGGACAATTATTATAAAAGTAAAGTTGAACAAATCAGACTCTGCAGCTGCATAAATCAAAAAATCGAGGATGTGTTCAGGTAAAGTTTTCACTTCCGCTTAATGGATTTGGCCCAAAAGTTAACAGAGATCTACGATTCTCGTGTAACAACCACATGCCGAATTTCACCCATCAACAACGAAAACTACAATTATTTTTAGTAATTTATTATTTTATTTCAGTTAGTGTTTCCAGCTACTTTAATAGTTTTGTTTAGTTTTAGTTTTTCATTTCGGTTTTGTTAATTATTTAATTTCAGTTAACAGGAAACAGTTTTTTTAATAATAGTTTCAGTTTTGATTTTAGTTTTTGTTGAGCTGGTGAGACACCAAAACGAATGCACAAAGCTGAATACTCAGTGGATGACGTTTTGCGTATTATCGCTGACTCCGACTCGGATTTCGCTGCAAGTGATCTGGAGACCGAAAACGAAAGCGAGGCACCAGCATCAACTGATCGCAATGCTCAACACGTTGGTGTAGCTGATGCACCTGGGAGGACCGCCACTTACGATGACAAGAGGTACAAACCAGGTTGTGTCACGCTGCGACTGCCACCACTGTGCAAAGACAGCCAGGCTGGCCTGCCGCGTATTCCTGCTGGCCATCAAGCTGCCCCACACAGCCACTGCTACTGGCAGAGACGCCAAAACAAGCACAGCAACAGACATTTTATGTGTCAAACCTTTGCTTTTGGTGCTTTGCAGAAAACTGAGATTTTTGGAAAAAAATATTCAGCCTTCAAAGAGCTAAAATGAATTCAAAAGAAGTTAATTAGCAGCATTAAGAAAAGGGTTAGAATGAAAACCTAGAGCCACTGCGGCCCTCCAGGACTGGCGTTTGAGACCCCTGTGTTAGAAATACACAAAAATAAATGAGGAAAAATATAAACTAAGATCAAAATAATTTGGTGTCACGATTTGGGTCGAAAATTGAGTTTTGTTTTTAGCCTTTTCCTGTTATGGACGCCATTTTGTTTACCGTTGTCAGGGTTGCGTTTCCAGGGGCGGAGTCTCCGGGGTCACAACCTCGATTTAATCAACAGACGGGATAAAAGGTCAGCCGTTTGCACTGAGCCTTACCCGATGTGCAGATAAAGCCATATTTATGATTGTGACTTTTTCTACAATTACTTTTCTTGTCTTCCTTGTTATTTGACTGTGATTTTTACTTCTAGTTTGAGTTTCGGTCACCTTGTTATATTTTTATTTGTTTTGGCTTTTGCTCACATCTCCTGATTTACTCTGAAACTTGTTATCTGTTTTGCTACCGATTATGGACATTTGGGCCCGGATTTTCCATTTTTTTGTTAATGTGACTCTATTTCCCTTTTACTGTGTTGGGCCAGTGCAAGCTGAAGGCCTGCTACTTGAGTTTGGGACCAGACTTACCTTGGAGAAAGGGCCTGCTTAGAGTTTGGAAAGCCAGGTAACTCATGCCAGAGGTTTATCAAGGGAAGATGTCCAATTTGTTTGCTTCTTCTTTCGTGTGTTCAATGGTGTTGAGTGTCTGTGCAGAAAAAGTGAATTGACAAAGAGTCTGGGGTCAGGTCACCTCCATGAAACTTTACCAATAAACAATAACAGCATTGTATTCTAATGTCTTGCCATTTTTTTTTCCTTTTAGCTCTTTAAGAAAGAAATACGGAACAGGAAGACTTGGCATGAAGCTCGGGATTATTGCATCTCAAGAGGTGGAAATTTATTGAGTGTTCACAGTCAAGAAGAACAGAACAAGATTTACTCGTCCATGTAAGTCTCCGTCTTATTTTTTGATGTTAGCCTCTAATCTTGTGGTTACTCGACTCATTCTTTCTCCCTTTTATCTGTTTAATGCAGCAGTACTGTGTCTGCCAAACATACCAACCCCACAATTCCTGTCCTTCCTTTTCTTTGAATACGTAACCAATCGCCACACGATAAGCTCTGTAATAAATGTCAAACAAGCTTTGAATGCCGATTGTTTAAAACGTTTGAGGAACACTGAAATATCTTCGTAATACGTGTTTCATTATTCCATCCATCTGTCCATCCTGGGTCACACCAGTCCCAGCAAGCAAACAGAACGAAGCAGGGCCAATCCCTGGAAGGGACGCCAGCTCCTCACTACCTCTGGGTTGCCGCGCCCATGCGTTTAATTATTGACACTATAGTTAAAAATGCATCTGTATAATGTAATAAACATACTGTACTGCATTTCATCTCACAAATGATATCAAGTATACAGAGTATTGTAACAGCACAGAGCGCCAAGAGGATAGCACTTGGACGTCTAACTCGACTTAGAAGCCAGTT
This sequence comes from Polypterus senegalus, assembly GCF_016835505.1. Classification (NCBI taxonomy): domain Eukaryota; kingdom Metazoa; phylum Chordata; class Cladistia; order Polypteriformes; family Polypteridae; genus Polypterus; species Polypterus senegalus. The sequence continues at coordinate 1,330,409 of NC_053158.1, read as the reverse complement.
GTCATCATCTGTAAGTACGAGGAGCTCTCTTCTATTGAATTGAATTGAATTCCTTTATTGTCATTGTATGGTACAATGAGATTCGATATGCAAATCATCTATAAAATGATAAAATAACTAATAATAACATAAATAATGAAAAATATGCAATATGAAAGCATAAGTACAATATACATGTGCGTTGGAACCTCGGGTCACGACTCTAATTTGTTCCAAAACTCTGGTGACCAAGTCATTTCCTTCATAGGATTGTATGTAAATACAATTAATCCGTTCGGACCGTGCGAGCTGTATGTAAATATATATTTTTACAGATTTTTAAGCATAAAAATAGTTAATTATACCATAAAATGCACAATGTAATAGTAAACTGAATGTAAAAACATTAAATAACACTGAGAAGACCTTGAACAGAGAAAACTAACCTTGCAATCTCTTTAAAACAAGCCCGGTGCCTTCTTTATCTGCCTTTAACTGCCTTCTCTCTCTCTCTCTCTCTCGCCGCTACACAGGGAGAGACTGAACACGTCTTGGAAATCATCAGAGCGTACGAACCAGAAGGGAAACTGGCTTGTTCGTCACCCGAGTGTGTGGTCGTGAACAGATGCAAAAGTTTGGCAAACTTTTTGGTCATAACCTGATTTGTATGCGTGGTCCGAGCGTTCGTGCCCGAGGTTCCACTGTACATATAGTGCAGAGAGTGCAAATGGTTCATTAAGCGGCTGAGGTTGTGCAATATGGCAGTGCAAGTTTCCTGTGAGGTCCTTGTAATTCTAAGTACAAAAAGTTCTACCAGAGCACTTGATGGACTGACTGAGTGCATTCATAGCTCCTGTTTCTGAACCTCAAGGTCCCTACAGGAAAGGCTCTGAAGTATTTGCCAGATGGGAGAAGTTCAAATAGACTGTGGCACATGGCTGAGTGGAATCCACGCAGATGTTGGTGGCTTTCCTGAGGCAGCGTGTGCTAAAAATGTCCTCCAGGGTAGATGATGTATCCTGATAATCCTCTGCACTATCGACACCATCTGCCGTAGAGTTTTGGCCCATCCGTAGTGGAGCTTCAAACATAGGACTCTTCCAGAGCTCGCATCTAACTGAGCATCAGAGGAGAAGGGCCTTAGGTCTTAGTCTAAACTGAGAACTCCATTCCATAAGTGGTCACAGCCTTGCTCAGTACTTTGTCAATGCACCTTTGGCAGCAATTCCAGCCTCAAGTCTTTTGAATATGATCAAAGCTTGCAAATCTATCCTTGGCCAGTTTCGCCATCTCTTGCAGCACTCTCAGCTCCATCTTGTTGATGGGAAGCGTCGGTGCACAGCCATTTTAAGATCTCTCCAGAGATGTTCAATCGGATTCAAGTCTGGGCCACTCAAGGACATTCACAGAGTTGTCCTGAAGCCACTCCTTTGATATCTTGGCTGTGTGCTCAGGGTCGTTGTCCGCTGAAAGATGAACCGCCCCCAGTCTGAGGTCAAGAGCGCTCTGGAGCAGGTTTTCATCCAGGATGTCTCTGTACATTGCTGCAGTCATCTTTCCCTGTATCCTGACTAGTCTCCCAGTTCCATCCCCGTCATCCCCACAGCATGATGCTGCCACCACCATGCTTCACTGTAGGGATGGTATTGGCCTGGTGATGAGCGGTGCCTGGTTTCCTCCAAACGTGATGCCTGGCATTCACACCAAAGAGTTCAATCTTTGTCTCATCACACCAGAGAATTTTGTTTCTCATGGTCTGAGAGTTCTTCAGGTGCCTTTTGGCAAACTTCAGGTGGGCTGCCATGTGCCTTTTAGTAAGGAGTGGCTTCCGTCTGGCCACTCTACCATACAGGCCTGATTGGTGGATTGCTGCAGAGATGGTTGTCCTTCTGGAAGGTTCTCCTCTCTCCACAGAGGACCTCTGGAGCTCTGACAGAGTGACCATCAGGTTCTTGGTCACCTCCCTGACTAAGGCCCTTCTCCCACGATCATGCAGTTTAGATGGCCAGCCAGCTCTAGGAAGAGTCCTGGTGGTCTCGAACTTCTTCCACTTACAGATGATGGAGGCCACTGTGCTCACTGGGACCTTCAAAGCAGCAGACATGTTTCTGTAACCTTCCCCAGATTTGTGCCTCGAGACAATCCTGTCTCGGAGGTCTGCAGACAATTCCTTTGACTTCATGCTTGGTTTGTGCTCTGACATGAACTGTCAACTGTGGGACCTTCTATAGACAGGTGTGTGCCTTTCCAAATCATGTCCAGTCAACTGAATTGACCACAGGTGGACTCCAATGAAGCTGCAGAAACATCTCAAGGATGATCAGGAGAAACAGGATGGACCTGAGCTCAGTTTGGAGCTTCCTGGCAAAGGCTGTGAATACTTATGGACATGGGATTTCTCAGTTTGTTTATTCTTAAAAAATTTGCAAAAACCTCAAGTAAACTTTTTTCACGTTTTCATTATGGGGTGTTGTGTGTAGAATTCTGAGGAAAAAAATGAATTTAATCCATTTTGGAATAAGGCTGTGACATAAATAAATGTGGAGACAGTGATGAAGCGCTGGGAATACTTTCTGGATGCACTGTACATCCTAGTATTGTAACAGCACAGAGCGCCAAGAGGATAGCACTTGGACGTCTAACTCGACTTAGAAGCCAGTTGTCATCATCTGTAAGTACGAGGAGCTCTCTTCTATTGAATTGAATTGAATTCCTTTATTGTCATTGTATGGTACAATGAGATTCGATATAAATCATCTATAAAATGATAAAATAACAATAATACTAATAATAACATAAATAATGAAAAATATGCAATATGAAAGCATAAGTACAATATACATGTGCGTTGGAACCTCGGGTCACGACTCTAATTTGTTCCAAAACTCTGGTGTGACCAAGTCATTTCCTTCATAGGATTGTATGTAAATACAATTAATCCGTTCCGGACCGTACGAGCTGTTATGTAAATATATTTTTTTAAAGATTTTTAAGCACAAAAATAGTTAATTATACCATAAAATGCACAATGTAATAGTAAACTGAATGTAAAAACATTAAATAACCCTGAGAAGACCTTGAACAGAGAAAACTAACCTTGCAGTCTCTTTAAAAACAAGCCCGGTGCCTTCTTTATCTGCCTTTAACTGCCTTCTCTCTCTCTCTCTCTCTCGCTCGCTCGCTACACAGGAGAGACTGAACACGTCTTGGAAATCATCAGAGCGTCATGAACCAGAAGGGAAACTGGCTTGTTCGTCACCTGAGTGTGTGGTCGTGAACAGATGCAAAAGTTTGGCAAACTTTTTGGTCGTAACCTGATTTGTACGTGGTCCGAGGCGTTCTTGACCCGAGGTTCCACTGTACATATAGTGCAGAGAGTGCAAATGGTTCATTAAGCGGCTGAGGTTGTGCAATATGGCAGTGCAAGTTTCCTGTTGTAATTCTAAGTACAAAAAGTTCTACCAGAGCACTTGATGGACTGACTGAGTGCATTCATAGCTCCTGTTTCTGAACCTCAAGGTCCCTACAGGAAAGGCTCTGAAGTATTTGCCAGATGGGAGAAGTTCAAATAGACTGTGGCACATGGCTGAGTGGAATCCACGCAGATGTTGGTGGCTTTCCTGAGGCAGCGTGTGCTAAAAATGTCCTCCAGGGTAGATGATGTATCCTGATAATCCTCTGCACTATCGACACCATCTGCCGTAGAGTTTTTCCGATCAGCTGCTATGGGGTAAACTATCCTGAGTGGTGCACCAAGACTAACAACGCTAAAGCGGCTATGGTAGTTGGAATAGTTTGGCCATTCAGTGGCCCATTATATGGTTACAGGTTAGTTACAATCAGGTGCCCTAAATTTATAAATAGTATGCGGTTAATTTCAGTGTAGTTGATAACACCGCGTCAGGGATGTGAGTCTAAAAAAGAAAATGAGACCACATAGGAACAGTAGCACTGCTTTGACGCTGAGTGCCGCCAGTTTGCAAAACTGAGCAGAAATGTGCGTACGCTGCTGCTGTGAGAATACGCCAAGTTTAGTTTTCACACATTGCGATGTGAGCGTGGAAACGGGTGTACGCAACATTTTTGTGCCTACGCAATGTTTATACAGGTCACCCCTGGTTTGAACTGATCTCCTTGGCTAGTGAAAAGTCGGTTTCTATCCTGGGTCAACCATCACCTGACCTGGGTCTAACACCCCACTCTCTGTCGCTGGTCAGCTGCCGAGCCTGAACGCCGTCTCTGCCGATTGTTCCGCACCCACGTGCCTGTGTTCAGTAATTTGCCGACACTCCACAGCATCCCGTATACCAGCGTTGTCATACACCTATTAATTACTTTTGTAGCACCGTATAACTCCCAAACACCGCGGTCACACCAGAAGGACCCTGGGACGAAGCACGCCATCGAAACACGTGCCACCTCGTCCACCCCAAGCCTGGGGATCAAAGCGAATGGTGAACAAGTGCCTTTTTTTTATTATAAGGGTGGTGCCTGCAACGAATTTAATACAAATGGAGCAAAGTACTTTTAAATGACCGCAATGTGGGGCATTTCCTCAAATGCAGTCTGTCGTGTGTCAAAAACATTGAGCCACCGCAGGCCTCTTTGTGCTCCTTTTGTAACTCCATTGTGTGGTGCTGTTAAATAAAAGTGTGTATTTAATGGAGTCTGCTAACACGGGATTGCATTCTGTTACCGTGATTAGTTTTTGAAAACGACTCATTTTTACAAAACTATTTAGCAAAGAAAAATGTAATAACTGACTTAAAAATGTGAAATTCTCCTAACTTTCATACCAGTTCACACACCTTAATGTCACGCCATGCGTGCTGACATTGTCTAACTTGATGACTCATCTCACCCTTTTCTATTCTCCATTGATTTTCTTCAACGTTTTTACTTGTTGGGATAAGCCATCGTCACATGACCTACCGTTTCCGGTAGCACACGCAGTTCACGCAGACACCATTCCAATGTTTCCCCAGGAAAACTAATCAACTGCCCTCCTGTCCTTATAAGGATATGGGGAGGCGGGCTCTTAACAGTGATTGGCAGATGGCTTCTCCCCTAGGGATCCACCCACAAAACATAAAGAACAAGAGAGAGTTGTAAGACGCACACAGATACTACATAAGAACTAAACAGACAGAAAAAACAATAACAACAGAGAATACACATTTAAACAAATAAAGGAACAGTACAATATTATTATAAGAAATTATAGAAAACAATAAATTATAATGAAAAAAGGAAAAGATAAAACAAGCAATTTAAATGATAGCCAGGAAGGACCCTGGCTTGAACATAATAAATATCAAATTAAGAAAATGAGACATTTGTAATAAAAATCAGAAGATAGACTGCTACCCTTTTACTTTTATTCCTACTTGCTGGCATTTTATTTTCCTATCAGAATAAACAGAAGGGGCCATTCAGCCTGCCTAATGGACTCTGCCTTTTCCTTTGGGTCTGTATCCAGCAGGAGGCGCTAGCTCCTTGTTGGAATGAGTTCTTTGTAATTGCGAGCGTTACGTAACCGAATCAATATAGATATAATATAAAAGTCGATACCCCTCCTTTAGTGATCACGGAATCACATAGGAGAAATAACTTTGCTTTCTTTAATGACGGCTTATGCTGGCATAACAGATGAAGGTAGCCAATGGCAAGAACCCAGTTCGGGAGTGGGGGCCCCCATGTGTAGAGTCGGCCATTTTCGTCACTGCATTGGAAGGATTTTCAGGATCGGATGACGCTATCTCCCATCCGTCCGTTGGCTTCCAAGGTGTGCCAGGCAATGTTCCAAGGTTTTATTCTCTTTCTTTATGTGCATGCCCCACTTAGGTTTTCCACAACAGCAGGCTCCGTCCTCCTCGGACTTTGTCCCGCTGTCGGCTCCGGGATCAGAGTCCTTCGGCCAGCCAAACGCCTCCGGATGGTCTCCCCCTGTGAGGTAGGGCACCGGAAAACCACACCTCGCGCCCGGGCAATCCCTCCGGTCCGGTACCTACATCTGGAAACCCTTCCTCCGAGCTAGCTTCCATGGCCTGGCCCCTTCTTCAGGCCTGCCGGTCCTGTCCTCGCAGCGGGCACCCTCAAGTTGCCTGCTGTCTTCCGCCGCGCCCGGCCGACTTCTTCCCATCGGGAGAGGCGGTGGTGTCCTCGCAGGCCTACAGCGAAATCACTAGCGAGAGGGACTGAGTGCTTGCGCAAAGTGCGTGAGTATCGCGAGCTGGCATACTTTGCGCCGCACGAAACCGCATGAGTCTCGTGCTGCTGTGCGGGCTACTTTACAAATTATTTAAAGATGGATCCCTGCCGTGCACCAGGCAGAGAGTCCCATCTGGGATGCCATGTAACAGATAGCCCGGCCACAGACAGACATGACACCAATGTCTAATCACATGCGTTTATTTATAATTGTATACAAATTATGGCTCCACCAGTTCACTCACAACTCTTCAGTCTCCACTCCTCTCGCAAGCGCCGTCTTCCTCCTTCCGACTCCGGCTCCTCGAAGGGAGTGAGGTGGCCCCTTTATCGCTCCCTGGATGTGCTCCAGGTGCTTGGTGATGGTGTGGCAGAAGTGCTGCCCTTGCACCTAGAAGCACTCTGGGCGTATACAGTTCCTGGAGTGGCAGCACTTCCTGGTGTGGCGGAAGTGCTGTCCTCAGGGCTCAGGAACCATCCAGGCAGCCCCTTGATGGAAATCAGGGGGCTGCCCTCTTGTGCCCAGGGAGATATTGCCCTTCGGTCCTTCCCTGATCCAGGCATGCCAGTGTGGCAAGGACCCTGGTCATCTGCCACAATATATATATATATATATATATATAGTTGCAAAAACAAGACATAAGAGTCATAAAAGGTTTGGGGCAGCCACCCATATAATTGATTTCCTGGCTGCAAAGTTGATCAAATGAATACCACACTGATGTGCACAAAACCGAGTCCAAAACAGAAGTGAGGGTATAGGGAAAGGTGGAGGCTTTTAAAGGGAAGACAGGAAGTGAAGTCAAGGGTTGGGCTCATGAAGGTGTTCTGCCATTGGTGCGAGCCCGGACGTGACATCACAGGGGCCGGAGCTGGCAAGGTCTCCTTCCATTGGCTCGGTCCCGGAAGTGATGTCAAGAGGACCAGGTGGAATCTCCTGTGAATGGTCTGCAGGCAAGGGAGAAAAAGAGTCAGTGCACTCTGCCACATCCCGGTATGTCTCGGAACTGTCCTTACTCAAGCCCTTTAACTGCCTCCCATGCACGTGTGTGACAAGATACATATATATATACTGTATATGGGAGTAAAGGGTTACAGACTGAGGTGATTTTAAAGTGGAGTACTTCAGGGGTCAGTTTTGGGGCCACTGCTCTTTTAATATATATAAATCATCTGATAAACATATAAGGAACAAGATGGTCAAGGTTGACAAGGATATTAAATTAGTGGAATGGCAGGGAATCAACTGAGTCACCAGAGAGGAACCTGAACACAATGAGGACTGGCTGTTCCTGCAACCCCACAGAGGCCTGACTGGGTGTTGGGGTCCTACTGGGCATATGGACAGCACCCACTGCCCCAAATGTTGCCTTGGCAACAGACAAGCAACTCTCCACAGCGCGCAATCACGCTTTGGCGTGTCGTCCCATTGGGGAAGGGTCCCAAAAGAGTTCAGAAACTTCACATATTGTGGTATGACAGGCCACAGACCGACAGACACCGAATGTCCCAAAAGACACGTTTATTGCCTTCTATATAATATACAGCACCACAATACTTAAATCAGCCAATCTCAGTCCCTTCTTTCTTTCAGTCTCTCAGTACTTCTGCCACCTTTACTCCTCTCCTCCCAGGCTCTGTCTTCTTCCTCCCAACTCCGGCTCATCTACTGGAGGTGGTCGGCCCTTTATAACTCCCGGATGTGCTCCGTGACGATCTGGTGTGGCGGAAGTGCTGCATGGGCACCGGAAGTGCTCAGGTGTCCCTGGAATTCCTTCCTGTCATCCAAGGTTCCATAATCGTCCGGGTGCCCCTGGCGGTGACCACAGTCTCTAACAGGGATGAGCTTCCAAGCTCTGATCCCGTGGCCCCATGCAGACCTGGGCAGCTGCCCTCTCCTGGTCCTTCCAGGCATCATGGCTGGGTAAGCTCCCCAGCCGTCTGCCACTATATATATATATATATATATATATATATGATACAGTATCTGCCAAACAATACAAAGAGTACATGACACGTGTTTCACCCTTATTGGGGCTCATCCGCTGTGTGCACTTTTGCATTCCCTTACGGGATCGAGCCTCAGTGCTTGAGGTGAAGCCTCTGGCGTTGTGCCATGGCGGCTGGTTCGCTTATTTGACAGGGTGAAGTACTATATTCTTAGTTCTGAATCGCAATCTGATTATTTAGGTGGTTACCTTCCGGGTAAAGCTTGCGGTTTTCGGCCAGTCAGCAGACGTCTGCCGCGTCCGTCACCTGCGAGAAGCAGCACATAGACATGTGATACGATATCTGCCATGTAAAAGTCGCGGACACCTGATGAGCCCCAATAAGGGTGAAAGCGCATGTTGTGTGCTCTTTGTATTGTTATATGTACACCCTTGTGCAAATTAATTAAAACAAACTCTAAAAACAACAAGAATCAGTTTTGCTCATTTTTTTTATTATGAATAATTTCCATATACTCCCATCAGCCCATTATTTGACCTCCTTGACTCTTGAGAAGCATCTGGATGCGATTTGTCATGGAATCCACCATGGATTTTGGGGTCTCCGTGCTAACAAACTTGAATTAGGGCCTGAATCATCTACCCTATGGCTGTGTGGTCCATTTATGTACAAATACACCACAAATGTTCAATTGGGCTCGGGTCAGGAGAAGTTCCAAGCCACTCCAGTATGTTCATTTGATTCTCATTGAAACAATTCTTCATTTGTTTCGGTGTGTGACACGGGATCAGATCTTGTTATACAACACAGGGCGGCGTGAAAAGAAGTAGTTTTGGGGTGGCTTCAGCTATCATGGCGTTGGCTGCCTGCACCCGGTCGCGGGCCTGATGTGCTCACCACGATACACTGAACTTCTCCACAGAAAAGTTGATCCAGAACTGAAAAAGTTATTTCCTGATGGATCTCAACAATAAATGTGAATGAGTGAGATTCTTTTTTTCTTTTTTTCTTTTTACAGTGGTTACTATTACAATGAAGCTGCTTGGATTGGCCTGAACAACCTGGATCCTGGTGCCGGATACGTGTGGAGTAACGGGCGTCCTGTGAGTGACTTTGATTTTCCTTGGGCACACTGGATATGCCTTCAGATAAATAAGAGGGCTTCATAATGGCAGGTTCAGTTGGGGTTTGTCTGCCAGTAATGAAGGTGAACGGCTTTCCAGCGTAGCACTGTGCTGTCCCTGGTGAGAAACTCCCTGGATTGGCACCCCACTGGGTTGTGTGTCGGCCCTCAGGGCTGCTGAATGTGAACTTTAGTCTAAATGAAGTGGTCTGAATTTCACACCCTAAAGTTCTGAGGAAGGACGAGCAACCAAAAGGGGTGCCAGCCGAGCAAATTCCTCTCCAGCGACAAGTGGAAGTTATGAGTGCATATATACGGTATACACTGCTCAAAAAATGAAAGGCGCCCTTTTGAATCCGAGTATCGCATCAAGTCAATGACACGTGTGGGCTGTTGATCTGGTCAGGTAAGTAGCAGAGGGGCTTGTTCATCTGTTTCAGCTGCTTGGGTGCACTAGAGGGGCAACAATGAGATGACCCCAAAACAGGTTTAACAGGTGGAGGGAGGCCACTGACATTTTTACCTCCTCGTCTATTTTGTCACTCGTCTTGCATTTGGCTACGGTCAGTGTCACTACTGGTATCATGAGGCCATACCTGGACCCTACAGAGCTGGCACAGGTAGTCCAGCTTCTCCAGGATGGCAGAATACGTGCCTCTCATTGCCAGAAGGTTTGCTGTGTCTCCCAGCACAGTCTCAAGGGCAAGGAGGAGATACCAGGAGACAGACTGGCAGTTCCTCCAAGAGAGCTGGACAGGGCACCTCGTAGAAGGTCCTTAACCCATCAGCAGTACCCACTATGGGCAAGGAGGAACAGGATGAGCACTGGCAGAGCCTACAGAATGACCTCCAGCAGGCAGGCCGGCAGGCCACTGGTGTAAACAATGAGCAAACAATCTGAAACAGACTTCATGTCCACCACTGGCAGGCGTCCTGTGCTTTTCACAGATGAGAGCAGGTTCACCCTGAGCACATGTGACAGACGTGAAAGGGTCTGGAGAAGCTGTGGAGAACATTATGCTGCCTGTAGCATCGTTCAGTTTGAGCGGTTTGGTGGTGGGTCAGTGATGGTATTTCTGGGGAGGAGGCATATCCATGGAGGGACACACAGATCTAGACAGGCTAGACAACAGTGGGCACCTTGACTGCCATTAGGTATCAGAATGAAATCCTTGGCCCCATTGTCAGACCTGATGCTGCACGACAATGCCCGGCCTCATGTGGCGAGAGGATGAAGGAGTTGATCCCATTGACTAACCCACTCACTCACTCAACTGACCTCAATCCAATAGAACACCTCTGGGTGGGACATTATGTTTGGGTCCATCCGACGCCTCAGACTGTCCAGGAGGCTCAGTGATGCCCTGGTCCAGATCTGAGAGGAGACCCCCAGGACACCATCCGTCGGCTCATTAGGACATGGGGTGGGGGGGCCATACAAACTACTGAGTACGATTTGGAGTTACTGCAATGACATTTCGGCCAAAATGGACTCGCCTGCCTGCCTGCCACACTGTGAGTAATGCATTGCAGTAGTCCATCCAACTAAAAATAGATAGATAGATAGATAGATAGATGTGAAAGGCACTATATAATAGATAGATAGATAGATGTGAAAGGCACTATATAATAGATAGATAGATAGATAGATAGATAGATGTGAAAGGCACTATATAATAGATAGATAGATAGATAGATAGACTTTATTAATCCCAAGTGGAAATTCACATAATCCAGCAGCAGCATACTGATACAAAAACAATATTAAACTAAAGAGAGATAACAATGCATGTAAAAGCAGACAATAACTTTGAGTAATGTTAGCATTTACTCCCCGGTGGAACTGAAGAGTCGCATAGTGTGGGGTCTCCTTGGTCTGTCAGTGGAGCAGGACGGTGACAAAAGTCTGTCACTGAAGCTACTCCTCTGCCTGCTGATGACACTGTTCAGTATAAATAAAATAAAAGTGGGAATAATTTTTTAGTATGCCCTATCTTTAGAAGCCATCTTACTTTTCAAATATTTTTACGTTGGAAAAACATGTTTTAGATTGTGTTATAACATTTGTTTTTAAAGAAAGTCTACAGTTGGAATTGATGCCCAGGTTTGGTGCCAATTTTACAGCCGAGTGTCGTGTGTTCAAATGATATGCACGTCAAGTGAAAAGAGTCAAGGTCGGAGTGCAGAGCCCTGCGGGACACCATATTTAACTTGTGAAGACAGTGATGGAGCTCCGTCAGCACATTACTGTACAGGCTGGAATCGATTTGAGGCGACTGGTGGTGAGTGGCGTCGACGGCTGAGCTGAAATCTAACAACATAACTACTGAAGCATTTTATTCTCCGAAGACATTATAATGACCTTCACGACACGCAGTAGAGCCTTTTCTATACTGTGACTGGTGTGAAGCCAATCTGGAGCTTCTCAGGTAAACCGTGATGTGTAATGGCTGAGATGAAGGCTGTGCACCTTTTACTTTTGTGAAGTACTTCATTGTTAGCCATTATGGATGTAGTGAGAAGTCAGTCACCAAATGAGCCCTTTGATTGGCTAACTAGAAAGATTACAATATGTAAGCTTCTGAAGGAGGGGCCTGAGTTGCCTCAAAAGCTTGCATATTGTAATCTTTCTAGTTAGCCAATCAAAGGGCTCATTTTATTTGAATTCTCATGAAGTACTTCAGGAAGAACAAGTACATTAGACATCCATCCATCCTCCAACCCGCTATATCCTAACTGCAAGGTCACGGGGGTCTGCTGGAGCCAATTCCAGCAAAAACAGGCGCAAGGCAGGAAACAAACCCCGGGCAGGGTGCCAGCCCACCGCAGGGCACAAACACTAATTTAGGATGGCCAATGCACCTAACCTGCATGTCTTTGGACTGTGGCAGGAAACTCCACGCAGGGAGGGCCCGGGAAGCGAACCCAGACGGGTCTCCTAACTGGGAGGCAGCAGCGCTACCCACTGCGCCACCGTGCCGCCCTACATTAGACATTTGCTTGTGAATCTTTGCAGTTAACACACAAACACCACATCATTTACTGAGGCCTTTTTGTCTTTTGTTTTCTCTCATAGACTAATTTTGAAAACTGGGCATATGGAGAACCGAACAACTTCAACGGGGCAGAGAATTGCGCTGAAATGTCCTTGTCCACATTGATGTTATGGAACGACCGCCACTGCGAATCTTACAACAACTGGTTTTGTGAACTCCGCAAAGGTGCTTATTTTATTTATGAAACTGAGTCCATTTAAATACATTGTGCTGGCCCGGCCCACCATAACAGCCATTGGAATAAACCCCAGGCTGTAAGTCCCTCATTGCCAGGCAGGTCCTCATTTGTTTTACTCTTCACTGCTCTACCTGACAGTGCAGATGACCTCCATTCTTTTGTTAGGAGGACTAAGGCCGAGGGTCCTGTTTTGCTTCCACTACATTTTATTTTCCACTACATGTTCCTGCAGCCAACTGTATATGTAAAGTGTCTTTTTGACTAGTGAGGTAAAGCATATTTAGGGGTCTGTTGACAGTGTTAAGTAAAAGTGGTGGGCTGAGGCTCAGGGTGGGCAAAGATGGCTGAGCCGCCCCAAAGGTGTTGATGGCTGATCACTCGTTCACGTGCCGATGTGGTTAGTTCAGCCGGCTTCCTCATTAGCACTCAGGGGATCGTAATTAAGACACGTACGCCAGCTCGAGTATAAACTAGGAGCCTGGGCAGGATTGAAAGGAGATGAGAAAGAAAAGAGAAAGGGCAGGGGGTTCAAATGAAATGAAAAAGAAAGGAAGAGATGCAGGAGAACAGCTGAGCCCGTTCTGCTATGGAGAGAAGGCAGGCAGGCAGTTGGGCATGTGGCCCTGAGCAGAGCGCTGGCACTCCCGGGTAGGGGGACTCCTGTTGAGTGTCCAGAGTAGCAGGAGTGACCAGTCGCCCTGAGACGCCATGCCAGGCAGCAGGTCTCACGGACGGTCTTCATGGACATTAAGGGATGGCGGCAGGGACATGAGTGTTGACAACAACGACGACACCATTTATTATTCATACAAACGGTGAAGCTCAAAGTGCTTTACAAGATGAGGAAAGAAAAGTTTATCAAAAATAGAAATATAAAAACAAAATTAGGCAATACTAAATAACAAAGACTAAAGTAAGATCTGATGGCCAGGGAGGACAGGGAAAACAAAACAAAAAAAAAAAAGAATCTACAGGGGTTCTGAGACCACCAAGCCCCCCTGGGCAGCAGCTGCTCTGCTCACCTCTCACTTTCAGAAGGAAGCCCAGAGGCTCGTGACAGATTAAAAGCAACAGACCCTGACTTGGTTTATATCTCGGACCTGAACCTGTTTATTGTGACGTCCCCTGCCGTGTGTGTCAGTCTGTGTGTCTGTCTGTCCTCACTGCCCAGTCCACCCTCAGTTTACGACTATCAATGTCCCAGGTTCAAGGAGAGGGTAATGCCAGCTGTCGGTGACCCGGACATCACAACTTGTCTGAATTGTAACTGGACATATCGACATTCCAGAGGGCTTCAGAATGGGAATTTCCAGTCCCAGGCATGTGTGGAAAATTGATGGCCTAACAGCAGGAGATTCTTTGATTTTCTAAAGCCGTTAGTGTATATTTGTTGTTATTATGTTACATTGAACTACTCCTTCTGACATTCCCATGTTAACAGCTTTATAAAGAAGCATTCATTGAGGGGCTGTGGCACTGCTGGTCTCGTCTTCTCTCCAAAGTGTCTCTTTGTAGCCAGACAGCTGGCAGCACTACTTAGGTATTTCAGGTATGGAGCGCAGACGCCGTCTGGTTCTGCTGCTCACCAATCACGGTCCTGGAGAGCGACAAGGTGTTTGTTACACGCCATTAGCACGTGCTATTAACACTAGAATTACCAGAGCCTACGAAAACTGCAGTGATGTCCGACCTTAAATTGCTTCGCACCTCTCCGTCAGCGTCTTTTGTCTTTTAAATGTGTTGATAAGCAGCAAGCAGCCTGCTATCACATCCCTCCACCGGCGCACAGTTTTCTCAGCTCAAGTCTGTTTACCTGTGTGTCAGTTGCTTAGAGCTGTATAGAGCGAGAAGTCAAGCAAAATGACACCTTTTATAAATACTATATTGTTATTTGGAACACTTGCTTTTCATGTGTGCTCCGTGTCTACAACAATCTATTTAAACACATCGTTAAAAAAGAAATGTTTTTCATGTATCAAATATCAAAGAAACACTTTCACAAAAGGTACAAATATAACAGAACAAATGCGCTTCTATTCAAGAATATAACTGCAGAAAGAACTCATAGTGCGACATCGCATAGGTGCTGCTATGACAGCTTTGGTACGCAACGGTATCAACTGTTGACTGGTAATCAAAACTTCACGGGTTCGATCCCAGAGGAGTCCATTTTGAGAAGTGAGTTGCTCTTATTCTTACTATTTTAGAATAAAAACATACATTTGATTTCAGTCTGTAGCAGCTGGTGTAAATGTATGATATTTGTAAAGGTTAGTTTTTTCAGTTTTATTCTCTCAGTCACGTTCACGATCCTACCCTACACATCTGGCACTGCTGTTTTCACGTAAAGACGCGCTATAGATCTGCACTCTACTTGTGACTTTACGCTGTAGGAAATGAGTAAATGAACCAAGGTAAATAAGTAAATGACATTCAATCTGGTTCTTATATAAAAAGTACAGCGACTGCAGTGTTTTATCTTGGTAGAGTAATATATATTGCTCTACTTTCGCCTACTGTCTTATTAACATGTAGGCCTTGTTAAAACAGCAGTGTCAGATGTGTAGGGTAGGATTGTATTGCATTTGACTGAGAGAATAAAACTGAATAAAAAAAACAAAGCTAACCTTTACAAGTATCATACATTTACACCAGCTGCTACAGACTGAAATCAAATGTATGTTTTTATTCTAAAATAGTAAGAATAAGAGCAACTCACTCCTCAAAATGGACTCCTCCGGGATCGAACCCTTGAAGTTTTAATTACCAGTTGATACCGTTACGCAGCTGTCATAGCAACTGCATGTCGATGTCGCACCCTAACGTGTGTTGTTTTTCTGCAGTTATATTTTTGAATAAAAGCGCACTTGTTCTGTTGTATTTCTACCTTTTGTGAAAGTGTTGCTTTGATATTTGGACTTCAGGCTTCACACATTATACACTTCATGTCTACATTTTGTCAATTATTACTGAAACATGAAAAACGTTTCTGTTTTAACGATGTGTTCACATAGGTCGCTGTAGACACGGAGCACACATGAAATGCATGTTTCCTAAATAACCAAATAGTATTTATAAACGGTGTCATTTTGCTTGACTTCTCACTCTATACAACTCTAAGCAACTGACACGCAGGTACACACACTTGAGCTGAGACAACTGTGTGGGGTGAGGAGATGTGATAGCAGGCTGCTTGCTGCTTATCAACACATTTAAAGGACAAAAGACGCTGACAGAGAGGTGAGAAGCGATTTAAGGTGGGACAGATCTACGAGTTTTTTCGTAGGCTCTGGTAATTTTAGTGTTAAGACTTTCATTGAACTAGAATCGTTTTTGAAGGATGTCATTGGACGTATTCTGGTTCCAGAGATCTTGGTTGAACCCTCAGCATCAGTCCGTAATTTGGGTGTCACCTTTGATCAGCTTCTTACTTTCAATCACACATTAGCTCACTCATACAGACAGCTTTCTATCATCTTTGCAACATCGCTCATCTGCATTCTTTCCATCATCACTATCTGTCTGCACTATTGCAATGCATTGTTTTATAGCCTCCCGACTAAATATATCAATAGATTACAGTACGAGGTGTGATCAAAAGGTGCGGTGAATATTAATGCTGAGCAACGCCAAACAATTCAATGCCGCTTCTGACAGGTCCATCCTAGAGCCCAGTTTGTGACAAGTTTCAACTCGTTTGATACTGTCATTCATTTGGGAGCCACTGTTGAGTTCAAGTTTGTCATTAATAATGGATATTGAGCAATGCATGAACATGAAATTGTGTTTCAAATTGCAAAAAAGTACTCAGGAAACCCATCAGATATTAAAATCGGTTTATGGGGACACTGCACCGACAATTAAGAGTGTTTACATCCATCCATTATCCAACCCACTACATCCCAACCACAGGGTCACGGGGGTCTGCTGGAGCCAATCCCAGTCAACACAGGGCGCAAGGCAGGAAATAAACCCCGGGCAGGGTGCCAGCTCACCACAAATAGTGTTTACAAGTGGTTTGATTGATTTTGTAATGGATCTGACTCAGTTGAAGACGAGAAAAGATCAGGATGTCCTTATATCCAGCAGGGGGCGTTAGCTCCCTTGTTGGAATGAGTGCTTTTGTAATTGGAGCGTGTTACATAACCCAAAACTATAAAGACATAACATAAAAACGCGATACCCCTCCCTTATTTATGTGACGGTAAGAAATTACATATGAGAAATAACTTAATGACGGTTTACAAGACATAACAAATGAGGAAGCCATGACAAGACCTTTGGGTAGTGGGAGCCCGATGTATACACTCTGCCACTTTCGTCGTTCCTTTGGAAGGATTTTCCGGATCGGATGACTTTATCTCCTATCCGTCGGTTGGCTTCAAAGGTGTGCTGGGCAATGTTCCAAGGCTTTATATTCATTCTTTTTCTCATGTGCCAGCCTTCACTTAGGTGAAAAGGAGGTGGGATTGCTGTTTATGCCAAACAGGATTTAAATGTAAGTCATCTTCAGTTGGATGATGAGCCCCATCTTAGTGAGGACGTCTGTCTTCACCTGGAAAATATTAGGAGTGTGTTATAGACCACCCAATTCAGACAGTAACTTCAACACACATCTTGTTAGTAATATCAAAAAGACAAGTTTACAGGGGGATATTATAGTCATGGGGGACTTTAATTATCCAAATATTAACTGGGATAACCTTACAGATGGAGGAGCACAAGAGCAGGAGTTTTTAGAAGTAATCAGCACTGTTTTTAACACAGCATGTTAAAGCACCAACAAGGGTGAAGCCTGTCTGGATTTAGTATTCTGTAATAATCAGGATAGAATTGAGGGTGTAGAGGTGATTGAACCACTAGGGTCAAGTGACCATAATGTAATACAATTCTCAGTATTTTGTAAGAGTACAGATGCAAAGACTAAAATTGTTAAGTTGAACTTTAGTAGGGCTAATTTTGAGCAGATGTGACAAAGTCTAAGTAGGATAGACTGGGATAAGCTTTTAAATGTGGAGACAGTCGAGGAGCAGTGGAACAGGTTTAAAAATGTTTTACATGTAATGCAGGACAGATACATACCTAAATTTGGAAGTAATAGGAAACTAAAAAAAACTCCACGATGGATTAATAAAGATTTAAAAAGAAGTTGCAAAGGAAAAACTGCTGTATAAGGCATATAAGACTAATGACTGCAAAGAGAACGTAGCGCAGATGAGAACATGAGGGCAACCATTAAGAAGGATATCAGAGAGGCTAAAAGACAGTTGGAGAGGAATATAGCAGATAAGGAAAGAAGACCCCAAGAGATTCTTTCAGTATTTTAGTAGTAAAAGAACAGTTAAGGAGGAGGTCAAGTTCATCAGGAATAGTAAAGGGGAATTAAAAGATACAGACAATGAAATAGCAGATGCCCTAAACTTACATTTTTCTGAGGTGTTTACAAGTGAGCAAGTGGATAACCTCAGAGGTAACAACTACTAAGGAGGTACTGAGGGATTTGGAAATTGTAGAGGGAGAAGTGCTGCTCAGATTAAATAAGATGAAATCAAACAAATCACCAGGCCCAGATAATATTTATCCTCGTGTTCTTAAGGAGGCTAGTGAGTACATATATAAACCCTTGACACATATTTTTAGGAAGTCACTGTGCACTGGAGAGATTCCAAAGGACTGGAAAATGGCAAATATCATCCCATTATATAAAAAGGGTGACAGGGCAGATCCAAGCAACTATAGGCCAGTAAGCTTAACAAGCATCACAGGAAAATTAATGGAAGGAATTATTAAGGATAAGATTGAGCAACACATGACAAGGACAGGAGTTATTCTGAACAGTCAGCATGGGTTCAGAAGAGGTCGTTTTACTAACATGTTGGAATTCTATGAGGAGGCAACAAAAGGATACGATCAAAGTGGAGCTTATGATATTATTTATCTGGACTTTCAGAAAGCATTTGATAAGGTGCCACATGAGAGGTTGGGCATCAAGTTAAAAGAAGTGGGAGTTCAGGGTGATGTTTTTAGATGGGTGCAGAATTGGCTCAGACACAGGAAGCAGAGGGTGATGGTGTGAGGAACCTCATCAGAACTGGCCGATGTTAAGAGTGGTGTTCCACAGGGGTCAGTGCTAGGGCCGCTGCTATTTTAATATATATAAATGATTTAGATAGGAATATAAGTAACAAGCTGGTTAAGTTTGCAGATGATACCAAGATAGGTGGATTAGCAGATAATTTGGAATCCGTTATATCATTACAGAAGGACTTGGATAGCATACAGGCTTGGGCAGATTTGTGGCAGATGAAATTTAATGTCAGTAAATGTAAAGTATTACACATAGGAAGTAAAAATATTAGGTTTGAATACACAATGGGCGGTCGGAAAATCGAGAGTACACCTTATGAGAAGGATTTAGGAGTCATAGTGGACTCTAAGCTATCAACTTCCAACAGTGTTCAGAAGCCATTAAGAAGGCTAACAGAATGTTAGGTTATATAGCCGATCTGTGGAGTACAAGTCCAAGGAGGTTATGCTCAACCTTTATAATGCACTGGTGAGGCCTCATCTTGAGTACTGTGTGCAGTTTTGGTCTCCAGGCTACAAAAAGGACATAGCAGCACTAGAAAAGGTCCAGAGAAGAGCGACTAGGCTGATTCCAGGTCTACAGGGGTTGAATTATGAGGAAAGATTAAAAGAGCTGAGCCTTTACAGTTTAAGCAAAAGAAGATTAAGAGGTGACATGATTGAAGTGTTTAAAATTATGAAGTGAATTAGTCCAGTGGATCGAGACTTGTATTTTAAAATGAGCTCATCAAGAACACGGGGACACAGTTGGAAACTTGTTAAGGGTAAATTTCGCACAAACATTAGGAAGTTTTTCTTTACACAAAGAACGATAGACACTTGGAATAAGCGACCAAGTAGTGTGGTAGACAGTAAGATGTTAGGGACTTTCAAAACTCGACTTGATGTTTTCTTGGAGGATACAAGTGGATAGGACTGGCGAGCTTTGTTGGGCTGAATGGCCTGTTCTCGTCTAGAGTGTTCTAATGTTCTAATGCCATTCCAATGTCATGCTGACTCTGACACACAGACATAGCGCACGTTGCCCGTTTCACAGTTGTCCATAACTTGTCTTGTCTTAAAATGCTTGCCTAGCAGTTCTAAATGCTGGGCCCCTGTACTAAAACTGGCCTTGTGTTAGCTGTACATGTGAGTAGAAAAGAAAAGCAAATTTAAAATATTTGCACAGAGCACAGTGACATATTAAACTTATATTCTGATTACAGTCCTTCAACATCAATAACCGAGGAAAAAGCTGAAACAGTTTCATTGTTCATCGTGACAACACTCCTTGTCACACATCCCTTCTAGTATGACAATTTCTGTCGAATAAAAACATTACTCTGTATCCGCATTCACCTTATTTGCCGGATCTGGCAGCGTGCGACTTCTGGCTGTTCCCTGAATTGAAAATGACCATGAAGGGTTAAACGATTTCAATGCATTGAGGACATCCAAGCAGCCACGACAGCCCAACTAAAGACCCTCTTGAGAGAAAACTTGCCGAACTGCGTCACAAAGTGGCAGGAGCGTTGGGAGAAGTGCATTTGGAGTGGAGAAGGAGAGTATTTTGAGGGTGACTTGTAGGTGTAAATCTTTTACTGCAATAAACGTTTCTTTTCTAAAGCATTCACCATTTTTTTTGATCACACCTCATATGTTCAGAATTCTGCTGCTCGTCTACTTACACACACTAAAACAATCTGCTCACCTCTCTCCTGTCTTTTATGATTTGCATTGGTTAGCAGTCTTTTCAAGAATCAAGTATCAACATTTTTCTCATCACCTTTAAAGCCCTTCATGGTTTAGCCAACGGGTGGGCATCTTCAGTCCTGGAGGGCCGCAGCGGTTGCAGGTTTTTGTTCCAACCCAGTTGCTTAATTAAAAGCCAATTCTTGTCAATTATTTAATTTCATGGCTTGCTAGTGCTTTAATTCTGCCATGTCAGGTCATTCTCATATAAAAGATTTTTTTTCCTTTCTAAGGGTGTCATCCAAATGATTTGAAGTCTAAACCAGATGAGTTATTCTCAGTGCTTCACTTTTTTCTCTTCACTTTCCTCCCAAGTACTTAATTAAACCCAATTCTTCTTTTCTTCTTTCAGCTGCTCCCATTAGGGGTCGTCACAGCGGATCATCATCTTCCATATCTTTCTGTCCTCGTCATCTTGCTCTGTCACACCCGTCACCTGCATGTCCTCTCTCATCACATTCATAAACCTTCTCTTATGCCTTCCTCTTCTCCTCTTACCTGGCAGCTCTATCCTTAGTACCCTTCTCTCATTATACCCCTCATCTCTCCTCTGCACATGTCCAAACCAACGCCATCTCAACTCTCTGACTTTGTCTCCCAACCGTCCCACCTGAGCTGACCCTCTAATGTCCTCATTTCTCATCCTGTCCATCCTCGTCACACCCAATGCCAATCTTCACCTCTTTAACTCTGCCACCTCCAGCTCTGTCTCCTGTGCCACCGTCTCCAGCCCATATAACACAGCTGGTCTCACTACCGTCCTGTAGACCTTCCCTGTCACTCTTGCTGATACCCGTCTGTCACCAATCACTCCTGACACTCTTCTCCACCCACTCCACTCTGCCTGCACTCCCTTCTTCACTTCTCTTCCACACTCTCCATTACTCTGTACTGTTGATCCCAAGTATTTAAACTCCTCCACCTTCATCAACTCTACTCCCTCATCCTCACCAGTCCACTGACCTCTCTCTCATTCACACACATGTATTCTGTCTTGGTGGTCCTACTGACCTTCATTCCTCTCCTCTCATATCTCCACCTCTCCAGGGTCTCCTCAACCTCCTCCCTACTCTCACTACAGATCACAATGTCATCAGCAGACATCACAGTCCACGGGGACTCCTGTCTAATCACGTCTGTCAACCTGTCCATCACCATTACAAATAAGAAAGTCCTCAGAGCCGATCCCTGATGTAATCCCACCTCCGTCACTCCTACTGCAGACCTCACCACGGTCACACTTCCCTCGTACATATCCTGTATAACTCTTACGTACTTCTCTGCCATTCCCGACTTCCTCATACAATACCACAGCTCCTCTCAGTCACCCTGTCATTTGCTTTCTTCAGGTCCACAAAGACGCAATGAAACTCCTTCTGACCTTCTCGCTACTTCTCCATCAACATCCTCAGAGCAAACATCTCATCTGTGGTGCACTTTCTAGGCATGAAACCATCCTGCTGCTCACCAATCATCACCTCACTTCTTAACTGATCTTCCACTACTCTTTCCCATAACTTCATGCTGTGGCTCATCAGTTTTATCCTCCTGTAGTTACTGCAGTCCTGCACATCCCCCTTATTCTTAAATATCGGCCCACCAGTACACTTCTTCTCCACTTCTCAGACATCCTCTCACTTTCCAAAATTCCATTAAACAATGCGGTTAAAAACTCCACTGCCATCTCTCCTAAACACCTCCATACTTCCACAGGTATGTCATCTGGACCAACAGCCTTTCCATTCTTCATCCTCTTCATCGCTGTCCTTACTTCCTCCTTGCTAATCCGTTGCACTTCCTGATTCACTATCTCCATGTCATCCAACCTCTTCTCTCTCTCATTCTCTTCATTCATCAGCCTCTCAAAGTTCTCTTTCCATCTGCTCAACACACCCTCCTCTCTTGTGAGTACGTTTCCATCTTCATCCTTTATCACCCTAACCTGCTGCACATCTTTCCCATATGCTTTGCACATATGGAGCTCGAGTGAATTCTCTGCATGGCTGCCTTCCACTCCTTTTCTGAGATGTTGAGTGAGAGATCCTTTTCCTATTTTCCTCTTGGATCTTTGAAAGGGAGGGACTGTAAAATATTTTTATATATTGCAGAAATACTGTTTGAGTCCTCCAATCTGATTCATATTAAAGGTAGGTGGGAGGTGAGGAAAATCAAGCAGGTTCTGTTTAACAAAGTTCCTAATTTGAAGATAGTGAAAGAAATGTGTGGCTGGAAAGTTAAAGTTGGAATGTAATTGTTCATAACATGCAAAGATGTTGTCTATATAAAGATCTCTAAGTAATTTAATCCCAAATCTTTTCCAGATATTAAAACTGCGTATGTTTGTGAGGGTTGAAAGAGGTCGTTCTCTAGCAGAGGTGCCACAGATAGAAGCTTCTCCGTCTTCAAATGTTTCCTACATTGGTTCATATTCTGAGCGAGTGAAGCACAGTTGGGTTGTCAGTATATTGATGATAACGCGTGTTTATTGGAGCACAGAGCAGGGAATATAAAGAAGTTCTGCACGATTTGATTTCTATTGCATGCCAGGCCGGTGTCTGTTCATCTACTTGTGTTCAGGTTTTTATAGTTTGTATGTCTGCTGCCCAGTAATAAAACTGAAAGTCAGGTAGAGCCATGCCGCCTTCTGCCGAGGGTCGCTCTTTGGATACGTGGATGTTTTGTTTTTGAAAGGCGACACACAAATAAAACATACAATTATTAATATTATTATTATTATTATTAATGTTGTTTTCTCTTTCTGTGACAGGTGACCCACTGCTGCCCGTTCCAACGGCTTCTCAGCCAGGTACTGTGTTCATGCTTATGTCCTGCCGATCCGTTTACAATCAGCAATGTTGAAATGCTTCATCCCCAGTGACGGTGAACGCAATCACGAGGGCCTTATCGCCATTACATTCGTGATGAACCCAAACAGCCATTCCTCAGACCCTGCGTACAGAATGTAAAATGGACGCTGTATAGCGCCCGACCCGGCACAGACTCAGACTGAGGCACGTGTAAAACACAAGAGGACTTTTATTTTTCTTCAGCTGGAGGGCACATCTTCCCCGTGTACCCCCCAGTCGCAACACAGTCCCAAAGCACTTAAAGCCATCAACACAACACAATCCAATCCTTCCTCTGGCACCACCACTCCTCCTTGGCAACCTCGTCTTCTTCCTCCCGATTCTGGCTCCAGAGTGGTGGCTGCTGGCCCTTTTTATAGCCCACCCAGAAGTGCTCCAGGTGCTTGATCACCTGTTGCCAATTGCACATCCGGGCGGGGCTGTTGAGGTGTCCAGGTTGGCTCTGGGATCCACGCAGCACCCCCTGGCAGCCACCCCAGATCCCCACAGGGTTGTGGAGAACTCCATCTCCCATGGAACCCTGCAGGAAACTGAGGCACCATCGTCAACCAGGGCGGCTGCCACCAAGCGTCCCGGGGGAGGTACTGAGGAGCCCATGGCTATTCCCCCGGAACATATGCAGCAGTGGCATCCCGGCCGGGCATGGGACCCGGCTGCCCGTCACAAGAATATAGAACTAATTGCATCAATTATCTGATCTGCATAACTACATGGACTCGTAGAAATATAATTCTTATTGATATGTAACGCATACATCATAAGGAGACCTTGAAGTCAAGAAAATAACGTAACTCAAGTCCTCTAATTAATGTTCGTGGGACCAGAGCCTGTTGTAAGGAGGAAGCCCCATTTAATAAACTAAAAGTTCCTTGAAAGCTACAACAAAAATAGATGTGACGGTGGTCCTTCATCGATTTGCCGTCAGATCAGGTGACCTGCCCACTTTGGGTCCAGTGGCCGACGTCTTGTCGTTTTGTGGTTTTTATAGGGCTTGGGGTGGAAGAAGTGAAGCTTTGCTCCATGGAGTGCAAATAATGTCATTGCTAACCTGTAATGTCATCTTCTTCTTCCTCCTCTTCCTTCCTCTTGCATTTCAACTTCATTGACCCTCAGGTCAGAAAGCTGACCCAGCAGCCTCCATGTGTGTCACAGTCCTGGCAGTAACTGTTCATATGGCAGGAGGTGACCAGTTCATCATACGGCTCACCATTCTACATGCCCACATTCGCTCATACAGGGCCAAACAAACCAGCATGGCATTGCCAAGGTGGATGTTGTGAAATCACAAAACAGAAGAAGGCCTGATTCCCAGCAAGTCTTTAAAATTCAAAGAAGGGCCAGCCGCTAATCTCCAAATCAGGCTTGTGACCTGCACTCTCAAAATGAGCACAGCAAGCCTGCATTAAGACCCCCCGGCCCCTGGATGACGTAGCTCCATAACAGAGAGTTGAATATTCTTGAACAGTGCAGCGTGCAGACACCTGGTAGCCACAATAATCCACAGAAATAAAGAGCAGGCTTCATTTGACACAAGTGAGAACAACAAGATTCAGCTGCTACTGAAGAAACTGGTTGGAGTTTGAGACCCCGACTCAGGTGGTCATCTGTTGGCTCGCGTCACTTCACATCTCATTTTAGTTTAACTGACATTTAGGGAAAAAGGAAGCAACTGAGAGGACTGAATCTTAAAAAAAACAAGACAATTAAAATGAAGGGACAAGAAGTGAATTAGCAGCAAAAGGGTTAGAATGAAAACCTGCAGCCACTTCAAGATGAAACTTGGACTTCATTGCTTTAAAATATTAAAAGATAAAGTAAAAATTAGAAAAAGACACCTTGCCAGGAAAGCTGCCACCTAAAAGGTTGCTTAAAACTGTGCAATCGGTGATCCAAAGCCAAAGTAAAAAACAAGTCCAAAAAATCCTGAAACCAAATAAACCAAAGTGCTGTAAATGAGTGCATAAAACACAAAGCAGCCAAAGGGACAGTCTTAGCTCTCCAGAGACAGGCCTCAACCCAGGCACCCTGACCCCAAACTCTACTAGCAAGCTTTGGATTACACAGGCCTGGAGGTCTTCGGCCTCAAAAGTTCCAAATAGTTTGAAAATGTCCCCATAGTGACAAAAATGTGCCTAAAGGAAAAGAACTGCATAACCACTGGTTAAATGAGACAAGTCCAAAACAAAATCTATATAATAGATAGATAGATAGTGTGAAAGACACTATATAATAAATAGATAGATAGATATGTAAGGTTGTATATATTAGATATATAGAAAAGGTGCTACATAAAATAACACACATCGTTTTTATGAAAGGCACTGTATAATAGATACATTTATCCATCCATCCATCCATCCATCCTCTTCCACTTATCCGAGGTCGGGTCGCAGGGGCAGCAGTTTAAGCAGAGAGGCCCAGACTTCCCCTACCCAGCCACTTCTTCCAGCTCTTCCAGGAGAATCCCAAGGCGTTCCCAGGCCAGCCAACAGACATAGTCCCTCCAGCGTGTCCTGGGTCTTCCCCGGGGCCTCCTCCCGGCTGGACGTGCCTGGAACACCTCACCAGGGTGGCATCCAGGAGGCATCCTGATCAGATGCCCGAGCCACCTCATCTGACTTCTCTCTACTCTGAGTTCCTCGCCCGATCATTAAGGGAAAGCCCAGACACCCTGCAGAGGAAACTCACTTCAGTCGCTTGTATTCGCGATCTCGTTCTTTCGGTCACTACCCACAGCTCATGACCATAGGTGAGGGTAGGAGCGTAGATCGACTGGTAAATTGAGAGCTTTGCCTTACGGCTCAGCTCCTTTTTCACCACGACAGACCGATGCAGAGCCCACATCACTGTGGATGCCGCACCGATCCGCCTGTCGATCTCACGCTCCATTCTTCCCTCACTCGTGAACAAGACCCCGAGATACTTGAACTCCTCCACTTGGGGCAGGATCTCTCCCCCAGCCCTGAGAGGGCACTCCACCCTTTTCCGGCTGAGGACCATGGTCTCGGATTTGGAGGTGCTGATTCTCATCCCAGCCGCTTCACACTCAGCTGCGAACCGATCCAGAGAGAGCTGAAGATCACGGCCTGATGAAGCAAACAGGACAACATCATCTGCAAAAAGCAGTGACCCAATCCTGAGTCCACCAAACCAGACCCCTTCAACACCCTGGCTGCGCCTAGAAATTCTGTCCATAAAAGTTAGGAACAGAATCGGTGACAAAGGGCAGCCCTGGCGATACATTTATCAACACATGTAAAAGGCTCTATATAATAGATTTACTTGTGCATAGAGGGATGAAAGGGATTATTTTACAGATAGATGGATTGATAGATATTTTATTTTGTCCTCTGGGGAATTGTCTTTTTACAGAAGCTCAATGCATAAATATTAATTGTAATATTGTAATAATAATAATATGCGGTGGGCTGGTGCCCTGCCCGGGGTTTGTTTCCTGCCTTGTTTTAGTTAGGATTGGCTCCAGCAGACCCCCGTGACCCTATAGTTATGATATAGCAGGTTGGATAATGGATGGATGGATGGACAATAATAATACATTTTATTTCTATAGCACCTTTCTCATATTGCAATGCGGCAAACAACAACCATATTTAAGATACACACCATAATAATTAACATGAAAGAAAACTAGAAACCAAGAAAATGTCTGACTTGACTTACAATAAAAACAGCAATCACAGCCACAGTGAGGCAATATAATGCAAAAAGTGTTTGACTTCCAGGCAGCCCCAAGCAAACAGGTTTTAATATACAATGTAAAATTGTAAAACACAAACCACAGCTCTCAAAGATACTGTATGTACTCTTGAACATCAGTAAACGAGTTCCTGAAAGTTCTGCTCCTCAGTCTCACAATTTACTGGCCGGGGCGGCCCTTCAGCTGTGATGTCACGGTGGCCTCACCTCTTTGTGCTCCTCCCACCCTCCAGGTGTGATGTCAGGGTGGCTCCACCTCTTTGTGCTCCTCCCACCCTCCAGGTGTGATGTCAGGGTGGCTCCACCTCTTTGTACTCCTCCCACAAAACAGAAAGGACGCAGAAGAACACAGAGATAGTAAATACAACAATGGCTACAAAAATACTTAAACACAATTAACAAAAAAAAAAACCAGAAATACAGAAAATAAACACAAGTCACAAAGTACACCCTGGCTGTTACTTGACACAAGTGAGAACTTAGAATAAACACAAGAGTTTGTAAAGGGGAGCCAAGCCAAACAGACAGAAGACATGACAGGCCTTCATGCTGGCCACCTGCAGCAGCAGCTACTGTGTCAAGGACACCCGCTCCAAAGGCTCCAAATAGAAGATACAGTGAAAAGCATAATTAGAATTAAAAATGATAACAATACAAAATGAGCATCAAACAAAACAATTCTAATTAAACAGCAATACATTACAAAAAGAAAGAAATCAGTAACATATTCAACAACATAAGGCACAAAATAATTTACAAAAAACAACAAAAGGCACAGAGCCCTGACTCGATGGCACCTGAGAAATCCCCACATACGCAGGGACATCAGGCAGCCATGTGGCCTTTTTAAGCAGGCCGAGGATTCACACCGAGGATGCTGGATCTGTGAAGAAGACATTGTGACACCCATTGTTAAAAACGTTAATTTTATTTAAAGAAATACGGCCACTGCTACTAAGGTATAAAATGAAATGTGAAAGAAAGGAAGAATACAAAGTTCTGCCTTTGTGCAAAGTGTTTCTGTCCCAGAAGGATCGGTGACGGTGTATATTTGGTCACACCTGTCACTCACAGTGACTCGGATTGGCTGCCCCGTCCAGTCTGTCACATCTTGTATCACATGAAAACATTTAGAAAGCACACATGGTGACAAAAAGTGTCACCTTGAAGGATGTCCTCCTACCATTTCTGTATTCTTTATGAAAACAATAAAAAGGAACAAAGACTTGACATGAGCTGGGGGTCCCAGTTTTGATGGCCCCTTCTAAGGCTGCCTACCTCGTGCTTTGTGCCTTCACTCGCTGCTCTTGACTGCTGGGGTATCTTTGGGGCTGAACATCCTGGAGACCACAGCAGGCGGACTTGCTGGCCGTTTGATAGGAATTCTCCTTATGGTGGGCTCATCTCAGCTGGACCTCCATACGTGACCCCGGTGTAGCACTGAAATCGGCTCCCATGTGTTGTCTTCCATTTTCCCAGTTTTTTACAAATTACTATTAGGAGTCATGAGAAGTTTATGGCTTTGCCCGTAGTTAGTGGGTCAACATGTCATATTTTTGGGTAGTTTTTTAGTTGACGTCATGATAAGCAGGTTGCAAGCAAAAGACTTTGATTTTGATTTGCATTGTTAACAGGTTGACACGTGACAGAGCAGGACGCCATGGCGTGTGAGTCGCGCCACCAAAGACTCTGCTCTGTTGGGCTCTGATGACGTTTCTAATCTGCTCTCGTCTGCTTTATGCAGCTTGGAATGTGACCGAAGACGGATGGCTCGTCTATAATGGATCTCATTATTTTGTTAACAATGAAAAACTTTCCATGGAACAAGCACGAGAATTTTGCCAGAAGAACTTTGGTGATCTTGCCATAATAGAAAGCGAATCTGAAAGGAAGTTTCTTTGGAAGCAGGTAAGGAAAGAGCTGCGACCGTAATGCTGGTCACGTTTGTAACGGCCAACCGTTCGTTATCTGACCATTCACATAAATGAAAGAGGACAGAATGTGGGCGGCATGGGGGCACAGCGGGACTGTGATTCACGGCCCAGGTGCCCCCAGAATGGAGTCTGCGTGTTCTCCAAATGTCCACGTGGCGCCCATTCAGGTTAGGAGGATTGGCGTTGCTCAACTTGTTTTATTTTCGTATGGCGCTCGCGCTTCACACCCTGTGACAACTCCTCAGAGGGAAATGCAAATATCAAACTCAAGTAGAAGCGACTGACTATTAATTATTATTATTATTAACACCTGATATGTGTGTGTGTGTGTGTGTGATGGACTGACGCCTTGTCCAGGTGTTGTTCCTGCCTTGGCTCTGATCCTTACTAAGAAGATTAGAAAAATGGATGGCTAGATAGAATTGAAAGCTGTTTCACACGGCCACATACACTCACCGAGAAAATTCTTAGGACCGCCGTACTGGCATCTAGGTGGGCATCCTTTAGCTCTCGGTTCTGGGTGGCATGGACTCCACAAGATGTAGCTAACATTCCTTTGAGATTCTGGCCCACGCTGACATGATGGCACCAGACAGTTCCTGCAGATTTATCAGTTCATGCTGTGAGCCTCCTGTTCTACTCCATCTCAATGGGGTCCTACATCTGGTGACTAGGGGGACCACTGGAGAGCACTGAGGTCGGGATAATGAATGTGCTCTGTGAGCTAATGGTGCTTTATCATGCCATTAGAAGATTGTGGCCACGAAGGGATGCACGTGCTCAGCAGCAACACTCAAGTAGCCGTCGCCATTCAAGCAATGACTGATTAGTGTGAATGGACCCACAAATATGTCCGACATGTTTTCTCTGCAAAATGCTTCTTTTTAGGACATTAGACCTGTCCTGACTGGACAAGAACAGGCCATTCAGCCCACCAAAGCTTGTCTGTCCTGTCCACTTAATTCTGTGAAAATAAGCTCAAGTTGAGTTTTCAAAGTCCCTCAAGTCCTCCCGTCCACCCCACTGCTTGGTCCCTCGTTCCAAGTAAAGCTTGAAAAGTGCAGGAAGATCAACCACAATAAACCTGAAAAACACTCAGAAAAACGAAAGACAAGCACTGGAAACAAACAACAGCCAAGTGTGAGTGGGCCCTGCGTGTCCGCCCTCAGTGTGTCTGCGCCCGCGTTACACACTCGGTCCAAACGCACCGACCGCTTCTTACCTGATCTGTGCTCATTTCTTTATTTCATGTTGTCCTTCCTCATCACCAACAACTCAACCTGATGGACTGTATCTTGAAGATTTCACGAGGTGAAGAAAATGAATACTACATTGGCTTGACCGTGGGTCTCGATAAGACGATGAAGTAAGTAACGAAATAAACGTGCAGAGCAACACGTTACAGGAGACGCTTTACGTACGTCTGCATATTGTTCAAAACACGTACACACTGTACTTCGGCTTTTTACTCAGCTTTTATGAAACTTGTGCCACTTTCACTTTAAACAAAATGGCAAGTGCTGAGCAAGCAACTATGAGCTTTAGCATTCAAGTTTCATTCGTTTATTTTGTGTGAACGTATTTTGAGGCCCCCATGATGCATTGCTTCACCTTTTCAACAGCTGCTTGGTGTTCTCGATATACAATAGACTGCAAAATATGTGTTAGATACAAAGAAAATATACTGGAAATTATTGAAAAATATATTTAAAGGCAAATAAAATATACTGCAGATTACTGCAAAATATATTTTAAATGTTTATAAAATATATTGGAAATTAGCAAAATATATTTTAAATATTAAAAAATATAGGGCGGCACGGTGGCGCAGTGGTAGCGCTGCTGCCTCGCAGTTAGGAGACCCATCTGGGTTCGCTCCCGGGTCCTCCCTGCGTGGAGTTTGCATGTTCTCCCCGTGTCTGCGTGGGTTTCCTCCCACAATCCAAAGACATGCAGGTGAGGTGGATTGGCGATTCTAAAAATTGGCCTTAGTGTGTGGGTGTGTGTCCTGCGGTGGGTTGGCACCCTGCCCAGGATTGGCTCCTGCCTTGTGCCCTGTGTTGGCTGGGATTGGCTCCAGCAGACCCCCGTGACCCTGTGTTCGGATTCAGCGGGTTAGAAAATGGATGGATGGATATTAAAAAATATATTGGAAATTACTGCAAAATGTATTTTACATATGAATATAGTATAAATTATTGCAAAATATATTTAAAAGCATATAAAATATTGTAAATTGTTGCAAAATATGTTTACAAAGTATATTGGAAATCATTGCAAAATATATTTTAAATATTAATAAAATATTAAATTATTGCAAGTATATTTTAAATATGTATAAAATATATTATATGGTATAAATTATTGCAAAATATATTTAAAGGCATATAAAATATATTGTAAATTGTTGCAAAATATATTTTAAATATATATAAAATATTGTAAATTATTGCAAAAATAAAGTGAAAATCCCCTGCTGCTCTTGAATAGACGAGGCTTTCACAAGAAAACAACGATGAGGGATGCAACAAGGGGTCTCAAAATAAGCTGAAACTTTGGGGTCCCCCAGACAAGTTGCTCTTTTTGATTGAAACTCCTGCCTGTTTTATCAAGATGCCATTAAATTGATTTATAAACTAGAGCCGAGGCACTGCCAGTGTGTATTCTGGTGATTACTGTTTCAAAGGCCTGATCTTTAACTTATCATTCACAGAGCCCCCTTTTCAGCAGCCATTCCTTCGGTGTCCTAGTGGTCGACTCCCTCAGCTCATCCTTAGCTCGTCAGGTTTGTCTGTTAATTGTCGTTGCACAAGCGCCACATGACCTGTCACGCTGTTCACCCGTCGCAAGTTCAGTTCTGGGTTCGATAATGGCCAAAATGACAGATGGCCAAGAGACTGAAGATTTCATTCAAAGGCGTCCATTACTGTATTGAGAGAAGGGGCCATGAAGGAGAAGGCCCCGAAGAGCAACTACATTAGAGGGTGTAGAGTGTGTGAAACAAACGCCTTCCAGGTCCTCAGTTGTCTTCTTCACTAAATGCACACCCAATTCCAGTGTCCTCTGCAAGAGACAAGACACGACTTTGGGATGCTGACCATAACACCCTTTCCCAGTCATCTTCTGTCCAATGTCTGTGTTCTTTTGCTCATTTTAGTCTTTTCTTTTTATTTCACGTTTGCCTTTTTCTTTGAAACTCTGCCTCTGAGGCCTGCTTTGCAGAATCGTCTCTTTCTCTGCTGCACATGACACCGGGATTGGGTGTGTGTTTAAAGAAGAAGCCAACTGAGGATCTGGAAGAGATGTTTGTTTCTCACATTCCACACTCTGATGTCCTCCTCTCATGCAGTTGTGCCTTCCACTTCTTGTTCTCTCCTGGTCAGCCCCAGTCTGCCATCTTCTCTCAAGACAGTAACAGACACCTTTGTATGAAATCCTCATTTTCTTGTTAAGATGGAAAATCAAAACCCAGCCTGACATGTTTCTAGTGAAAGCCGCTTCACTTTGACCAGTTCTGAATCCAAAGCTGAATTTTAGGAATGCTGGCACCTTGTGACCCAAGTGATCAGAATAGCAGGTGTCAGCGGTGGGAATGCAATGGTGAAGGTTTCTCTAATAACCAATTATCAGTAACACACGGGTTATTAAGGATAAGCTGAGGGAGCTGACCATTAGGACACTGAAGAAAATGAGGCTTTGTAGCCATATTTGAACAATAAATTAAAACTAAGTCATTTCAAGCAGTCATAGCCCTATTCATGGCTTTATTTTAAAATCATAATATCTTCTTAATAAAAGGTGGCCATTTTGATCAAAAGCATGAGCATTTCTGGGTGACCCCAAACTTTCGACTGGCACTTGGCTGTCTTGGATGTCTTAATAAGTATGGTGGCTCCTTCAACGTCTTCTACTCCTTAATGTCTTTTATAACTTTAAGGTGGATCGATGGGTCGCCCTTAACATACGTGGCTTGGGAGATGCATGAGCCGAATTTTGCAAATAATGATGAAAACTGTGTCACCATGTACAAAGGAATGGGTGAGTGTTTGTCAGTGACTATGCAAAAATGTATAGAAGAATTAGTATTAGTAAATCATTAGTGAACCAGAAAAACATAACTGGGGCCTTTCGTGAGCTGAAACTAAAAAAAACGTGAAAATCCTTCAAAGATTCAGCGTTGATCCACCAAAGGGTCTTTGGCCAATGTCCTCGACTGCCTTGTTTATGTCGTCCTAAAGGTGGCGTCATAATCACAACTGAACCTTCTGGGAGTGTCACATTAAAAAGTTAAAGGTTATTAAAAAGTAAATTCTTACAAATCAAACAGTAACCATAAAGTGTGAATCCTCAAAATCAAGAACATTAACCAAATAAAGTTATACATGCAAATGAAGTGAATACGACAGGACGCAGCTTCAGGACTTTAGTTTCTATGAAGTTGCTTTTCATCTTCAGCTTATTAGCAGATTTATATAAACAGAGATATACTGTAGATGTGTAGAATATAAATACCGTAATTTTGATTATATGCCTTGGGTGCTGTGGGCGGAGCCACAGGAGGCGGGTCACCCTGATGTCATGCCTGAAGGACCTCCCTAAGCCCATGTGTTCTGGCTGAAGGTCCTTCACAGTCTCATTGTTATTTAGATTTTCCTGTTTTTTTAATTTTTTTTGCTCTGTTTATGAGGATCTGCTTTTGGATTTTGGCTTAGCCTTGGTTGCTCTGAGTTGCCTTTTTGTTTACTTTCTTGTTCATTTTCTCCTACCCTGCCTGGATTGTGCCTCTCAGTTTTTGATGAATTGTTTTTCATTAATATTGAAATATTGCGTTTACGGTGTCCTTGGTTCAGGGGTTTTATGATCATCCTCTCCTCCACTTTGACATTTTTAAACTTTAAAAACCTTGGTCCCATTCTTCTGGGCCTGTGCAGGCCTGAAACTTGCCTTTTGGTTTGGGGTTAGGCTGCCTGAGAGGAGGCCAAATCTAACAGGCACAGACTTTTAATTGGGTGTTTTTTTTTAATCTTTTATTTCTCTGTTATATTTTGTATATACGGTGGTATAAGTGGAATAAGTCCAACTTGGTATACGTCCTGTTTGGAATACGACTCGCGTGCTAGAACATGGCGCGCTACCCTCGTTTACCTCTCTCGTGACAAAGCCACGACTGCCCACGAGCGTCAGTACGCCACTGGCTAGCATTCAGTGAACAGCCCGTGCTATAACTCTCTGTGAATTTTCACGTGATATTGTGTTTCTTCGCGTAAATTTGAATTGATTGTTGAGAAGTATGAAGGTGGCATGCGTATCTAGGACGTGGCTGCTGCACACCGTATGCCGAGAACGACGGTATCTACGATTGTGAGAAACAAAGACGTTATTAAAAAGTAAAGTGAGGTTAAATTTCCATTTATTTCATCTTATTGCTTTTGTATTTATGTATTTTAGTATTAAGCAGTGTTTAAATTATTTTATACAACCCCATCAATGTATAATATGCCAATAACAGTAGAATTTTTTTTTTTCATGGGAACGGATTAATCATTTTCCCTTTATTTCTTATGGGGAAAACTCATTTGGTATACGTCCTGTTTGGTATAAGTCAGAGGATCAGGAACGGATTAAGGACGTATACGGAGGTACCACAGTATTTTGTTATATCGGGCTTCATTATGTTGGACCCTCATTGTTGGTTATTTAGTTTCTGTGTGTCGCTGCCCATTCTGCGCTGCTCCTTGTCTTGTATGGCTGGTTCCACCTGCTCATTCACTTTGGCCCTTTTATTTTATTAAGAGTGTAAGAGATAAACCCACCGAGCTCTTTAGAGACCCCTTGACTCCTGTAATGTTGTTCATCTTTTCTGTACTTATTTTCTGTGCTCCTAAAGGTTTTTGGAATGATATGAACTGTGGGACTTTGTTTCCGTCTATATGTGAAAGGAAAGACACCTTTGTGAATACAACCATGGCTCCAACTCTCCCACCCAAAGGAGGATGTCAGCCAGGCTGGATTTCATTTGGAAGAAAGGTACCTGTGATGTTTTAATCAATTTTTCTTTTGTCTTTTTTAATGTCAGACATCCCATAGTAGTGACTTTTCAGAAGTCTATAGCTATGTGATCGATTGTCACTTTGTCACCATAAATACAGCACAGTCGACGGCCAGATAAAGGCAGTGGGAGGAGTCCGCAGCAGTGACATCAGGGTGGGCCAAACTACCAGGCTTCAACTCAACCAGTGGTCTCGAGGGCAGGTGTGAAGAGGCCCCCATTGGTCGGAAGTGTGGCTGTTTGGGATTGCTTTTAAATTAGAAGCCATTCTGTACCACGACACCCTATTGGTGTAAGGATTTGAACAGAGAATCTATACATTGGGTCACATTTTCCCCTCTCACACCGTGGCCATGCAGTGAGAAGCCATATTGAGGCAGGCATGCGGCCCTGTTCTGAAGAAAGCTAGAAATGATGAGTTAACTACAGACATTTGGGTAACTACAAGTCTGTGTGCCAACTCAAACTACACCTCAGCATTTATCAGGCTGTATGGTTGCCAGTATTCACGTGTACTTTCCTTATTGTTATTATTTGATGAACATTACCGATAATACATTATTTAAAGTTGTAATTTGACTCCTGCTTGTCTTTTACGCTGTGTAATTGCTTGAGGTTATAGGTGTAGATGGGAAGGTGGGGAGAAGTTACAAAGCACAATATCTTATAAAAAGTGGCACGTCTATGGGATTTGAGACATTCTGATAAAGTCTACACAATAAATAATACAAAAGGGCAAAGAAGAGTAACATAGGACTGTACCAAGACAAGACAGGTATTAAGAAGGATCATCGAGGGGACAACTCTGGGTGTCACTTTGTGGTTGACAGTTTTATCAAATGACACCAAAAAGGCCCAAAGACACCCCGTGGAAAGAAAACTGACACTTAAGAGTGTTTGGCACAGGGACTTGTGTGCCAAAGCATAGCCGAATGGGTAATGCCAGTCTGTCCTACACTATTTACATATGGCACACGCATGAAGTACATATTTATTTAAACAAGCAACTCTAGGATTATAACGATGAATGCCCACTAACATTATTGTTCAGATATGGCCAGTGGACCACACAGGTTCCTATGAACTGGAGTTACAAACAAAGCCAAAAGGGGTTTGATGCTCCCACAATGACCATAAAGCGGGCCAGATGCCTTCCCTGGCCAGCCCAGAAGAGACTCACTTCAGACCAGCTTGGTGCCAACAGCTACCAGCTGGCTTCTAACCTAGCAGGCCCCAAAATGAGAAGCTGGCACTGAAACTACAAAAAAACTACAAAAGTCCCCGAAAACACAAACATTTGCTTTACAAGAGAGAGAGAAACTGTGTGAACGCCAACTAGTGAAGACAAGTCTCTATAAAGACAAGAATCCTTATAAAGGACAATATTTATTATTAAAGTAAAAAGAGCCAAAAGACCTAAAAAGGATTCACCTACGTAGACAATCCAAGTCCCAGTGCAAAATCTGCAAGCAAAATCCAAAACTAGAAAATATGAAAAGAAAACAAAACTCCCAGAACTCCCAGTGAATGACTACTACTGGTCCACTGGCAGCATCTCTCACTCCAGGCTTCCAGAATAAGGCAGTGGGAGGAGTCAGCAGCAGTGACATCAGGGTGGCCCCACCTCCCGGGGCTCCACCCATAAAGTCCAGGGAATGAAATCACATTTAAAAGTACAGTACAGGAGTATTAAATAAAATTAATGAACATAATATAAATTAAAAGGATGAAAGGATTAAAAAGTAATAAAACTGACAACAATAACAATAAAACATGTAGATGATACAACACAAAAGAGAAGCAACAATGAGAAACTCCTGTGGGGGGCACACTTGATTATAATTGGGAAACTCTGACACGATCACAACCCTGGAGACCTCGGGCAACTGGGCACCCACCGCCTACTGGGCATTCCTCAGTATTACAGCACAATCCTCACCTTGTATGGACAGGTCTCTCCAAACTAAAATACGTAGGAATTTCATGGCATAAGATGTCACATTGGGGACAGTGACCTATATGGCTAATATGGCTTCATTTTGGACTTTGCAGTGCTTCCGATTATATGGAGTCAACGATGGGGAGGAGAAGAAGAACTGGCAAGAGGCAAGAAATCAATGCATAAGTGACAATGGAAATTTAGCAACGATATCTGACAACAAAGAACAAGGTACTGAGACTCCTGAGAAACTGTCAACACACGGCCATCTTCTTCTGATTCTGTCTCTTTCTTTGATGTTTTTATGGATTCGTTTAGCATTTGTTTCATGCTTTTAGTATCTCTTTGGTGGTTTTGGAATACAGAGATGCCATTTTAAATTTTGTTCTGTGCTGTAAACAATTGTTACAATACTTGATGTTGTAATCATAATAATATTAATCATAATAATACATGTTGTATTTAGAGTGCCTTTCCCATGCTCATGGCGTCTTATCAGAACGCAATTTTAAATTTGCACTTCCATTTATTTTCTTAGAAGACACTTTTATCCAAAGTGACTTACAAAAGAGGCCAACCTAATTGAGTAGTGTCACCCTGGGGACTGTTTGGGAACAAATGTGACAGGACAAGGTGACAGAAATGATTTCCGGTTCAGAACAAAACGTCAGTGAGTTAAACTAATCAGCTAGAAATCACAGAGTAAGGGGGTCTTCTTAAACACGTCAAGGGAGTCTGAAGTTCAAATGGAGGTGGGCAGCTCATTACACCAGCCAGGTGCTGCGCATGAGATTTGATACCACAGAGAGGTGGCATCCCCAGACGCTGATCTTCGGCAGACCCGAAGGAGCAGAGGACTTTACAACTGGCTCCATACGTATGTGTGTCGAGCCTTTCGCTATTCTTTCAAGGATTTTAACATGTGATGCTACAGGAAGCCAGGGTAGTGGTCTGAAAAGAGGAGGCACATGTGCCCGCCTCGGCTGGTTGAACATCAGACATGCTGCTGAATTTTGA
Organism: Polypterus senegalus; assembly: GCF_016835505.1. NCBI lineage: Eukaryota > Metazoa > Chordata > Cladistia > Polypteriformes > Polypteridae > Polypterus > Polypterus senegalus. Next base: position 1,292,572 of record NC_053158.1, on the reverse strand, counting down.
ATCATCTGTAAGTAGTTTGGTGACACGTGCCAGTGCTCCTGCCAGCAAGGAGTTGCAGTAGTTGAGACGTGACAAGACCAAAGTCTGGACCAGCAGTCGTGTGTCGCACTCCCTCAAATACGGTCTGATCTTGCAGGTATTGTATAGAGTGAATCTGCAGGGCTGACAGACTGTAGCAACATGGTCAGTGAAGGACAGCTGGTCATCAGTCACCAGCCCAAGCTTGGTGGGCGTTAGCAGCAGTGGCGTAGCGTGGGTGTCAGCCGCCCCCTTATTTAGGTATTTCAATTTAAAAGACTAAAATATACAGTAATTCTTTGCCGCCCCCACTACGCTACGCCATTGGTTAGCAGTAGTGAGTCAAGCTGAACAGATGAAAGAACTGGGATAACAAAAAGGTTCGTCTTTGCCAGGCTGAGTTTGAGATGCAGGCTGAGTTTGAGATGCTGCTCATTCACCCCAGGTTACAATTTCAGTAAGACGGAGATTCTAGATGATTCTGTGGGCTTAGTTTGTGTACTGTTGCTAGCCACGTTGCTATGCAAAACTACCAGAGTACTCAAGCTGTGATGTCACCATAGTTAAAGGTCAAGGGTCACACAATTCCTGGTCATCCAAGATTGTGAGTAGACACTTGAAACTTCTCAAGTGCTTGTTTTGGTCATTCACTCTTCTTGGTTTCCGAATATTTGCCCAAAAACACTTGGACTCTGTCTCTGGTTAGTGATTTGGCTGCAATGAAAGACAGGATTGACTGACAGCTTTGACCTTCGCTTGTTCTGTTTATGTTTCCACTCCGTATCGTTATTCCAGAGAAGGTAGTACGCTGGTAGCAACCCAGATGAAGAACCCCCAAAGACCCTCAGGTGAATTAGCGCCTTAGAGTTGACCGTACTTTTAGCAATGGACATGCAGTAGTTTAATGTTCACAGTATTGGATTTGTCTTGTGGAGACTCAATTGTTTCATCGAGTTATGCCCCCCTTGGTCATTTTTGGTGCGCAGAAACTTTGAGTTGGTGGGGTTTGGGACTCCCCTTTAATCATCCATCCATTCTCTTCCGCTTATCCGAGGTCGGGTCGCGGGGGCAGCAGCTTGAGCAGAGATGCCCAGACTTCCCTCTCCCCGGCCACTTCTTCTTGCTCTTCCAGGAGAATCCCAAGGCGTTCCCAGGCCAGCCGAGAGACATAGTCCCTCCAGCGTGTCCCGGGTCTTCCCCAGGGTCTCCTCCTGGTTAGACGTGCCCGGAACACCTCACCAGGGAGGCGTCCAGGAGGCATCCTGATCAGATGCCCGAGCCACCTCATCTGACTCCTCTCGAGCAGCTCTACTGTGAGCTTCTCACCCTATCTTTAAGGGAAAGCCCAGACACCCTGCGGAGGAAACTCATTTCAGCCGCTTGTATTCGCAATCTCGTTCTTTCGGTCACTACCCACAGCTCATAACCATAGGTGAGGGTAGGAGCGTAGATCGACTGGTAAATTGAGAGCTTTGCCTTACGGCTCAGCTCCTTTTTCACCATGACAGACCGATGCAGAGCCCTCATCACTGTGGACGCCGCACCGATCCACCTGTCGATCTCACGCTCCATTCTTCCCTCACTCGTGAACAAGACCCCAAGATACTTGAACTCCTCCACCTGGATGGGTTTGGGACTCTCCCTTAGTCCTTTCTATTTTAAAATGAACATGAGGACACAGTTGGAAACTTGTGAAGGTGAATTTCGCACAAACATTAGGAAAGTTTTCTTTTCACTACGAACCACAGACACTTGGAATACGAGACCAAGTAGTGTGGTAGACAGTGAGACTTCAGGGACCTTCAGAACTGGACTTGATGTTATTTTGGAGGAGTTAAGTGGGCAGGACTGGCGAGCCTTGTCAGGCTGAATGACTCATCTAGATTGCTCCAATTTTTGAAAAAAAATATACAGTGGAACCTCGGTTCACGAATGTCTCGGAACACGTACAAATCGGTTTACGAACAAAACATTCGCCAAACTTTTGCATCTGTTCACGACCACAGACTCGGTATACGAACAACCCACACACGCACATACGACACACACACACGCCCGCGCACGTGTGCGAGAAAGAGAGAGACGGCTGGACGCATAAGGCATGTTTTTAAAGAGACTGATTCGAGCATTGTTTTAACCTCGTTGCATTTAATGAAGAGTTTTTTCTATTGGATTTTAACCTCCACTTCACTTCTGTTTACAGCGATTGGTTCGTAGCGTGCATTGTTGCAATGTTACTTTTCTTGGTGGTTTGTTAAATTATGGATTTTTCAAATGTTCATTTTTTTCCCTGTGCTTAAAACTCATTAAAAAAGTGTTTTAGCGAGCGATTTGTGACTTTAAAACTGGCTTAAGTGTGTGAGTTTGTGTGTCTGTCCCGTGATGGACTGGCGCCCTGTCCAGGGTGTGTTTTTGGCTTGAACCCTCTGCTCACAAGGATGGTCTCTAGCACACCCTCCAACCCTGTTCAGGAATAAGCAGGTTATGAAATTGAAATTTTGACATTTTCTCATTCTTTTTTTAGCATTTCTTGCAGTTCAACTTGTGGGCCTTACTATAAACCTTTGGATTGGACTTAATGATATAAATCGGGAGATGAGATATCTGTGGACGGAAGGCAAAGGTGTGTTTTATACCAACTGGGCAAAAGGCTACCCGATTTCAGGTCCTGAGGGGCGCTACTTTTACAGCGACGAGGTAAGAGTGAGCAGCACGAGGGACGTTTTCATACGAATGTATCTCTCTATTAGGAAAAAAACAAATCTTGGGACGAGACGAGACTTTTGCTCCGGCGACGTGATCTTTTGAAGAGAGACACTTTCACGTCCCGCGAGACGGTCAAGTCACGTCATGCTTACAACCTTTAAAAGCAAGTCCCGGGAGACGGTGACTTTTGCAAGTCGCGCCCTACCATTTTCAATCAAGACCACAGTCGTCTAACCTCTGACTTGTTGGAATGCTTTGGTGCTCTCAGCTCTTAAAAATGTTATACGTTGAAGATGAGACGTCAATGACTAAGCGAAGAAGAAAGAGCAGCGTGTCGAAAAGAGACCCCAAAGAGTTGGAGAGAAAAGAAAGCAAAAATAAAAATTCTGAAAATAAGGAAAGTAATAATCAGACTAGACTTTGTGCCAAAAGATTTAACCACAACCGGGGCCGGAAAAAGACAAAGTAGAATGTCGTGAAGATTCAAAAATGTTAGAGCGATACACATTAGAGATAATGGAAGTAGGAAAATTCGAAAGTCTCAAAAAATGATAGTAAAGATCACATTAGCGCCAACAAATGGAAAATATTACTCGGTGAAATAACGAAACAGCGAAAAGAGATTGAATAGTATTTGAGGATGTCGGGGGGAGAAGAGAGACAAGGCAGTGAGACAAAAGAACAGCTGCTGTACAGGCTTTTAAACGTTCGAATCGCCGCACGAGATGCTGAGCACGCGGCACGGCAGCAGCTGATCAAGCAAAGAGGAGGTCAAAAAACAACTATTTGTTTCCCGTTGTTTCACCATTTAAGAGGGGGATTCAGAGGGGCGACCGCATCTCCTTGGGCTGGGTTCAGCCAGCCCCCATCATCTTCATGTGTGGGGACAAGGGTTGGTGAGCGAACCCTAATCCTAACCCTAACCTCCTAGTATTAAAAAAAAGTTCCTTCTCAAAAAATGTTGAAAGTTTGAAATCACTAAAATATTCACCTGTTTACTTTTATTGCTAAAATGCCGGCTTGTAAACCCGCAAATAAAGTCAATATTTCGTTTTGCAAAAAAAAAAAAAAAATGGTTGGCTAAATAAATCACTTTTCACTTCCAGCAAAATTTGTGCCACCCAAGAAGAAAGCCGTTTCCTCCATTTTGGAGCCTGATGGTAGAAAAGGCATTTGGGTGTAAAATTCACACTGAACTACCGTATATTCTCACGTATAATTCGGGTCTTGAAACCCGGAAAGTCGATTATAAAATCAGACCCCGACTTATACGCCCGTTCAAAAATATGACACTTCAATTTTTTTTTTTTCCATCTTCTTGCCTCCTCCAATCTCACACCAGTTTCTCAGACGCATCAAATTTTATTGCAGCAGCGCAGTCACCAATTTCTTTCGCTGTTTCAACAACTTTTAATTTAAAACTAACTTCATATTTTCTTCTGATTGAACGCTTCATCGTAAATAAAGGATGCTGTTACAATAAAAGGGTATGAGATGCAAAAGACACAAATCGGTGCAAACGTCGCTTCAGAATAGTTTGGGTCTGGGCGGTTCTAGACAGGCATATTTAAGGGGGCAGAAAGAAACGTGAAGGGGGCACATGGTGGCGACGGAGGCGGGAAAGGGGTGGTGTGGGTGTTCTGGATAACTGTTTTTGTCATGTAATTGGATTGCACTTTGTCAGGCCTCTACCCTAAGACCTGTCCAACTTGGGAGTCCCACCTGAAGGCTAAGCTCTGTGTACCTCTTAGGGTCACTGAGGCACGCAAACCCCTGACCACGATAAGGTGGCAATCCCTCAGGAGGAAAACTGAAAAATAAAACAACAAAAATAAAATAAAAATATTCTTCATCAGATTATCCATCCATCCATCCATTTTCTAACCCGCTGAATCCGAATATAGGGTCACAGGGGTCTGCTGAAGCCAATCCCAGCCAACACAGGGCACAAGGCAGGAACCAATCCCGGGCAGGGAGCCAACCCACCGCAGGACACACACACCCACAATTTAGAATCGCCAGTCCACCTAACCTGCATGCCTTTGGACTATGGGAGGAAACCGAGTACCCAGAGGAAACCCACGCAGACACGGGGAGAACATGCAAACTCCAGCGCAGGGAGGACCCGGGAAGTGAACCCGGGTCTCCTAACTGGGAGGCAGCAGCTACTTTTCAGAGACTGATGGGGATATGGTAGGCTCACCAGAGTCTGTATGGCCCAAAGTTGAGAGCACAACACTTTGACCCAGGTGTTTGCTCATTGTTCTCCTTTTCTTTGTTGGATGTGACTCATCCTCAGCAGGAGATGACACTCCCCAACAGTCATCCTCACGGATGTTTTTTAAGGAGTCCAGTGCTGCACTAACAACCTCAGAAGCACTGCACAGATCAACTGACTGAGACTGTAGAATAGCATTTGCTGGTTTCAAGACACCAAGCACCCACACTAGGAACTTTCCAATCTCAAAGAAGTGATGCCTCTTAATTTGGCATAGCAGGCCTGATGCCTCGGTGCACAGGTCAACTGCAGCATCATCATCCTCTGTCATCTCAGATAGGATACTAAGGATTTGTTCTTGATTGTCCACAGTGCACCTTGTCACCTCATAGTGGCTTGTCCATCTGATCTCAAGCAGCCTTTTTAGACAAGGTGCATCATGTTTATTGAGCACATAGTGGTGGTGAAAAAAGTTGTAGAGTGAACTAGATAGGCTAAAAATCTTTTGCACACGGCTCACTCTGCATGGCATGCACAACCACTAAGTGCAGTTGGTGGTTGTAGCAGTGGATGTATGGGACATATCTGTCAAGCCTCTTTTGGAGCAGAGCTTGTACACCACCTCTAACCCCATCATACACTGGCTCAGTATACTGTCAGCACTGTAGCCAGCATCAGAAAGGTGTAACAGGATCTCAGAGGTGATGTACTCTGCATCAAGTTGTTGCAAGTCAAGCAACCCAATAAGATGCTCCTCTGGCATGGAATTTCTGACAAACCGTATTATCACAGACACATTTTCCACATTGCACCTATCCCTGGTCCCATCACTTTTGAGGCAAAACCCTGCAGAATCAGCACTTTCATATTTTTTCCTGACCTCTCCAAGCACCATGTCAGCCAGTGTTTGGATAATTTCATTTTGGATATCCTTAGATGTGTATTTTGCATTTTTTGGGATACCCTTAGCAATGCTTGCTAGCTTCTCATCCTTCTCTAAGGTATATTCCATCAGTTTTAGAAAAATACCTGAAGCAATGTCATCATCATTACCGCTGCATCATGTCTCAAGGTTTCTGCAGTCCCACGGAGCCCCAACTCATTTACACAGAGAAACCTTATAGCACTACCAATAATGGTTTTTTCAAGTTGTGTTTTACCAACCAACATTGAATCCACAGTCCCCCTGTGGCCTCTCTGCTTTTATGCTCAGTCCAGATGGTTGAAGCATGCACATGGTTGTGGCTGGACACATGCCTCTGTAGCCCCTTGTCTCGATCAAGTGCTGCTTTCCAGTTGTTAAAACCAGTTAAGGTAAAACTACATCCCTCTCATTAACAGTGCTGCCATATTTCCGACAGGGAAACAGAAGCATCGTCCCACAACAGAGTACTCCAGCCATGGTCGTGTGTGGTACCAGGCAGGATTGAATGATCTTAATGTTGTACCACCAAATACACGTTTGGGGTAACTACCCAGTATTGGCTGGGATGGTGTATTGCCATTTAAGTCACTGGGTAGCTGAGCGGGTTGCTTTGGGGCAGCAATTGTTGGCAGAGGTACAGGAGAAGCAGTGCCACAGGAGTAGACATGCCAGCTGATGTCTCTGATGTACCAGCAGCAGCATCATTGCTTCTGCTATTGGTACAAGCAGGAGCAGCGCTACACTTTTTAAAAGCTTTGTAAAAAGGATGCATGTCACAGCATTAACTTTCCCTTTGTGAGCTGCTGGAAGCTGGGATGGAAAGTGAATAAGCTTTACTAAAATCTGTGATTACATCAGTATATGAAACAGAAAACTGTTGAGTGCGGAGTTGAAAGCTGGGACGGGGCTTTGTGTCGGGGTCTGACAGACAGACACATGTCCTCCAGTCGGCTCTATGCAGCAGACAGGCTCACAGTGGTGCTTGTGGGATCGAGAAACACTTCTCTACCAGACTGAAACTGTGAGAAGAACAATGGACTAGTCCCCATTGACTGTACAAATATAGATGTATTTTTAGTTGTTGCTTAATTATCTCACGAGTCGCTATGATTTTGACGACAGAGATTTGCTGCTTCCTCAAAGCCTCCCGCTGTTGACTGAGAAACCTGACACCGGTCATTTGCATACTAACAGTGATTGGATGTTTAGCTGGGGGAGGGTGAGTGGGGATCTCTGCAGAGTGCTGTGTGCGCACAGAGCACGGAGGGAAAGAGCGAATAAGAGGTTAAACCAGTCATCTCATTTGTGCCTTTTCCCGTGGATTTTTCAGCTACTTTAGTAAATCTTGTCCATATTCAGTTTGTGGGTAATCTATTATTTTCTATCTCAACTTCTAAAAGTTTGATTTAAGGGGCAGGACGTTTGTTTAGGGGGCATTGCCCCCTCTTGCCCCAGCGTACAGCCGGCCCTGGTTTGGGTATTAAATACCGTGTGGGCACAATAGAGAGAGGTGAGGAGGACATGCTGATACAGCGTGTCCATACCTGGGCCTACAAATTGAGGTTATTGGTAATTTAGACTTGCACTCGTTGTTAAAGATGATTGATTAAGGTAAACCACAACCTATAGTTGAAAAGTTAATTCTTTTAATAGGTATGTTGGAAGCTTTAAAGGGTGACATAATAAGTTTTGACTTCGTACAATTGGCTATATCTTTGCTGAGATATTCTTACCATAAATCCCAGATACACAACATCCTGGGAGGTTAGGGGTCCAAGCCTATAATGAACATTTGTTAAAGTTGGGACCTGGGCGTGCAACGATATTATTAAATAGCACAACCAGGATTACCAGATCACCCATAGACCAGAACATGCTCAATAAAGATTCGGCCCAGGCTGTGATCCACTCATGGCTGATGCAGGCAAAGAATAGGAACTCTATAATCGGGCTCTAACCCAAATGACTGTGTCCAAGATGTTTGGTATGGCCTTGCCCTTTCCCTAACCTTTAAAATTGTCATACCAGCCCTGATGTTACAATTGTGAAATTTGAACCCAGGACCTTTAGTAACTGAAGACAGAGCTGGACTATAAGCCATTAGTCAAACTACCCCGATCGCTATTCTAAACTTAAGGCCCATAAACAACATCCCTGATGTTAAAAGCCTGATGGGAGGCCCTGATGTTAATCAGTGTTTTTATAAGAATTTATTTATACCTAAGACAGCGTTTCTCAACCTTTAAGTATTTGTAACCCGAGTTTTCATAACAGTTTTAATTGCGCCCCCCCTAAGGTTTTTTTTTTGTAAGGAGCCCGCTAATACCAATTTGTTCTTTTTTTAATTAATGATATATCATAGATGCATATTTTATTATACCTACTTAACTTTTATCGACATTTATCTAACTATTTATTTTTCTAGTATCAAAATGTAGTTTAAGTTCATTTGTTTTGGTTCCAATAGATGGATTTTTCATATTTTCGATTCTTGTTTTCTTTTTTTCACATCTTTGTAACCCCTTTTGTTACTTCACACCCTAGGGGTCCCACCCCACAGTTTGAGAACCACTGACCTAACCCTACCCATCTTCCTAAACTTAAACATTATTAACCCTACTCATAATCCTAAATAACCCTAATGTTAATTAAATGTTAGGGGTCTAAAATGAACCGTATTATAACCCTAGTTTTGAAAAAAAAAAATCTTTTCTATAGCGCCTTACGTTGTAAGGTAATAAAATGGATGTTTTGCCACTATATGTCCCGATTCAGGATGGTGAGATAGCTTTTAATTAATGTATTTGAAGGTTTTAATAGATTTGAATAGTTTTAAAACTTATTTGTTGAACAGAGCTTTTAAGAACAATATTATTGATAAGAGCATTTTTATTCTCCAGATAAGGGACATTTTAGGGTATTATTTATTTATTTATTTATTTCATAGATTTAAAAGTGTAAAATATTTTTATTCAAGTGCTTATGACACTGAGATATAAAATAATTTTTATAATGAAACTAAGTGTGCCAGAGCATTCCAGTAATGGCCATATCCCTAACCCTACGCCTAACCCTATTCTAACCTTAAGGCCCATAAACAACAACAACCCTGATGTTAAAAGTTTAATGGGAGGCCCCGATGTTAATCAGTGCTTGATGATCGTATTCTTTTATACCCCTACCCCTCTCCTAAACGTAAAGTCATTAACCCTAGTCCTAATCTTTAAGTAACCCTAATATTAATTAATATTAGGAGTCCAAAATTAACACTTGATACCTTATCAAATTCAAAAAAAAAAAATTTTATATAGTGCCTTTCACCAATAATATGTAATAATATGGATGGCAGATGCTATAGATCCCGGTTTTAGGAGATTTTATATAGCTTTTATTTAATTTATTGAAAGGTTTTTTTATGGATCTGATTACTTTTAAACTTTTAATACAACAGATCTTTTAAAGAAAACACTTTTAGAAATTATAATGGGGGCTTATGATTCTCCTCATAAGGCATACTTTTAAGGCATTTATTTATTTGTTTATTCTATAGATTTTAAAATGGATTTTATATAACTACATGGACACTGAGATACAAAATAAATTTTATAGGGGAACTAAGTGTGCCCAGAGCGTGCCTTGATGACAATAGCTCTTCATTCTCTACTAACCCTATTAACCATTTAATTGTTATTTAAACTATTATTTTGTATTATATTTTTCTTAAAAAGACACACAAACTTTTTGAGCAATGTGGACTAAAGGGCCCCCTCAGCAGAAGAGGCCCTGACGTTTAAGCTCCATTCGTTTCAAAGGGGATCTCACACACGTGTTCTTCTTCCCGCTTTGAACCTTTCTGCCCGTTCATAAACTTTTCGTGGAGTCCTGCTGTTTTCACTTCCGTACTGAGCCCAATATTCTCAGATGAATTTCAGCAGGTTTCACTCCTTCTGGACAAAGAAATCTCACATGTTGTTCAACAATCCCACACCGTAATTTTCCAAATGCCGTTGCCCTCATATAAATGTAAAAAATTGGACAAATGAGGAAAGACCATTCAGTCCATCAGGTTCATGTCTTTAGTTCTCCCCATATTTTAAACCAAATCCTCCTTAAAGGTTGTTCAGGTTTCTACTTCAACTCCTTGTCTAGCAGTTCCTGATTCCAACAACGTCCTGGCTGCAGTCCTAACTCTACTTTCCCTTCACTTCCGCTGCTCTCCTCAAGCACGTTGATTCACCGTTAAGTTGAAAAGATTCTGCTGGATCTTCTGTATCAACACTTGGAGGACTTTGAAGACCCGGGTGAGGTCCCCTCGCACTCTCATCTGCAGGTTTAATGCTCTGAGTGTGTCACCGTGTGGCATGTCCTGAAGTCCCGTGATGCACCTTATTACTGTCTTCTGCACAGCTTCAAGTGCTGCTATGTCTTTCTGACCAGCTGTGCCCACAATACTCCAGGTATGGAGTGCATTACATGGTCTGAACATTACTCAATTAATGCCCAACAATGCAATGTGGCATTTTATTTGCCATTTTGATCACTTTGGCTTAGCTGATGAGAATGCTGTGTCAGCATAAACCCCTCAATCCTTTTCAGAGGTCTCTTCCTGTAGCTCAGTGTCTCCCATCTTGTATTTCTCGTTGGCGTTCCTGTTGCCCATGTCTAGCACTTTGCACATTTGTACACTAATCTCCATTTCCCTAAGTGTTTGCTCAAAGTGTTTGGGCCTTTTTGAACTGTTTGACTGCCTCTGTGGTATCTGCTGTCCCTATCATTTTAGTATCATCTGCAAAACTGTCACCCTCTTGAAGTTCACACTCCATTATTTTGTAGCTGAACAATGACATTTCATTTTATCAATGTCAGATCTTTTATTTCTTGTCGTTTTAAGCAATGCCATGTTTTCTTTCTAGGAATACGACTGCGTTGTAATAGCATCTGGGAACGGATACTGGAAGAACGATGACTGCTATTCACGGAGAGCTTTTATTTGTCAAAAGTATAAAGGTAATTGTGATCTTATATAAACACATTAAAATGTCGTTTTACTAACTTCAACATGTTAAAAAAAAGGTGTCTTTCTGATTGACCTCCGTGAGGGTTCTTCACACATTAGCATGAAAAAGCAGGGTCAGAGGCAGCAGCACAGCCCCTTGTCACACTCCACGTAGTGAGGACAATCATTGTGACAAGTGACAATGACATTTGACATGTGCTCGAATGACGTGTAGGCACTAAACTTTTATCCATCCATCCATTATCCAACCCGCTATATCCTAATACAGGGTCACGAGGGTCTGCTGAATCCTCCCAGCCAACACAGGGCACAAGCCAGGAAACAAACCCTGGGAATGGCCCAGCCCACCACAGGGCAACGTGTTCCTTATTCTTGTAATCCATCCATCCGTCCATTCATCTTCTAAACTTGCACGTCCTAAGCACAGTAAAACAGTGACTTCCACATAAAACGGCGACTTTCACGTTACAAGATGCTTTTGACATGAAAATACACTTGCAGTGGATTCAAATGTTCATGTTCTTTACACAAAGAACGATAGACACTTGGAATAAGCGACCAAGTAGTGTGGTAGACAGTAAGACGTTAGGGACCTTCAAAACTCGACTTGATGTTTTCTTGGAGGAAACAAGTGGACAGGACTGGCGAGCGTTGTTGGGCTGAATGGCCTGTTCTCATCCAGATTGTTCTAATGTTCAAAGAATCTTCAGACCCCTTCACTTTCTGCACACTTTGTTGTGTTGAACATTTCACTTTCATCTGATAAATGTCTGCCCGTCAGTGTCCACTCAATAGCCCACCATGACAAAGTGACAATGTGTTATTGTTTTTTAGAAAGGTTTGCAAATGTTTTCCAAATCAAAACCTGAACTCCCTCCTTCATAGACGTGTCCCTTTTTGCTGTGGTGTCTCCTTGAGATGTTTCTAGAGCTTGACTGGAGTCCACCTGTGACAAACTAAATTGACTTGACGTCGTTTAAAGTGGCACATGTGTACCTGCAGTATGGAAGGTCCCACAATTCACACTGCATGTAGTCCAACACAGTGGGATCAAACCATTTCTAAAGCTCAGTGTCCTCAAGAATTGTGAAATGGAAGACATTTTGAACCGTCTGCACTCTTCCTAGAATGGGCCGTCTGGCCATACTGAGTAACCAGGCAATAAAGGCTTTGGTCAGGGAGGGCATTGAGAACCCAATGGACACTTCAGAAGAGTCCCCTGCTGGGAGGGGAGAACCTTTTAGAAGGACAGCCATCTCAGCAGCACTCCATCAGTCAGACATTTATGGCAGATTGTCTGGTGAGAAGCCACTCATGAGCCCACTTGCCCACTTTTTGTTTCGACTTCTGATTTTTATCTTGTGGTTTGACAGTTCTGACAGTGACAGGCGCCGTTTATCTACTTATCTCTCTTCACCTTGCCCTCATGGTCTGCCGGTGATGGTGCAGGTCCTGCTCCATGCTCCTTCTTCCAATTTTTGGGAGCCTCTTGAACCCAACACCATCGGTAAAGTAACCAGATGAGCTGTGCAATGAGGACAAATCACACAGAGTAAGGGGATGGTGTAAAAAGTGTAAAAAGTGTTTGGTGCTTTTATTAAAAAAAGAATCAAAACAAAACCAAAAACAGGGTCAACGGTGCAGCACATCAAACACATCGATCAATAAATAATCCATAAACACAAGTGGATAATGGGGAATAAAAACACAATAAATATATCATTGGAAAATACAGTCGCTGGCTCCTTCAGATCTCAGCCAACCTCCTTCTTCGTGTCCCCAGCTCACCCATAACTGACACAATCAGCTGAGACTCAGCAGCTGCGAACGTCATCCCCCGACCCCGCCATCTTTGTTGCCTCCTCACAGTGCAGTCGGACCGTCCAAGGTGGGCACTCCTCCCGTCATCCTTCACGCACCCGCAGTCGTACCTCAGATCCCTGGGGGGGTCATCAGCCATGCTCAGCCCACTCCACTCCATTGTTCAATGGGGCCAACCAGTCCCTAGAATGTCACAGCCTATGCTCCCCTGCCTGTGCTGCCTTTCTCCTCTAGGTGGCCGGATTGTCCTCATCGAGACCTCCCTCCAGCTCCCTTTTCACCTCTCAACCTTTTCGTTCCATTTCACACTCGCTCTTCTCCTTTTGTATGTGGGGACGTGGCACAGGTGTGATGCTATGATTAGCAGCTAGATAGATATGAAAGGCACTATATAATAGATAGATATGAAAGGCACTATATAATAGATAGATAGATAGATATGAAAGGCACTATATAATAAATATATAGATAATAGATGTGAAAGGCACTATATAATGGATAGATAGATAGATACTTTATTAATCTCAAGGTGAAACGCCCACACGGCATCACACCCAGGACCACGCCGCCCCTCTTTAAGCCTCAAGTGTGGCGAATATTTATTTTAAAACGGTCCATCGGTTTAGAGCCATAAACCCGCTATATCACACCGCCATCTCATTATATCTTGGCAGTTCACCTGCTAATGTCCGGCATGTTGTCCATTCAGTATGTTAGCGTGTTAAATGTTGAGGCCCGTTCAGAGAATTTCCATATTTTCCCCAATGTAATGTATGCTGACCTTGACATATTTTTTATTGATGTGTTTGTTGTCTTTGTGCTTTTTTCAGACATCTTCATGCACAAATTACTGTGTTGCAGCTTTCATTTCGAATGGATACATTTGCCATTTTGGCCTGTCAATTTACACTCAGTAACCCATAATGACAAGCTGAGGTCAAAGGAAATTTTGGGTCTCAACTGTACAACGTGCTGGGGACACACTGGGAGCCTTCTGTCAGTCCGTAATTTCGGTCAACGTCACCGAGCAACGCGTCTTTGAATTGGCCGTTGATGTCAATAACTGAAACAGTAAACTGTAAAATGTGTCTTTTTGTTTTTATTTGCAGATGTGAATTTACCTAATCCGCCAACAACATCTGCACCCAAAGGATTCATCAAATTTGGATCCAGCTCATATAAAATAATAACTCAAAAAATGAAATGGGACGAAGCTCGGAGGCAGTGTAAAGCAGAAGATGCTGATCTGGCTAGCATCCTCGATCCACTGGTCACAAATTTTCTTCTGCTTTACGCGGACAAGTACAAGGAGCCATTATGGATTGGCCTCAACAGTAACATGGTACGTGGCTATTACCAACTCAACTATTACATCGCTTCTAATCTTTGGAAGCCTGTTTAGAAAAGTTGGGAAGCTAGTCAACTCCTCTCCAAATGTGCCTGATTTTCCAAATGAATGTGTAGATCAGTGAAATCACAAATCACTCTCTACATCGCAGCCCTCATGATTAAACTGACAGCCGCCAACCTGTAGCTGTTCTTTAACAGTCTGTTTTATGCTCCATTGTTGTTTTGAACGATTATTTTTCACTTCACATTTGGATTACAACTTGTTAAGTGTGAGCTCTCCGTATGCTCCATGATCTTTGTGTGCGGAGCCACAGGAGGCGGGGCCATTCTGACATCACCACTTTTGAGTCCACCCCCTGGATATTAAAGCCCAGAGACAAGGAAGCTCGAGCAGCGTTTTCATCGACATCGACTTATAGAAGAAGTGACTTTGACCAGAAAAATGCCAAACTTGTCCTATAATCTTCTTCTTCTTCTTTCGGCTGCTCCCTTAAGGGGTTGCCACAGCGGATCATCTTCTTCCATATCTTTCTGTCCTCGTCATCTTGTTCTGTCACCCCCATCACCTGCATGTCCTCTCTCACCACATCCATAAACTTTCTCTCAGGCCTTCCTCTTCTCCTCTTACCTGGTGGCTCTATCTTTAGCATCCTTCTCCCAACATACCCAGCGTCTCTCCAAACCAACACAATCTCACCTCTCTGACTTTGTCTCCCAACCATCCAACCTGAGCTGACCCTCTAATGTCCTCATTTCTAATCCTGTCCTTCCTTGTCACACCTAATGCTAATCTTCACCTCTTTAACTCTGCCACCTCCAGTTCTGTCTCCTGTGCCACCGTCTCCAGCCCATATAACACAGCTGGTCTCACTACCGTCCTGTAGACCTTCCCTGTCACTCTTGCTGATACCCGTCTGTCACCAATCACTCCTGACACTCTTCTCCACCCACTCCACTCTGCCTGCACTCTCTTCTTCTCCTCTCTTCCACAATCCTACAATCTCTGTACTGTTGATCCCAAGTATTTAAACTCCTCCACCTTCACCAACTCTACTCCCTCATCCTCACCATTCCACTGACCTCCCTCTCATTCACACACATGTATTCTGTCTTGGTGGTCCTACTGACCTTCATTCCTCTCCTCTCATATCACCACCTTTCCAGGGTCTCCTTAACCTGCTCACTAATCTCACTACAGATCACAATGTCATCAGCAGACATCACAGTCCACGGGGACTCCTGTCTAATCTCGTCTGTCAGCCTGTCCATCAGCATTGCAAATAAGAAAGGGCTCAGAGCCAATCCCTGATGTAATCCCACCTCCGTCACTCCTACCGCAGACCTCACACTTGTCACACTCCCCTCGTTCATATCCTGTACTACTTTTACATACTTCTCTGCCACTCCCGACTTCCTCATACAATACCACAACTCCTCTCAGTCACCCTGTCATTTGCTTTCTTCAGGTCCACAAAGACACAATGCAACTCCTTCTGACCTTCTCTAAACTTCTCCATCAACATCCTCAGAGCAAACATCTCGTCTGTGGTGCTCTTTCTTTGCATGAAACCATCCTGCTGCTCACTAATCCTCACCTCACTTCTTAGCCGAGATTCCACTACTCTTTCCCATAAATTCATGCTGTGGCTCATCAGTTTTATCCCCCTGTAGTTACTGCAGTCCTGCACATCCCCCTTATTCTTAAATATCGGCCCACCAGTCCACTTCTTCTCCACTCCTCAGGCATCCTCTCACTTTCCATTAAAAACTCCATCTCTCCTAAACACCTCCATGATTCCACAGGTATGTCATCTGGACCAACGGCCTTTCCATTTTTATTGTTGTCCGAATGTTGATTTGGCAAAATTTAACACCGGATGCCCTTCCTGACGTAACCGTCCCCATTTATCCGGGCTTGGGACCGGCACGAAGAAACACACTGGTTTGTGCATGCCCTGTGGCTGGGTTACCAGACTTGTCCTTTAATAATAAATTAAATCAAACCTTTGCTGATCCAGCCTTTGTTTTCGCTCAGTCTGCTAGTTGATCATCACACAGCACGCGTGAGTGACGTCATGGTACAGAGTTCAACATCTTGTAGACTGCGCCTGGCGTTACCTGCCAAATGAAATCCAAATCCCGAGTTCTGCACTCATCCACACTTAAAAAATGAGGCCGATAGTAAAGAACGGGCATTTTGTTTCAAAATGAGGTGCTGCGCAGTACAAGAAGCGATGTGTTGTAGGCGACTGCTTATCGATGCAAATAGCTGACATTTTGGTTTTTCTTTTTGCCTTTTCAGACTGGTGGTTTTTTCAAATGGATAGACAACTGGAGAATGCACTTTTCAAACTGGGCCCCAGATGAGCCCAACAACAACCTTGCCTGTGTGTACATGGACGTGACTGGAGGCTGGAAAACTGCCACGTGCAACAACACTTACTTTTCAGTGTGCAAACAGACCAAAGGTAACCGTATCTGTCTAGAGCCACAGCGTGCAAATCTCGTTGTCCATGCTGTGATGTTTTTAATAAAACGCAGAACGTGAATGTGCCGCACTCCTCACCTGGCCTTGGCAACGTCTCCCACCTGTTCATCTTCGGCTTGCCCGCCTTATGCAGTAATACACCGAGGATAGATAGAGAGGTGAGCACAAGCAGGAAGCTCTCAGAGGGTCTCTTTTAGCCCTCTCATTTTAAGGTTCACCCAACTGGTTGTGACCGGTTCACTCTGTTAATCTTCCCCATGTGGTGACTGCACATGGCTCTGAGGAGTATGAAGTGCGGTCCATTCTGGTGGTCCTGTAATACCCGGTGCATTGGATGGGCTCTGGCCCTGTGAATTGTTCCAGGGTCTGGTTTGGTATCCTTCACGCACCATATATCTTCTCTCAGTTCCACGTGAAATTTTCTTTGAAACCAGATGGACGTGTTCAGAATCCCGCTGTCGACTGGGGGGGGTTATGTTGTGAATGAGTTCTTTTATCATTTCTCTATCTCAATTTTCAAGGTTGTACACTTCTTTGGGGTGTTTCTGGAGCTTTAGAATTTGAACACCAGACATGCCACTGCATTGTGAACCATCTGAAGTGGCTTTGTAACACATGCTGGTAGCCCACATGTAAAATGACCAACATCTGGATCAGGTGTTATGGTGCCAACTCGATCAGATTTGGTTGGATCCTGCAGAAGTTATGAGAATATTAGAACAATCTGGATGAACACAGGCCACTCAGCCCAACAAAGCTCGCCAGCCCTCTCCACTTATTTCTTCCAAAAAAACATCCAATTGAGTTTTGAAAGTCACTAAAGTCTTACTGTCTACCACACTACTTGGTCGCTTATTCCAATTGTCTATTGTTCTTTGTGTAAAGAAAACGTTCCTGATGCTTGTGTGAAATTTTCCCCTAACAAGTTTCCAACTGTGTCCCCGTGTTCTTGATGAACTCATTTTAAAGTCACCGTCTCGATCTACTGGACTGATTCACTTCATCTTTTTAAACACTTCACTCAGGTCTCCTCTTCATCTCCTGTAAAGGCTCAGCTCTTTTAATCTTTCCTCATAACTCGTCCCCTGTAGCCCTGAATCAGCCTAGTTGCTCTTCTCTGGACCTTCTCTTGTGCTGTTATGTCTTTATGGAGTCTAAAACTTCACCCAGGACTCCAGATGAGGCCTATATAAAGCCTGAGCAGAACCTCCTGTGACGTGTACTCCACACATCAAGGCGCTATATAACCTGACATTCTGTTAGCCTTCTTAATAGCTTCTCAACACTGTCGGAAAGTCGATAGCTTAGAGTCCACTATGACTCCTAAATCCTTCTCATAAGGTGGACTCTCGATCTTCCAACCCCCATTGTGTATTCAAACCTCACCTTTTTACTTCCTATGTGTAATTCTTTACATTTACTGACATTACATTTCATCTGCCACAAATCTGCCCAAGCCTGTCTGCTGTCCAAGTCCCTCTGTGATGATATAACAGATTCCAAATTATCTGCTAATCCACCTATCTTGGTATCATCTGCAAACTTAACCAACTTGTTCCTTATATTCCTATATAAATCATTTATATTTATTAAAAATAGCAGCAGCCCCAGCACTGACCCCTGCTGGTCACCACTCTTAACATCGGCCAGTTCTGATGAGGTTCCTCACACCATCACCCTCTGCTTCCTGTGTACAGAGTAGATACTGCAAGATGAAGAGGCTGTTGTAATGTGGGTCAGTGAAGGACATCTGCTCATCAGTCACCACCTCAAGGATGGGTACTGACTTGACAGGTGTTAATTATATAGGTGGATGAGCTGGGATAACAAGGAAGTCTGTCTCTGCCAGGTTACACTGGAGATGGTGTTCCTTTACCCAGGTTATAATTTCAGTGAGAAATAGAAAGATTCTCGCTGAGACCATGTAGTCCTCTCGAGGCAATGACAGGTATAGCCACATATTGTTGGCAAAGCACTAATATGAGAAACCATGAGACTAGATGATGGGTAGAAGTGTGAAGATGGTGAGGACCCAACACTAGTCCTTGAGGCATCACCATTCTTGTTTATTGCACTCTTGACATCTCTCCTTGTGTAGGCACATGGCTGGATCTGCTCAGGAGGTAGAATTCAGACAATCTGACTGCAGTCTCAGTGATGCTAAGGCCAGAGATGTCGGTTAAGATGATCTGATGGCTGACCTTGTTAAAGACAGAGAAGAGAGATCCGGAAGGATGAGGACAGATGACATTTTGGTAGCTCTAGCCAGCCCTAATAAGTCAAAAACAAAGAGTTGAGCCGTCTTGGAGGAATGGCCCTTCTGGAAGCCTGAATGATTAGGATCAAACTGTTTGTACTATAAGAGGAAGGGCAAGACTTGGTTAGAGACAGCAGGTTCCAGTGTTTTGGATCTAAAGGAGAGGGACATCATCACTAGCGCCATGGTTTTTCGCTCCATGAACATTATGGGTTATTGTTATTACATCTGCAGATACACGTATTTTGCATCAAGTTCACCTCAGTTGAAATAAATTTCTACCCAAAAATAAAATCTTGTCAGGCTTGGGTCACAAAGTAACCCAGGAGAGTACAGGAGGATTTCCAAGGAGTAGAACTGAATTGAACCATCGGGTTTTGGGACCAAAACAATTGGGCCACATCTGTCGCTTTTACTTTTGTGAATAACTCCCAAGTCAAGCATCTGTCCGACTTCACCTCATAATACATTTCTCCTCACCTCAGGACACGGGAATCCTCCAGGTCCGGAAAAGGGGAACATATTGAGGATCCATCTTAGCAACACCCCACTTCTGATACCATGTGTCAGGCTTGGGTCACAAAGTTGCACAGGAGAGATCAGGAGGATTTCCAAGGAGTAGAAACTTTATTGCTGTCCAGGCAGATACAAACACAAGTCTCTTTCAGAGGCTATCCAGCCAGACAAGGAAGAGCTGTCAAACTAGACGCATTGGCCTCGACTCCTGGTCAAAAGAACCCAAAGTCTACAAGAAAGTACAGTGGCTCGGAAGCAGCAACCAGAGCAGAGGGAATCTGGGGCAAGGGAGATAGAAGAGTGAGACCTCAGGATCGCCACGGCTCGGTCTTTTAAATGTTTGAAGCCCCAGTAAGCCTGCAGCTGATCCTGCAAAGAGGAACTGTAAGAGCGTGTTTGTCTCCCATTGAAAAACTGTTTAAGAGGGGGTTTCTGAAGGACGGCTGCGTCCCCCTGCAGCAGAAGCGATCACAATATATTTTATCTTTTACTTACCCTGTGCTGTTTGTAGTGATGGCTGAGAAAAATGTTCAATCTCACGTTATTATGGAGAACGGAGATCGCAGAGTTTCTCACACAGCAGGTGACAATTGAGGTCAGCAGGGACAAACGATGAACAACAGCAAACAATCTGAAAGGGTCCATTAAAAATGTCACATAATCTACCTGGCATTCAGCTGGTTGTAGACCCAATACAGTATGTCCAAAACCCATGTATTTTTTGGCTAAGACATTGTTTAATAAATAACCAAAAACAGTTTTAAACAGTAAGCAAACAGACATCAGTGTTGCCTGTCCGAGTCCCATTTACCCCTCAAGGTCCTCGATTGTCCAAACTTGTGAAGGTAAATTTGTTTTGAATTCCTGTGACAAGTGCTGTTAGGGGAGGGCAGTGTCCTCGTTATACAATCCTCGGATAGTGGCCTCAATTTCATGTCTTCACCGCGCCCCTGAAACACACACACAAAATGAGCCAAATCAATGCGAAAATAAAAGCAAATGCAAGCCCTTGTGACAGCTGGAGGTCACAGGCCTGCAAAGTTCAATCACTTGAAAATTGTTTTCAACATTTCAGCTGCTTCTTATGTTGTTTGGGGCACTGAATTCAAAAATAACATCCATTTTTTTCCCCATCATGTAAGGGTTACCCACAAATGGCAAGTAAAAAATCTACAAAAAAATGATCCAATCACAGGTAAGAATTTATTCAGACTTCATTTACATGACTTATTCCTTTCAAGTTTTATGAATAGTCTCCGTTGTAAATTAGACAAACATCCAAAATAGAATCAGTAAAAATTGAAAAATAGTATAAAACCGTATTAAAAAACTCAAAGGCGTTTTCGCTGTCCTTCAGAACTTCTCCTTTTATGTTTTTCTGTCCACAGTTTCTGACTGGCAGCCCCCAGCAGTAGTCAGCAATCAGGCTAACATTTGTTCGTACCTCCTTGCCATTTCTTTGACATCCTGATGGATCCGCTCGCCTTGCTCTTCGCTCACCGCACCCAAGTTTCCTCGTTACATTTTGGGTCATTTTCATCAAGAGAATCTGAGAAAAGAAAGTATAATTACTTATAAAGTTACAACTAAGTACCATACGGAATTTGAAAATGAACTAAATATGGGACAGGGGACAAAATGATCACATAGGGGACATATATATATATAAGTGACGCCCGGCAACCCTACAGTAGAGTGAAAATTAAGAAGGTCCTTATCAGCTTAGACTTCATCTTCTTGGCTCTGTTCATCTTCCCTCGTTCAGTTACAAGAAAAACCCCTCCATTGTAATTACTTCCAATTTTTATGCCATTTTTCCTGTTCGTGCCGTTACAGCTATGGAGCCCTCTTAGAGACATGCAGGAAGTGGACTGTCCTTTTCTTTACTGTTTCACATTTTATTATCTCCACAGCATTTTAAAAGGAAATCAAATGTCAACATGCAGAATATGTAAGTTGGTGAGGCCTAAGTAATCCGTCCATTGATTATCCAACCCGCTATATCCTAACTACAGGGTCATGAGGGTCTGCTGGAGCCAATCCCAGCCAACACAGGGCGCAAGGCAGGAAGGAATCAAACCCCGGGCAGGGTGCCAGCCCACCGCAGGGCACAGCCTAAGTAAAGTTTGGTTAAATTTATTTAAATCCACTCACTGACTTGCAAAGATGAGTGTCTCATGGCCTTTTTTCCCCCGTTTCCTCTTTCATGAACTGTGCACATGTGGCAGCAGTCTAACTGAATTAATGGTCAGAGGTTTTGGGTGCTTGCTAGCTACATTTGCTGCGTCTCCATCATCAATTTTTGTTTCCTCATCACTTGACACAGAGATCTGGGGCCTCATGTATAAACTCCCATCATCATTGTCCTCTTCATTTGAGTTGTCTGTTCTCCGCCGGTTTTGCACGGCGGCACCCAGCGTCAAAGCAATGGTACTGAAATCCGACAACTCCTTCATTATTGTAATTAACAGCCAGGTATTCCAAATACCATAACTTCACTTGCATTGAATTTCTTTGTTGGTCGTTGACCCGTTGTTCATAAACACGTCCACTGGACTTGCTCGTCAGCAAACTACACTCCTTGTAGAACTGTTGTACTTAGCAACGTCTCACTACAGACAGGACTAAGAAAATCTCAGTGTAGAGCAGATAAAACTTTAACTTCATTTAAATAATCTATATTCTTCACTGCTGCTCCTCTTTAAACGCATCAAGTGGAGTCAGATGAGGTGGCTCGGGCATCTGATCAAGATGCCTCCTGGTGTCATGAGCGCCTCCCGGGTGAGGTGTTCTGGGCACATCAAACAAGCCTAGGGAGGAGGCCCATCAAGTGAAACTCATGTTTAATAACGACTCAGGACACACTGGAGGAGACTATGTCTCCTGGCTGGCCTGGGAAGAGCCTTGAAGATTCTTCCTCTGCCCACCCGGAAGATCTATACTCAGCAAAAAGATGAAGTTTATGATGTTCCTTTAATGACAAAATTTTCAGGACTGTGTATTTCAACAATAATGTTTTCAAAATCCAAATAACTTTACAGATCTTCATTGTAAAGGTTTAAACAATGTTTTCCATGCATGTTCAATTAACCCTAATCAATGAATTAACATGCACCTGTGGAATTTATGTAGCGTTTGGAAGACCTTAACAGCTTACAGAAAGTAGCCATTTAAGGTCACAGTTCTAAACATTTCTTTCACTATCTTCAGGACACTAAAGAGACTGTGAAAAAAACACCCAAAGAAAGATGCAGAATCTCTCACTCAACATCTCAGGGAGTCCCTGCTCATCTCCATATGCGTGAAGTCAAGTTGCATTAACAAAACAACTCGGGACCTGCTGCAGGGAGGCATGAGGACTGCTGATGTGGCCATGTCCCATCAATGCATCTGAGAGGGTAAAGGCCTAAGACACAATGCTGCTACAGGGAGACAGGAAGGACAGCTGATCATCCTCGCTCACTGGATAGCGGAAGAGCCCGGATCTCAATCCCATTGAGCTCCCAATCGTCTACTGGGACCTGTTGGATTAGTAAGCCTCTCGAGGGGTGAATGAGGGCTAGGCCATTCCCCCAGAAATGTCCAGGAACTTGCAGGTGCCTTGGTGGAAGAGTGGGGTAACATCTCAACTGGAAGGATCCAGTCAAGTGGTGACTGATGTTATTTACTATTTGAAACAAATCTGGTCCAGTCCATGAGGAGGAGATGCACTGCAGTACTTCAAGCAGCTGGTGGCCACACCTCTCTAATGCCCAGTACTGACTGATCCGTACTTTGGATTTGGGTCATCTGCCTCCAGGGCTTCCTTCATTCAGGGACACATTGTGAAACATTTTGAAATCCAGTTTATGTCTTATGGTGTTGACTCTTTTAGTGTTCATACAAATATTTACAATTTTCAACGGTTAAGTTTACTGAAAGTAAAAGTAACAGTTGAAAGTCAGAGGATTCGTTTGCCTTTTTTTGCTGAGTATACAAGAAGTGGCGGGAGAGGACACAGCAAGTCTGGGCATCTCTGCTCAAGCTGCGTTGACCCGTTGTTCACAAACACATGACCCCTCAGCAAACTACACACCAGCCACCTCGGAGAAGCGGAAGAGGATGGATGGATGGATGAAACCAAAGAAAATACAAATTTAAATAGAAAATTCAAATATAAACCCGACCTCGGAGAAGCGAAGCAAAAAAATACAAATTTAAATAGCAAATATAAAATGAAGCAAAACGCACAAAAATGGTAACGTTTCCATGAATGGTGGGGGTCTCGGAGACCCCCAACTACTTTGTGCTACTGTAGCACTTATTTGCACTAAGCTAGTGAGAAGCGGATTTTGGCACATTTTTCAAGACAAACAAAATGAAAAGTCAGACAATTTCATGGCCGTTGTATTACCTTGAAAGGGAAAGAATTTGAAAATCTGCAACTGGGGGTCTTGGAGACCCCCCTCATAAATGGATAAGTGTTAAAATCATTGGCTCGGAGGTTAGGGATCTGCACTGGCAATCGGAAGGTTGCTGGTTCGAATCCCGTAAATGCCAATAAGGACTCTGCTCTGTTGGGCCCTTAATCTGCAAGTGCTGAGTGCTTTGAGTCGTGAGAAAAGCGCTATATAAATGCAATGAATTATTTAATTTGTTTTTTCCAAATCCAGAAATTGCTCCAACTGAACCAGCACAACTTCCCGGAAAATGTCCAGATCCAAAGAAGAAGAAAGTGTGGGTTCCCTTCCGTGGTCATTGCTATTTATTTCAGTCCTCCTCTATAGAGAACTGGGCCCATGCGTCGGTGGAGTGCTTACGTAGCGGTAGGACCTTTTCCTCTTTTCTTTGCATTCTTTTAGATTTTATGTTTGAAGGATGTGAACGGAACTCATAAAGAGGACTGAAGAAGTGTTGGGATACCAGGGGGAAAAACTCAAAACTCCTGACAGTCTTAACCTTTTTGGACTGGAATGGGGCTTAACGTCTTTAGGTGCCATTGGTGTTATCTGAGAGGCACTTAAAGACTCCTGTCATCCATCACAGGTCCTGGGTGGACAGAATGTAGGTTTGTATGGAGGTGACGTGAAACACGACTGGCGTGACCTGTTTGCTCCTTGCAGTGGATTCAGAAAGTCTTCAGAGCCCTTCACTATCTGCACAATTTATTGTGTTGTCGACGTCACTTTAAACTGATAGATATGACTGTTTTGCCCATCAGTCTACTCTCCAACACTCGAAATGACAAATTGAGAACGTGTTTTCAGAAAGCTTTGCAAATGTATTAAAAACTGAAATCTCTCCCTTACAGTATCTAAGCATTGAGACCCACCATTCAGCACATGGAAGAAGACCCAGTGGTAGCAATTCCAACTCCATGTCTTCTTGATAAGCTTTGCACACCTGGTTTAGGAAGTTGATCTCATTCTTCCTGGTCGATCCTAAATTGGATGGGAAGTGTCCGTGAACTGCCATCTTCATGTCTCTCCCCACACCTTCTATGGGGGTCTACGGACTTTGGCTGGGCCACTCATGGACACTCAGAGGGTTGTCAACAAGCCACTCCAGCATTGTCTTAGCCATAAGTTTCCATCCTCGCGATCCACAAGTACTTCCAGGCTCCCACCATCTTCCCTAAGCGTCCCCGATGGCACCCACGGTACCCAGCAAGGGTGTGTTGCCAAACTCCATGTCCCATGATGCCCTGCAGGAATCTGGGGCACTGCTGAAGTCCAGGGATGCTGCCATGTAGCGTCTTTGGGGAGGCAGTGTCCTAAAAAAGTTGCCCCATCTCAGGGACGTCCCGGCCATCCATCACTGGTGGAATTCTTTCAGACTCACTTTATGACCCTGTGAGCTGGCCAAGCACAGAGCCAGAACAAATGACAAATATTTGGGACACCCGTCGGGTAATCCTTTTTAGTTCCCTGATATTTCTCTAGAAACTTAAACAAGTGCCTTTCGGCAACACTTAACATAAACCCGGCCATCTCTTGCAGCAGTTAATGGTTGTCTAAGGACCCCTAGATGTACACGGGCTGGAGGATGTGACATGTCGGCATTGTGTTCTTTTAACAGGCGGCAACTTACTCAGCGTTGAAGATCCAATGGAGGCGACGTTCGTTGAAAAAAGCATTGAGATCTTGCATGACAAGGCAAAGTCCTTCTGGATAGGAATGTACAAGAACATCGACGGTAATTGGACTCCTGCTGCTCGACCGACTGGCACTCATTGAGCTCCAAAGGCTCCCAATTCAAGCACTGAAGGCCACACTGCAGGTTACTGATGCTGTCTGTCTCTTTCCAGGCTCTTGGCTGTGGATCGACAACAGCGTAGTAGATTACGTAAACTGGGACAGCGGGGAGCCCTCCAGGCACAAAGAAGAATGCGTGGAGATTTTCTCAGGCAGTGGCAAGTGGAACAACATGAACTGCAATTCGTACAGAGGATACATCTGTAAAACAGCAAAAAGTAAGTGGCAGATAAGCAACACAAATGGCCGTTGTCAAAAGAAAGGACAAACGCCACAAAAAAAAACGTTTGGGGTAACCACCCCGTACGATGAAAGTTGGGTTCAGGGAAAAGCAGTGAGTTCAAGATAGAACTGAGTTATAGGAGACGAAAAGTTGGGCAGAGGAAGTGAGGTCATCGGTGGACGGACCCGGAAGTGATGTCATAGGGGCCCGGGCTGCATTTCCCTTAAATGGTCTGCCGAGAGAAAGGGTTTCAGTGGCAGTTCGGGGGCGAAGTAACAAAAAAGGGGACGCGAAGATGTGAAAAAAAAGAAAACAAGAATCGAAAATATGAACAATACATCTATTGAAAGCAAAGCTGGTTTACTCAACTTCAGCACACCCCGGACTCACACAGCAGGCAGCATCGGTGAGAAGCGGCCTCCCCTTTAAACTTTGATAAAACACTCCTGTTACCAAAAGCAACATTAAACACACAAACTATTTTAAAATGGAATCATAATTAACAGTGTAACTTAGCTGTAAGGGCTGCACGTTGGCGCCGTGGTAGCGCTGCTGGCTCGCAGTTAGGAGACCCTTCTGGGTTCGCTTCCTGTTAGAGTCTGCATGTTCTCCCCGTGTTTCCTTCCACAGTCCAAAGACATGCAGGTCAGGTGGACTGGCGATCCTAAATTGTCCCTAGTGTGTGCTTGGTGTGTGGGTGTGCCCTGCGGTGGGCTGGCACCCTTTCCGGGGTTTGTTTCCTGCCTTGTGCCCTGTGTTGGCTGGGATTGGCTCCAGTAGACCCCCGTGACCCTGTAGTTAGGATATAGCGGGTTGGATAATGGATGGATCAATAGAACCCAAAACAAATTAACTTAAACTACATTCTGATACTAGAAAAATAAATATAGAGTTAGATAAATGTCGATAAATGTTAAGTAGGTAGAATAAAACTTGTAACGGTGTATTGGCAGCAAAAAATCTAGGAATAAATTTTATTACGGTATTAAAAAAGTTAGGGCGATTAAAACTGTTATGAAAACTTCGGGTCTCAACTCTGGTTACTGCACTGGTCCGCCATGGAATTACCCTCCTTTTTTTAACCCTTTAGCTGCCCCCCCATGCGCACATGTGTGACACCATCTTGGGGACAAGGCTCAAAGAATGAATTCAATTCAATATGAAATAAATATGCCAGCTCCGTCTTTTATCTGTCCGTAGTTACAAAAACAAAAATCAAAGCGGAAGCGGATCCTGAACTCTGACCCCATGTGATAACTGCATGTCATTGTACCCGTAGCCTCATTCAGAGACGTCACCCTCAGATGCAGGTTCACAAGCATCATCGTTCTTTAAGTAGTTCTGGGGTGGATCTGGTGGGACCTCCAGACAAAAGTCAGAAGTGCCATCTCAAGTCGTTGTGGGTCTCCTCCTCCGGTCTGTGCATGAAAATCAAGAAGGCGTCGGTGGCCGCAGCCCCTCGGGTGCTGGAGGTGCAGGAGTCGCCTCACCTGAGCCGACCTGATGTTCCCAGTGGACAAGCCAAGCGGTCAACAGCAAAAGTCTTTCTTATTGAGTCTCGTGAGCCGAGAATGCTGCGTGGTTACGAATCGAACCGAAAAATAAATTGAGGAAACAGAAATAAATCAGACTTCTTAGAAAGGACAGGCCCTGATATACGAGAGCTGGTTAAAGGTTAGAAATGAGTGTAAGGTCGCAGATTCTGATGTCTAATGCAACATGAAAATAACACAAAATAAAAATGTCCCTAAAACCGTAACAGTCCCTTAACACATAACATGTGCATTAGCGAGTAACTGCGCGCGCAGGCGTAGGCCTTCATCCGTCAACACGCTTCTTCACACTTGGCCTCTTAGCTGAGCTCCACCACCACCCAAAATGTAAAGTAAGTTCTCATTTGCTCCCCTGACACAATCGAAGGAAAAAACTTTTCTTTTCTTTTCCACAATTTCTGTACACACGGCTGACCTTTAATGCCGGCAGGCTGAGAGTCACATGTCACAGCCACCAGATGTCACCTGATGGCCGCCAGCCCTGCAGGTGCCATGAAAAGCCTCCTAATGAAATATAAACTGGTGTTGCTGCAAAACAAAAAGATACATTCAAAAATGAATGACTTCATCGAAATGAAATCACGGCAAGAACAGACTTAAGTTTTGAACATCCAAAAACATGAATCATTAAAACAAAAATATATATGTCTGTGTATAATTCTGTCTATGACAACTGGACCGATGATTACATCATGACGTGACTGATCTTAATATGCAAAGGTGACAATACTGTTGACCCAAACTGCCCACCGATGACAGGCGTCTCACACTGACTTGTTTTCACTTTGCCTCTTTTACAGCCATTGAACAGACAGTGAAGCCCCAGAAGCCAGAAGGTAAGTGCCACTGGGTTTGAACGATTTCACCTTTCAGTCTAAAGTGGGACGCGACACCTCGAGGGCAGAGCTGGGGGGTCAGTGCTTAAAAGTGAAGCAAAAATAAAATGGACATCCTGTGCTTAGAAAAGAGAAGCCAAACTGGTGGGCATCGTGGACGGATGAGTGGATCAGACCTGTGGTGTTTGTGGCATCACGGCAGAGCCATACGGTGGACAGCATGTGGGTTGTTAATTACTATTGTTTTCAAGCTCTTAAAGGAATTCTCCACCGCGAAATGTTCTGTTTTTTTATCAGGTAAACCAGCAGCACACGACTTGATTTTTACTTGTACAGCCTGTCACACTTAATGCCTGCAGTTGCCGTATCTTGAGGATGTCAGATTACACGACTTCTCCATTAATTTCTCAGCACACTTTCAAAATTTCCAAAGTAACTTGCACTTACTTACTGCATCCTGACAGCCACATAATGTGCTGCCTGAAGACTTTGGGGCCAGGTAGGCCATGTTTAGTTACCCCCCTTCTCCTCCAGTTTCCATTTTGACGTTGTGTGACGAACACAAGACAACGGACAGACAAGCCAAGACAAGCCTCTCTTGTCTCTCCTAAACACGTGCTGATTGTGAATGAGAACAGGCCACTTAGCCCAACAAGCTCTTCCAAAATAACACCAAGTTGAGATTTGAAGTAGTGGCCTGCACTTCCACGGGACCCAATGCAACTGGTTGGGACACGGGCCTGATTTTCAGTATTGCGTGTGGGAGCTCGAGGCTGGGTAATGAAATTCAGTACAGAACTGTATATTGTATACTGTATATATATATATATTGTGAACTTGAACCCGGACACAGGCAGACAGACATCGTTGGTTCCACCACACACTTGTTTATTTACAATATTTACAAATCTGCGCTCAAACCCCAGTGCCTCTTGCACCGATTCCCCCAACTGTCCAGGCCTCACAAGTCCAATGCCTTCCTCCTGGCCGCCTCCCGTCCTCTCTCTCAGCTCCGTCCACTTCCACCCGACTCTCGCTTCTGACTGGAGGGAGGCGACCCCTTAAATGGGAACCCGGATGGGCTCCAGCTGCTTCCCGGCAATCAGTCCTAGCCACACCCCATTGTGGCGGAAGTGCCGGCTGCGCACTCGGAAGCCCTTCGGGTGTCCACTGTCTTCTTCCCCTCAGCACTTCCTGGTGTGGCGGAAGTGCTGGGCTCCAGACTTCTACAGGCACCGGGTGCCGGCCTGGCCCTACAGGGCTGGCCACCGGTCCCTAACATGGCTGGGCTTCCGTCAAGCCCTGTACCCTGGCCCCAACATAACCAGGATATATATATATATACAAAGCATATCTGGAGGAGGCACAATATATATATATATATATATATAATTACTAGCGACTGGGATTCCAATCGAATCGGGCTACAAATTCAACGTTTGAGAAATCCATACTTTCTCTGCAAAGAATGATTTGTTTTGTTAAGTCCTTGAAACGATTTTGTTATCATGGCACTGAGTTGTGGTTAAAACAGACCTTTTTGGCTGGCACAAGGCACGGGCTGCGCGATTTCTTTCAACCCGTGCTGTATTTGCAGCTGCTCGAGCTTCTTCAGTCGCTCGTGCACGGCTGGCATGATGTCTGTCAGCGTTAGTAGCATTCTGCAGAGCATGTTCTTCATCTGTCCTTTGTGTCCGATCTGCACGATTTCTTTCAGCGTTAGCATTTGTAGCCGTATGCTGCTCATCCGTTTGTTGTGCTCGTTGTGTTCGTGTGGTCGCATTAGCAAGTCTACGTTCCGCGTCAGTCGTGAGACTTTGTTTCCTACGCATCCTTCCCGCGGCCGCTGCTCTTGTGGCTGCTGGAGGTATGGCTGCGAACACCATACATACGGATAGTATCAAATTATATATAAGGATATACAGGTAGTCCCCAGGTCACGGACATCCGACCTACAACATACGAACGAGGCCGCAGCTGCGACGCATGCGCCTCAGTCAGTGCCGCTCCGTCATCTTCGGCCTGGGGACGCTGCAAGTGGTGGCTGGAGGGGGGCCATTTTGCTGCCCGCGCAGTGTAGTGTCCCTCGGGCGGCTCCCGGCGGCGGTTTCACTGCCTGCCCACACACAGCTGCCCGTTCGTTCTCGGTGCGCAGCTGGTAATGCTGCAAGCGCTGACCCGGTTGTGGCTGAATGGAGGCCACTGAGGGTGAACGGGGTGGCAGGGGGTAGCACTGTAGTGTGCCTCGGATGGCTGCGTGTTGAATGGGGTCGGTGGTGCAGCGGACGCTGCAGGCAGCATACTGTAGTGGAGGTGACTGTGAGGAGCCTCGCTGCCCCCTTCCATTCTCAATAGCAAGCCTGTCTGTACTGTTACGCACATAGCAGGAAGTTGTCTCTTGTCAGTACAGGGTGGTCCAGATCTAATCATTCAGATCCAGATCGTCTGGATGACTTTGATTTATGTGGGGACAATTCCAGTTCGGCGCAAAGACGAATCTTCATGTCGTCCGTTCGCACTCTTCTCGATGATCTGGGATTTTTTGGGTGATTTTCTGTGTAATAAACTGAATAAGTTATAGCGTAATGAAAATTACAAAATTAAATCTGGACCACCCTATACATCAGCCGTGTTGACGACGGGTGCCTCCCTGCTGTGATAGGGTGGACAGTGCTGTACAGAAGAGCTCATCTTAACCTTTTGTCTTCTTCACCCTTCAACAATGTCTCTGAAATACAAATCTGATGCAAGTGCTGCTGATACAGGAAAGAAGAGAAAAGCCATCACCATTGAAAATAAAGTAGAAATAATAAAAAGGTCAGAGAGACGTGAAACTCCATCACTCACTGACAGAGCACTTGGTTACAGTCGGTCAACAATAGCATTTATTAAAATAATGGACCTGTTCCGACTTACATACAAATTCAACTTAAGTACAAACCTACAGTCTCTGTCTCGTACCCAACCTGTGGACTGCCTATATATATATTAGATGTATATATGAATAGACAGATATATATAAAATATAAATATATAGATAGAAGCGCATAGCGATTAACATCTGGGTCGGAGAACACGTAATATGAAACATTTAATGTGCTACATTAGTTATGATGGGGTTTGAGAATACCTAGTAAATTGAACATTGATTTTAAGATGAAGTTTACGACGTTCTACTTTAACAACAAAAGAAACTACAAGAATAACGTTAACATGTTGACGATAATCTCAACATAAGTGTCCCCTGAAGCTCCACTTAAAGGGGACAGGGCATATAGCTAAACACATTAATCAATAAACAGGCCACATAATGACAAGAAAGATAATAACACAATCTACAGAATAAGATCAGTGGTGTGCATGTCTGTCTTGTGACTACACTGGCATTGAAAATCCAGAGTCAAGGTCCTTGTAAGTGTGCTGACTTGGCCAATAAATAAGATTTGGATTCAGATTCTGATATCTGCTGAAACAGTACAATAACACACAAAATACAAATTTACATTAGCTGGACTTGACACCCTGCCTACACCATGACGGGACACTTGTGTCTTATTAATGATTCACCATCATATCTTATCACGCCACTGCCGTATCCTGGTAAGAGTGGCGTCAATGGGATCCTTAAGGTCTTCATCGGTACATGTAGGGCCTCGGGAACATTCATGGAGAATGCGGTCCATGGTTTGGGTGGGCTCACCACGGGGACATTCAGCACTTGTTGTGAGGCCCCATCTAAATAGGTGGTCCTTTGTTTTGCCACCTTTGACCCAGCTCGTGGTGCCCCTGTTAATCTGCCCTACCATACAGACACCACACAGTCCACTGCACTCATTCAGGGGTGGTAAAAGGATAAACCCTCGGCCCGAAGATGTCCAAGTTTAGAGTTGTTATTAATGATTAATAACACAACAAGAGATCTCGTGAAGCACTGTGGAAACCCACCAGAAAAACATGCAAACTCCAGGCAGGAATCACAAGGGACGGGACTCCATACTGTAAGACAGCAGCGCCACCGCTCTGCCACCGTGCCACCCCATATGTGTAACTATTAACAGTATTCATTATTTAAATGAACTTAACGACGTATCTGTAAAATGTAAGATACAGACTTTAATGCGTTTCATCATGAAAGTGACATCAAGTAGAAATCTAAGAATTCTAAATGTGCAGAGAGCTGGACTATCAGAAATGTCATGTGCTCTGTGTGGTGATCTATCGCTGCTTACCACTACTGTCAGGTCAGTAGGAAGCTCCAGAAGCGCATAGCGATTTAACAACTGGGTCGGTTTTAAGATGACGTTTACGACGGTCTGCTTTAATGATAAAGTAAACTTCGGGATTAAAGAGGACATTTCGAGGTTACAGCTGAAATTTCCACTTTAATCACAAAATAGACATTTTCATTACGTCCTTACTTATTTTTCTCTGTGGCACAAATACGCTGCCGTACATTCTGATGGTATTATCAAGTCAAGTCAAGTTGGGGAGCCTGCACTGGTACAGCACGTTGCTACACCCACTACACGACAGAACAACTCGGGATCCCGGTTGGCAACCCCACAGTCAGACACGCGGCCCAGTCCCACCCTCCAGGAATGATCCTCTATCTGCCACAGCCAGGTGTTACGTGGGCGACCCCTTGGGCTGGTCCCCAACAATGAGGATCCTATGAGCCGGATCACCCTCGGGTAATGGCACCACATGGCCGTAGTGTCGTAACTGACGCTCCCTCACAATGCAGGTCATGTGCCTCATTTGGGACTCCATGAACAACACAAAGTCAAACCAACGGTACCCAAGGATTTTGGGAAGGGACACAGTACTGAAGGAGTCCAGTCTTCATCTCAGGTCACTGCATAGTATCCATGTCTCACAAACAGGAAGCACCAGGACTCTAAAGACTTGGACCTTCGTCCTCTTGCAGATATCAGGAGCGCCACACACCCCTTTAAGGTGACCTCATGACCCCTCATGCTCTCCCAGTCCGTCTACTGACTTCATAGGAAGAGTCACCAGAATCACATGAATGTCACTGCCGAGGTCAGTAAACCTCTCAACAAGGTCAGTACTCTCCCCCCAGACAGACACACTGCTGACGGTCGTACCCAAGAGGTCATTAAAGGCCTGGCTCTTTGGTTTTTATCAGGACGTTCACAAGCCCAGACCCTCAGACCCCTCACTCAGACTCTCGAGACCTCCGATCAGAGCCTCCATTGACTCCGTGAAGATCACAGCATCGACAGCAAAGTCAAGATCCATGAGTCTCTCTTCACCAACAGATGCCCCCCTTGCCCAACACACAGTCCATGTGATCATTGAAGAGAGTAGGAGCCGAACACACCACTGAAAGACCCTCAGAATCAACTGGGAAAAACACAGAGGTCCTGTCTCCACTCTTCATGGCACTCCCAGTACCAGTGTACAGGCCGGCCATGATATCCAGCAACCCCTCAGGATGTCCCACAGCTCGATCAACTGAGTCAAACGCTTTGCGAAAATCGACAAAGGCTGCAAAGAAACTCTGCCGATATTCACGTTTGCACTCCATGAGAACCCTCAGTGCCAGGATGTGGTCGATGGTAGACTTCTTAGATGTTACACCAGGCTGTTCCGGTCACTGGTAGGTGAGCAGGTGATCACGGATCCTATTGAGGACGACCCTAGTGAGGGCCTAACCCGGCACTGAGTGCAGTGGTATCCCCCTGCAGTTACCACAATCCAGGCGATCCTTCTTCTCTTTCCAGATAGGGACAGCAATTGTATTGGTATTGTGAAGGTACAAAAAAAAAAAGACGACACAGAAGATGGCATGTGAGACTTTTAAAAGGTGTCGTGTCATTACTTTGGGGAATACGCGACACTTGAATATCAAAGCAGCAGGAATGCGTCCGTATGTCGGAACCGTTCATCAAACATCGAACCTGGAGGGTCCTAAAAGCGGTTGGAGTAGCAAGAAGTTCAGGGTTTGAATGTGGAGAGTTATGACGATATTCCAGAAGACGGTATTTGGATAAATGTATATTATTGGACATGAATAAATATAAGATATCCCCTGAAAATAAGCCCTACTGCAAAAATGAATGTAAGACCCGGTGTTAATATCAGGATAAACACGCCATTAAGAACAGGGCGAGATAATTATTCAGTTCTTACTTCAAGAAGGGCTGCTGGGTAGCGGGAGTTATGGGAACGAGGAAGTGAAGGATTGATAAGGCAGTGGAATCGTACGGTTTTCTTACTAATGAAGGTGCGAAACAACGCGTGGCTACAGCAGGAACTTACGCATGTCTGTCTCGAGTTTCATTCGACTGCAGAAATATAGAACGTGGAAAATAACCGTTATTTGTTTTTTTATAAAACAACGGAGTGGATTCATGTGAGACGTCAAGGACTGGACACGCGTAAGTTCTTTCGCACCTTCACATTGTGAGAATTCGACTGGACGAATTCACACGTGGCGACCTGTAATGTCAGATTTTCCTATCGTGGACATTTTGATACGGTTTGCTGTTGTGCAGTCTTAACGCCCATTGATGTCCATGACGTCAGCCCTGCTTCGTTTTCTCCGTTCTCCAAAAGAGGTAAGTGACGGGTACAAAAGATCATTTTTCGGTGGAGTTTTCCTTTAATGGGTCGCTTGGCTTCTCCCACTGTGTCCATTCCCTGCCGTCCCAAACTCCATTTCGACTTTGTCGCCAGTCCTAAGTGACATATTGAAGTCTTGTGTCGTCGTTTTGCCTTTCAGCTCAGAAGCCCGGAGAGAAGCCTTCACACAGTTACTCGGGCATCGTGGTGGGCGTGCTGATCCTCATTCTGACAGCAGCGGGCCTGGCGGCCTTCCTCGTTTACAAACGGCGGCGCTTACCAGTGATAAACGAGACCAACTTCGACAACACTCTGTACTTTAACTCGGAGACTTCCCTCGGGACGCAAGACACAAAAGTCCTGGTGGCCAACATTGAGCAAAACGAACACGCGACTTTCTAAACAAAGGGACAATCCGTGGACATGTTAACGTTTTTACAAGACAATCAAGAAAAGCAGAATTATGGGGCAACACGAGCAGCCGCCTGCAAAGCCTTCTGTGAAACGGCCACACGCCCGGCTTCAGAGCCCACCGCCCCGCACGGGTCACATCCAGAGGGGCTGACTGAACCTTACGTGGAATTTATTCTTTGTTGTGCCTTGGATGTGTTGTGTACAATGCAGGTAAAATTCTGAAATATTAATGATTTCTTTAACATGCTGCTCTCCATAATGGGACATCGTATAACAGCAGCGTTACAAAAATCGCACACATTAATCAACATCTGCTTTGTAAAATATCTCAGCTTATGTGCTTTCTTTCTGGGGTATAAAATGACATTTCACAAACCCAAGAGCAGCCGTCCCGTCCTCATTTATTTACGTTTGTGTTTTTATGTGTCTTCAAAATAATAAGTGCAGGTTAGGAAACACACGGCGTGCAGGAAGGCTGCGCTTTTTGGCTCTCATGTTTGGATCCTGATGCCATCTGTGTACCCCTGGTGGCCCCTGCCACCCCTCCTGTGCCTTCACTCTCAGTGCGGACCCCGAGGCTCCTGTGGCTCCTGAACTTGTGCTGCTGTCGACTGGCCCAGGCTTTTAGTAGCCCCTTAATGAGCCAAATTCATACGTATATGGAATACAATAATAATAATAAGAATAATAAGAGTAATACAAACTGGAATGACATTGGGTTTTGTGTTCCTCCATACAAAAGGAAAAGAGTGACAGTCATTGATTTTTGAATCATCAAATATGAACATCAGATGAGTCTAACAAATTCATCACTCGGTCGTTATTGGAAGGTAAATGCAAAAGAGGAAAGGCAGATATGAAGGGTACTACATAGTAGACTGGTGAAAGGCACTATATAACACAGATAGATAGATAGATAGATAGATAGATAGATAGATAGATAGATAGATAGATAGATAGATAGATAGATAGATAGATGTGAAAGGCACTATATGATAGATAGATAGATAGAAATGAAAGGCACTATATAATAGATAGATAGATAGATATGAAAGGCACTATATGATAGATAGATAGAAATGAAAGGCACTATATAATAGATAGATAGATAGATATGAAAGGCACTATAAGATAGATAGATAGATATGAAAGACACTATAGAATAGATAGATAGATAGATAGATAGATGGTGAAAGGCACTATATGATAGATAGATAGAGTGAAAGGCACTATATGATAGATAGATAGATCGAGATAGATAGAGTGAAAGGCACTATATGATAAATAGATATATAGAGTGAAAGGCACTATAAGATAGATAGATAGAGTGAAAGGCACTATATGATAGATATATAGATAGATAGATAGCTAGATAGATGAATGGCACTATATGATATATAGATGCACGATATAATAGACTTTAAAAGCACTATATGACAGATAGAGATGTGAAAGGCATTATATAACTCAGGTAGATAGATATGAAAAACACTAAATAATAGATAGATGTGAAGGCACTATATAAGTAAATTGAGAAGCACTATATGACAGAAATGTGAAAGGCACTATATAATTTATAGATAGATGTGAAAGACACTATATAATAAAATTGAGAAGCTCTATATGACAGACAGAGATGTGAAAGGCACTATATAATGTATAGATAGATGTGAAAGGTAGTATATAACTCAGACAAATCAATAAGGTATTATACGACAGATAGATTTTCTGAACGCCTTCATCCGAGGCAACGTACATTATCTGAATTACAATCGGTTGCATTTCTTTTGTTTTTCCAGTTGCAGCACAGGCAGGTGAAGTGACTTCCTCAGGGTCCCACAGTGTCAGAACTTGAGCCCACACCCTCAGGGCTTGAAGTCCAAAGTCTCAACCAGTATGCCACACTGCCCGCCCATAGATTGGGTCCTTAAAATGAGTACCAATATAAAGTGCTCTGTAAAAAAGAAGCAAATACTGAATCGTATTTCTTAAAGGTAACCGCTATCACTCACTATCGTTAATTCTTCAATTCATAGCGCCTTTCCTAATAAGCACTACTTCGGATCTGCTCAGTATTCATCTCGGCGTATTTTTCACGCCTTTTCAAAGCCGCACAGTTAAAGTAGTGACCGTTAAGCGCTGTAAAAAGCCGACTTTCGTTTCTATAGCACCTTACACAGTAAGTTCAAACACAATGGCTTTCATTAAACCCGTTGCGTTGTTTACGTCCATTCCATCACGGCCCCCATCACATCACACTTGACCACCAGCCTTTATTTATTAAAGCCAACTTAAAAAGCAATCCGGTAAACTCTTAGTCACCCGCCGCTGTTCAGCATCCCTAAGCACGTAAGAAATCTGAGAGGAGGCCATCGCGCAAGCTGTCACATAGCTAAGCTGTTCCCCAACGCTCATCATTTTATGACACTTTGTGGCAGTTGTGTGACGTATCGTGTCAGCCATTCATGGAGGCAGTGAGAAGTAAATTAAAATGATCCCTTGTACTTTTTCCAGGTGACTCGGGCCCCTTCTTCGGTAAGGTCTAACACTAACACTGGAGATGAATCAAAAGGCTCATTTTGCTGCACTTCTTCGTGATATGGCACGTTGAAAGGCCCTCTTTATTTCAGGTTTTAAACCTCTGAAGCCCTTTACAAAGCAGTTATGGGCTGCTGAACAGCATGCAGTGTCTTTCACATTGAGACGCTGGATACAAGTACTTCACAAGATAATTTTAAACAGGTTGATATTGCGGATTTGACCGCATTTCATGATAACGTTAACATTCTCAGACGCGGTAAATGAAAGTCCGGCCAGCAGAGGGCGTCAGACCGACGTGGGGTCCGCACACGCACACGGGGCCGATTCGGAATCGTTAATTCATTTCAGGTGACCTGCAATTATATAGGATTGTGGGAGCGAAACCCCAGTAGACGTTGAGAGACATCAACTCTATATGATTAACGACCCGACATGGCATTCCAGCCCAGCACTCTGCGCCACCTTCATAAAAACTCACGCGCTCAATATATAGCGCCTTTACTATCATGAGCAACCGCGTGAAGCTACGCATCTCAGATGTCTGATAAGGAGAACAACACAAGCGAACAAACCCCTTAAAGAGCACGCGGACGGTATTCGCAAGTGAAATGTTGCCACCTAGTGGCTGAACTGTAAAGCGGCCCGCGTACTCCATCAGAACGCTCTGACTACACCCGGCGGCTGCGCTCAAGTTACGGCAGTGAAAGGAAAATCCGAAATCTCTCGTTAAATAAAAAAATGAACGAAACGCCATTGGCTTTGCTTTAGCAGCGCCGTGCCCGTCGTCGCTCTCCGTCTGTAGAAAAGCGCAAAGGTGGGCGGCCATTCTCGCACATCGCCAGGCATTCTCGCACATCGCCAGGCGGCCTACTTTAGTTTACATTTGAGCTTCCTTTTCATTCCTTTGCTGTGAAAATCCACAGGATCCCCCGCCAGGCATGGCCAGGGTTCAGCTCCTGTAGTGAGAGGAATGTCAAGAGGGGGCGAGAGATGGAGGAGGAAACGAGACGAAGAAGAAGAAGGCACACAACTCGGCTCGGCAGGCGAACGACAGAAAAAGCCTGGGGGCTCATCGGCCATCTGAACGGCGCGACCCCGAAACAGCTTCAGGGTCCCTTGGGTTTACTGGTTACAAGTCCACGTTTGCTTTATATAGCGCCTGTTACGCGCATTGGGACACAGTCCTTCACTTGGGGGGCGCAAGGTGTCTGCTTTAGCTGCAACTGGATGCGACCCCTCAATTGGCAGAAAGGCGGGATCGCAACTGGAGGCACGTCGCTATAGCTTTAGCACTTATTAGGGTCTTGGGCCCCCCTTCTGATATGCTGTTAGTCCTTTCCAAGTACAAAATTACATTGAAAAATATCCCCTTTGGGTGGTCGTCAGGGGCTCCCTCTGGAGTTTCTTGTGAGTTGTCCTTGCAAGTCAGAACACAGAAGGGGATGCAGACCTTGGTTTTGGGCTCTCAAAGATCTGGAGCTAAAGCAACAGAAGCCCACAATGACCCTGGGAGCCATGGAATGGCACACAAGCAGAACAATGAGTGGCACGGTGCTGGGCACCGATGGTAGAGGGCCGCCTGGGCTCTTTGCTGGTGATCCTGTTGTCCATCTGACATGCCTGACCGGACGTGACCATCCTCTTCAGCAGCCTACCCACTTACATCAGCAGCCATCCCTGTCCAATCCCGGTCACTGCTAGTCCAATCTTTTGGGCTTTCTAAGATGAGTAGCTCCATCCTCTCCAGTGACCACTGCCTACTTCCAGGACAAGGTTGGGTAGAACATGAAGAACACTGCATGGAAATGGCATGTCCTGTAGCCACTTTTGTTACTAATTCTGGAGTTCCATCACCAACGTTGAACCCCAGAATTGGTCTCAAGTACGTTAGAAGAACCATGCAGTCTCTCTCCTCTCGTTTCTGTCCAAGACACCTGCCCCTTGTCACCAAGACTCTTCTTTCCTTCTGTAGAACACTCTACTCGATCCTAATCAATCAGACCTTCAAGAGTTGGCCATTCCACCAAGATGTCTCTCTTCACTGTCACCGTCACATTGCAGCTGGCTAGTATCATCCCTCTAGATCTCTCCTCAACCTTTGACACAGCCAGCCATCAGATCCTTCTCGTCACCATCTGTGACCTTAGCATCCCTCGGTCTGTTCTCAGGTGGCTTGAGTCCTACCTGTTGAGCAGGTCCTACTGTGTGGAGGGAGATCAAGTGTGCACCAGACAAGCGTGAGGAAGCCCCCAGGGTTGGTGATGGGTCCTCTCCTCTTCTCTGTAAACATCTCCTCTCCAGGCCCACTCACAGAGCCCCACGTCTTCTGATACCAGGGCTATGCTGATGATTCACAGCTGGCCCTGTAATTCCCTTCGAAGGACCACAAGGTCTCATCAAGAATCTCTTCATGTCTCAGTGACACTGCAACTGAGTTGAAAGAGCACCATCTCCTGCTCAACCTGGCAAAGACAGACCTTCTCATGCCAGCTGGTCTGTCTATTCAGCACCCCATCTTTGTTCAGCTTGGCTCACATTTGCTAACACTGGGGTGGTGTTTGATGATCAGCTGTCCTTCAATGACCACATTGCAATGGTCAATCGTTCTTTCAGATTCACTGCATACAACATCCACAAGATGAGGCTCATGTGACGAAGTGTGACAGACACCTCCTGGTCCAGGATTTGGTCTCGTCACGTCTGGATGACTGCAACTGTCCACTGGCAGGAGGACCAACCGTGTGTCTCAAACTGCTGTAGACGATTCAAAATGCATATGATGGTGCACAAGCTGTGGTGGGCACATGTCCTTTCACATCACCACATTGACCACCTGTAGCGTCACATATTAAGTCACCTACAGAGTGGTCGACAGGATACATACGAAGACCCTTGTGAGGTCCTGTGCTCCTTCTTGACCACTGGTGGTGCCACCTCTGCGTGGTATCAAACCTCAGTCTAGACTCCTGGCTGGTGGAATGAGGTGCCCACCTCCATCATGAACTTTTGACTCCCCCAATGTGTTGAAGAAGACTCTCTTGTTTGATGAAGTTCTGTTTCGTTGGTGATGGCTTTGTAACAAAGGAACTGTGACAAGCTGGCATCTTGTTCTGGGCTCAATTTTGTCCCCTTATCCTGTCACACTTGTTCCCAAACAGTCCCCCAGAGTGATGTTTACTTCATTATGTTGTTTTGTAAGTCGCTTTGGATAAACGTGTCTGCTAAGCAAGTACTGTAAATGGAAATGAAAGTGAAGTTAAAATCTTACAGCCTTCATTCAATTAAGGGGACGCCGTCTCTTTGTGGTGCCTCACGCAGGCTCATTGCCAAGTTGTGACATTTACTTAAACTTCATATCCTGCACTAGCGCCCCCTTCAGGTCAGGTCTCTGCATGACACCTGTTTCTGACTGAGACTGGTGTTGCCCCTTGCAGCTCCAGGCTGGTTTACTCAAATGTGAGGTCTGTGATGTGATGTCACTGTGATGTCACCAAGGCTGTGTGGTGGCTCCTGGTTGGATTTTGATAACAACTTCACTCGTTCACTGAGCAAGTCATGTCAGCTGGTGATGTTTGCACCGTAGACTGCACTGTCGTCAACTGTTTATGTTCTCAATGGAAAGGCACTATATAGAAAGTCACATGGTCACAAGCGTGGACCCCACCTGCCCCTCTCCACGTGATCTGAGTGAATCGCTTCATATCTGCAAACGCTCGCTGTCCTGTAGGTGTACAGGGCCTAAGGTGGTGTTCAACGTGAAAGGCGCTATCAAATGACAGCTAAGTCTCCATCACTGCCGTCTCTCCTCCCCCTAAGGTTGCTGTTTCACCTGCCGGGGTTCCCACTGCACAAATACTTCAACAATAACGTGATGGGGGTCTACTTAATGGGCCTTCCAACATTTCGAAAGCTTTTGTGGATTTAACTTTAAAATGGCAAAGTCCTCGGAGAAAGCGTGTTGGTGCACAGAACAGAGAGGATCTGCTGCCAGACATCTTGAGGTGGACGTGCAGCCAAGGGGACACCTTGCCTTGGTGGGGTCGATGTGACGTCATCTCAGTCTCCACGCTGGCGCCTATGAACAGCACGAACTGTCACAGTGCAAGGCATTGTGTTCTCTAATGGACTGGTGCCCCCTGCAGGCTTGGCTCCTGCCTTGTTTCTCTTTCCTCAACTTTAGCTCTGGCTTCCTTGAACCTGAAATGGAAAATGGATGGACCCTCAGTCTGGGAATTCTGCTTTGTTTACCCAGTGAAACAGAAGTGGAATTGTGAGCAGCTGATCGCACTGTTGAAGGGTCAGGCTGGTCAGGGTATTCAGCCAGCAGGGGGTCATCTGTGGCTCACCCGGCTCAGGAGACAACACCACAGGATGTCACTGCAAAGAGCCGGACCCCCGCACAGTTAGCTGGTGTTGGGAATCTTCACTGCTGCACCAGCCCCCCAGCTCACGTGTTCACCTGTCACTGTTTGATTTCCAATGGCAACTGGTGTCGTGCTACTTTATGTGTGTGGATGTTTCATAGAAAAAAAATAAAATCAAGTCCATAAAACGGGGGGTGGGTGGGGGGAATAACCTCAGTGGTATCAGGGTAGAGAAGAAATAATGTACAGACTTATCGATCAACCAGTCGTTTATTTATATAGCGTCTTTCCAGTGAACTCTCTGCATTAAGGGAGGGGATCACCTTCAGCAGATGGCGCTGTTGTGCCATTTAATCTTCTTCTATAATTCACTACCTGGCTGTTCGTTTGTCTTTCCAGGATTTTAAATCACCTGTAGCTCGCAAACCGTTTCACCTATTGACTTGAAATTTGGTACGCATATACTACGTGACGTCTACTATCCGCTTTCGGGGTGATGATTTTTATTACTCTATTTATTTTTATTTTATTGTAGAGTCAACTCACGGCACCGCGCAGCAGGTCGGCCGTGCGGCGCATGCGTATGGGCGCCGTTCTCATTCCCTACCACCTTCGCTAATCATTCTTGAGGCAGATTGAAGACTTAAGTGCCAGCTTAAGTGAGAAATGAAAGAAAACGTACTAAGTAATTGCAACACAAAAACTAACTTAATCAGTTTTAACGCGAAAAGATGCCGACGAAAGAAGAGAAGCAGCGGGCCGCTAGGATGGAGAAATGAAGAGCTGCTGAGGAAGCAGCAAGCGCATCAACTTTCTGAGCAAACGAATGATAAACAGAGACAGAGAAAGAGGATGAAAAGTAGGAATGCTCAAGTCAAGGGTATTCACTGCACGTTATCGCGCAGTACGCCGTTACTGGTATAATATAATAAGCAGTGAAATGACCTGAGTAATCTCCATCCATCCGTCTTCCAAATTAATTGCAATTTCAAATCTAGAAGCATCTTTCTTTTGGGAGTGTGTGCAGATGTTCGTTGGACTTGCCGTTGGTTGCCTTTGGACCCCCAGTGTTCTCTCCCCACCTTTGCTGCTCAGGTGAGCACAGACGGGGTCTCCGCTTCTCAGTCCCGCCTTTGAGTCCTTTGAAATGACCCCTTGGCTGATTTTTTTGAGACCGTCTACATTTTTAGCTTAAATGTATGAATATTAGTTGCGTTATGTAACTTAACTCTGAATCCTTATGAAGTCATCACAGTCATCAGCTGAGTTTATAGCGCCTTTACTTTATAGGCGGAGTGGTGGCTCTAATCGGAAGGTTGCCGGTTCGAATCCCGTAAAAATGTCAAAAGGAACTCTGCTCTGTTCGGCTATTGAGGTCGGCAAGGTCACTTAACCTGCAATTGTTCTGTGCTTTGAGTAGTGAGAAAAGCGCTATATAAATGCAAAGAATGGTTACTCTGACGTGTCACCTCATAAAGCTAATCCTTCAACAACATGTACTTCTGTCGCACATTTTCATACAGACCATGTAGCTCAAAGTGCTTTACATGATGAACAGAGAGAAAGGATGAATGACACCTGTGTCACCTTTTCGGATTGACGGGCTCTGCCTTCCGTGTTCAGTGGTCTTCCGCTCGCTGAGTGATGTGCGAGAGTTAGCCTGTGAGGAATGGATTTTACATGTTAGACATCTGTATTTGACTCAGTCCACAAGATAATAATGACATTTTTATTTACTCAGTTTCCTTTTTACAGACTTGTTACTCAATAGCGACCGTCCTTCTCCTCTTAAGTATGAACGCTGGATTCGCGCTAATCACTGCGCCACCCCAATCCGTTTTGTATGAATGGACATTCGATCTCAGGGCAGAAGAACTTGTTGTGGTGTACTTTTTTGACATAAAATTATAGTGGGAAAGACTGGCAGATATTATGCCAGACAAAGGTTCAAATAGCTCGCAGAGCGCAGCAGACCCTTGTCTCTTTGGCATGCGCCCCTTCAGCTCTGTCGGACTTCTGTCCTCATGCTGCTCATTAGAGAAGTGAAATTCGCTCCAGTGCCACTCCCGAGTCCACAGGTTTAAAAACTCAAAATCAGGAATGCTGTAAAAGGCGCTGGAAAGCACAGAAGCTGCGTCCAAAGCTCATCAGCAATGCACGAGGGCCTATGAAGGATTCTAAGTGTAAACGGGACGTAAAT
Organism: Polypterus senegalus; assembly: GCF_016835505.1. Taxonomy (NCBI): domain Eukaryota; kingdom Metazoa; phylum Chordata; class Cladistia; order Polypteriformes; family Polypteridae; genus Polypterus; species Polypterus senegalus. Next base: position 1,248,304 of record NC_053158.1, on the reverse strand, counting down.
TATTCTTGGAAGGAGTACATTTTAAATGAAGAATAAATACAGAAACTCACTCGCGCACAAACGCGCTCTCTGCGCGGCTTCTCAGGGTGGCTCCACCTCTTCGGGTGACGACACTCCGTGGACCCGCCCCTTTGCCACGCCTCTCTCCCAAGTCTGTGCGGCTCCGCTAAGAATTTTCAAGCCAAAGCGCCACTGCGTCTTTCGTAACTAGTGCAGTTTAAAATGAAATTATTAACAAAACAAAAAACAATCTGTAGGTGGTCGTCAATACAGTGAACTGCACCTCCATATGAACCACATTCCATTTTATATAGCACCTTTTTTTTAAAAAAACAACGAAAGATATGGTGAGGCACACGGGGCACGCGGGGGCATCTCTGACAACCAAAAATCCCACGCAAAACATGCAATCTGCCCTCGAATGTCAATTAGAAGAACAAGTAGGCCGAGTCTGGGAATAATGGTCGTGAGGGGCAGCAGATAACCCGGCCAGCCACGATAAGGCCAAGACGTCCGATCTGAGAGAAAGACCAAAAATGCCTTTCCAAATAGCCCGAAATAGCTTCCTGTGAAAACACTCGGGCCTTTAACTCGGCTTTCCTGTCTATTTTAAGGATGCAGCGCATTTTTCCTTATCTCGCCAAGCTCAGACATCGCAAGTGGAAGACCCTGCCGAGATGGAAGAAAGGCACTCAGGATGGGGGTCGACCACACAAACTGGAGCCCCCACGGCAGAAATCGGGGACTTGCACGGGGCGTCAAAAATGTTAAAGAAACAAACGTGGAATACATTTACGGATTGTTCAGATCCGTTCAGGAAATGTGAAGGACACTGCATTGTAAACTGTGGCGACATCGGGGTCATCAAGACCTAATATGGCACCTCCTGAAGGACAGACTTCACGTGGAAAGGCGGTTTGATTCGAGGGTTTCAGGGCAGAAAATGACCAGCACTGTAGGGCGCTATACAGACCGGCGGAGGTCGGAGCCTCGGCGTTTCAAAGCGATCAACCCCCTGCCATCCGTCTTATTTAAACATGTCGCCATTTAGTGCGGTCCCCCAACTGACTCCGTGCTCTTTTTAGGGAGGATTTTAAAATGTTAACATTGTGTTAATAATATGCAGGAGTGAAACGTCGTGGCTCGTCTTGCCGTTTGAACCCGCGTCTCTTTGAACTGTGAAGTCCTTCATTGAAGTAGCAGATCTCTGGCGCTCTCACGCGCCGCGTCTCCTCCGACTTTTTTTACTTTCATTGAGGATTAACTGGACCAGTTAAAGCAGATTGAGACAGCAGGCGCTATAAAAGGGAACTCCAGAAAGTGGCTTGACCCCTGGGCCACCAGTCTGTGTTTATTTGAATGATGTAATTGGACTTGTGGGATATGAAACGAGGCTCTAAATAGAATCTTTTATTATTATTATTTATTATTGTTAGAGCGGATTGGATAGAGACCTTCACCAGGGACGAATGAAAGGGCTGGCATCCATTTCCCATTTTATAGAAATAATACTGTCTGTCTCTCTCTTTGTCTATATGTATATGTATACACACACACACACACACACACACACACACACACACACACACACACACACACACACACACACACACACACACATATATAGATTGACTTTTTACCCTGCTGGAAGGATTTAAGGGATGTACTCGCAGAAGCTGGAGGACAGGAGCAGATCCATCCCCAGTACAACAGGTGGCAGTGGACCTCCTGAGGCATCCCAGTCTGGACACCTGTAGGATTGCTTGGGAGTTGGAGTCCTGAAGTGCAGCTTTGTTGGGGTTCCTGGGTGTCAGGCGAAGACCTCCCTAGTTTCCATGTGACCCTGGAAATGATTCCAATAAAGCACACGATGGTACTGGAATCATTCACTGGGTCCTGCCTAAAATGAGGCCCACCTTCTTACCTTGGGGAGTCAGAGTCAGAAGGCACTTGCATGGAGGTAGAGGAGAAAGAGGAAGGATTCACTGCCTCTAGGTATATCGTGCTGTGTGAAACATTCCTAAAGGTCTTGTAAAGGTATTTGGGAGGAATAAAAACCATTGCATTTGAACCCGTGTTTGTGTTAGTTGTGTCCAGGGTTTGGAGCCTCCTGCCTTCCACAATATAGAGTATATATATATATATATATATACTATATATAAAATGCAGAGTCTGAATACTTTCTCAATGCACTGCTTGCATAAACACACACACACACACACACATATGCCATCCATCCATCATCCAACCCGCTATATCCTAACTACAAGGTCACGGGGGTCTGCTGGAGCCAATCCCAGCCAACACAGGGTGCAAGGCAGGAAACAAACCCCGGGCAGGGCGCCAGCCCACCACAGACACACACATATATATATATATATATATATATATATGACTGTATACATAGTCATTGGTCAAGGGAAGGACAGGACACAAAAGAAATACTGAAAATGACAGGCACATGATAGCGCAAAGGGTTAACAAAACAAAGTTTAGCTGTTGGCTTCAACATGATAGGCTCTGGAGAGAGGTCCAGTCAGAGGGGTGGAGCTCTGTAAGAAGATGAGATGCCACCTCCCTTTTATAGGTCACCGTACCCAAAGGGGTGTGGTCAGTTGCCCTCAGTGGGCGTCTTCCCTGAATTGTGGTTGATAAGAGAGAAATGAGACTTAGCGATCACGCCCCCTGGTGTCCAGGATAGGTAATGCTTACCTCAGACAAAACTAGAAGGTGACCCTCTGACATGCATGCATGACTACATATTTCTTGTAGTGACCTGGGCTGTGGGAGATGGAGGAATGGAATCCACCTCTAAACACTAATTGCAGGTGAGTGGCCCTTTAAAGAATCGTTGGCTTCTTCAGTGCTGTTTCCACCAAACGCTCAGATGTTTAGTGGGACATTCACTCCAGCCACTTCTTCTAGTACTCATACATGCCACATGGCTTTGCCTCACCTGGGGTCAGAGGCAATCCATATGCCTTACCATTAACCCCCCAGCTCTCTGTGAGCCCAGCCAAGCCTGGAGTCCAATCCAAGGCTTGCCAGCAGCCAAGCATTCAAATCTGTGGGTTTCAACAGCCAGGAGACTCAAAGTGCTTCTTAAGTGCTGTATCTGCACCCCCTTGAAGACCAGACACAGCTCATCACCTACCTGACACCATCCCTACAGTGAAACATGGCAGTGAAAGCAACATATTGTGGGGGTGCAGGGACAGGAAGACTAATCAGAATGGAGGGAAGGATGAATGCAGCAAAATATAGAGAGGTCTTTGAAGGAAAACATCTGATCCAGAGTGCCCACCACCTCAGGCTGGGCCAATAGTTCACCTGTCAGCATGACGATGACCCAAAACATACAGCAGAAATAATGGTGGAGTCATTAAGAGTCCTAAGTCAAAGCCCGGATTTAAACACACCTGAAGATGGCAGTTCACCGACGCTTCCCATCCGATCTAACGGAGTTTCAGAGGAACTGCAAGGAAGGATAAACTGCCCACATCCAAGTGTGCATGCCAAGGTTGTAGAGATTTAGCAAGAAGACTCAAAGCTGGAATTCCCACCAATGGAGCTTGTGCAAAGTGCTGAATAAGGGTCTAAATACTTCAAGGAATGAGAGATTTTAATGTCTGGTTTTTTAATAAATTTGAAAATCTTTCTGAAAACATGTCTTTACTTTATCATCATGGGCGGCACAGCAGGGCAGTGGTAGTGCTGCTTTATCCTAGTTAGGAGACCTCCTGTGGATAAAGACCTCCTGAGTAGTTTGTATGCTCTCCTCGTGTCTGCGTGGGCTTCCTCCAGGTGATGCAAAGACATGCAGGTTAGTGGAACTCATGACACTAAATTAGCTCTAGTGTGTGTGTGTGTGTGTGTGCGAGTGTTTGTTTTGCATGTGTGTGTTTGCGCGTGCGCGCGCGTGTGTTGTGCGTGCATGAGTGCATGTAGGTGTTTGGTTTGCGCGCACGCGCGTGTGTCCTCCCTACAATGGACTGGCGCCCTGTCCAGGGTTTGTTCCTGCCTTGCACCCTTTGCTAGCTGGGTTAGGCTCCAAACGGCCGTCACGCCCCTGATCTGGATCAAGCGGTTCAGAAAATGACCTGCCCTTGTCGTGTTGGGTTTTGATCGTGCACAGGTGCCACCTTTGCTCACCGGTCAGTTTCCGGCCATAGCCAGAGTCTACAAAGCACGAACCGTCCCTCGACTGGTTGCTGGTCCCATCCCCCCCCCAATCCCCCAATTCACACAGTGGTCAGGATTGCAGCGTATAAAAGGTGATTTATGACAGAACTGTGAGTCTTCATTTCGGCATTTACAGTGTGCCCTTCGCTCTCAAGCCGGTTACGTAAAGGCGACTGCTACACACAGTAAAGAGCGGCCTCCACTGGGAGGCGCTTCTGCGACCTTTTCTCGTTTTCTGTAGCCTGATGCAGAAAATGCTTCGAGATAAAATGCATCCCCTGAAGGGCCACAATAACGCCGACCATCCGGCGGCTCCTCCGATCTCCGTTCACGGAGACAGCATCGCCGGCTGTGCCCCTGCAGTTCTAGTGCTGAGGCGGGGCGCCATCCCAAAGTGACGGCTTGTCAAGCCTCCGCGCCTCAGCAGCAGCAGCAGTAGCAGCCACTTCCGAAGCGGCGCCACACCCCCGCGAGAGTCAGGAAACTCGAGGCCGGGAAAGTTGGAGCGACGAGGCGATGAAGACGAGCGTCCACGCCTGCTGTCTCCTCCCCCGCTTTCCGAGCGCGCCCCCCACCGCCGACACCGCAACTTGCACTGGCAGAGTCGAGCGGCACGGCTGGCAGGAGCTCGCGGCAATGGAGCGAAGACCATGAGGCAGGAAAGTTTCGCGGCTCCGTAGACACAGATCAGATGGTCCAAAGAGCGCCGGCAGCCTCTCAAGAGGTCCCGATGGAGCTGCTCGAGAGCCCCTCGGCGCCTGCTCAGGTATGCGTGTGCGGCTCGTTTTCTCCCGAGTGGGCTGCTTGCCGGGGGCTGGGGATTCGGTACTTTGGTGGGTTCGCCGCACGATGCGCTAGTTGGAGTCCCGATTTCGTTTGAGGCAAAGGCTCTGCGTGTTTGCTTGGAGGGCAATCCATGCCGCTGTCTTCATCGCGGGTCTTCAACAGCACACGTACGGGCCACTCTCAAACCCTACGGCGGACCCCGGGAGTGGGAGGCAGGCGGTGGTGACGGCTCGCCTGGCGGATCGGTGGGCGCACTTTGGAGGGGATCGTCAAGCTAATACGGACAGAGTCCATCTCTACCGGCGCACCGACTCGTTGCTGTTCTTTTGCCAGCTGTCTGTGAATTGACGGATTTCACCGGCGTCTGTTTCTGGTGTCTTTTTTTTTCCTTTTTAAGCCCTGAGCTCTTCAAAGAGGCAGGTCGGAGGGGCTTGTCGGCGCGCTGCGGTGTGGCAGGCACGACCGCAGGTGGCTCGTCACTCAGTGGGCTGATTCATTTGCCCTCATTTTGCTACCCATTGCATTTCATAGTTCCTGTTACAACGATCGAGGACAGGGTCGCAAAGCTGTAGCCCACCTGCCATCAACTGGCTCGCCCAAGATGAGCAGAAGACCCCGGGATCTCTGAGGTCCGTTACCGGGCGTATCCATTCAAATGGAAGGTGGCACGGTGGCGCCTATGCCCCAAGGAACGAGGACTAGATCAAATGGTTGTCACTATAGGTGGGCATGGCGTGTGAGTGGTCTGGCCACCTTTATGCGAGTTTCCTTCTGTATTCTACACACTAAGCGGTCAGAGCGATTTTGTCGTGGCTGTTAGACAGGGTGGTCCCTAAATTCAGGATTTATTAAGGAATTACCCAGATGAGGAGGATGAATTGGTGGTTTGCGGAATCTATGGGGGGGCTTGTAGTTTTCGCGGGGTCGGCGAGCAATCGGGGATCAATCACCCTTTGGTTGTGTGAATTCCCAAACGGAGGAACATGGCGGGCTACAAGTGTATTGGACAGGTATGATCAAAAGCTAAAGCCTTAGAAGTGACCCTGACCCTCCCTAATGGTGCCCCCTGCTGACAGGTTTTCATTGTCCCGTCTATAGAGATGGCTCCTGCCAAAAGCCCATCGCTTTGTGAAATTCATTCTGTGATGGATGAATTTGTGGAGATTTGGAATGAAAATGTTGGTGATGCCATTCTGGAATTTTCCAATGCGTGTGTGGGCTTCTCTAACTTAAGAATGACCTCCCCTCACCAATCAGGTCTGGCCCCCCTTTATGTAAATACAATACAATAGAATACACAGAACAGAACAAATCCTTTAAATGACAATCAAAATATGCAGGCGGAGTGCTTAAGGCATCGGACCTCAAACCCTGAGGTTGTGGGTTCAAATCCCACTTCTGTCACCAATGATACCATAACAACATAAGGAATTTGACAAACGAGAGGAGACCATTCGGTCCATCGCGCTCGCGTTTGTTTAGCTCACGGCTAAGCTGTCCTCCATATTTCCTTCAGATTCCTCTTAAACGTCGTCAGGGTTGCTGCTCCACCTCCATGTCTCAGTAGTTTTGTTCCTGAATCCCACAACTCTTTGCATAAAGAAGAACTTCCTGGCTTCAGCTATAGACGAACTTCCCCTTCGTCTCCACTGACACCCATTAAGCTGAAAGGATGTTTTTGGATATCCTTCATCAAGACCTCATCTTCATTTCAGTGTTATCTGCAGATAAAGAGGATGTGATTACAACAATAATGAAAATGTGACTTTGCAATAATTTATTGTCTCATAAATGAACAGATGTGGTGGGCTGGTGCCCTGCCAGGGGTTTGTTTCCTGCCTTGCACCCTGTGTTGGCTGGGATTGGCACCAGGAGACCCCCGTGACCCTGTAGTTAGGATATAGCGGGTTGGATAATGGATGGATGGATAAATGAACAGATATGCCATTTCTGTCTGTAGACAAAAATAAGACCACCCCTGGCTCTAATAACTTGTTTTGCCCCCTAAAGTCACTCTTTCTTTGAACTGGGTAGCAGTCTATGGAGAATGTTTTTCCTGCTCTTTTATGTAGAATTCTTCAAGCTGTTTGATGTCTGAGGGAAGTCTTGGAAATTGCAGCTCCATTTCAACCACCAAATCCCCCCAAACAGCATCCGGGTGGGATTTACAGTAGGTCAGGGTTTTGACTTGGCCATTCCAGAGCCCTCCATGTCTTTCTTTCTTTGGAGCCATTCCTTTGTGGAGTGTTTAGGGTCACTGTCACGTTGAAAGGTCCATTTTCCTTTCAGTGTCAATCTTCTGACACAGGTTGAGGTTATGATAAATGGAGGGGTGCACTTACTTATTCCATATGCGAAATTTGCATTTTTGCTTATCTAAATTATATAATGGACTTCTGTACAGGGGTGTAGTATGGAGCTCTGGGCCCTTTTACATAAGCAGTCCCTGAGGGTCCCCCTCCCAGTGAGCCCTGGGTAATCATGACCTTTTTCCCCCCGTGGGACTATAAAATGTAACTGTGGCCTGATGTTTCTTATGTTATGTCACAATTATATGTGAATGCCATTTAAATGAAGATCCAGTCTTGACATGTCCCCAAAATGACAAGAAAGACAAAACACACACACACACATTTCATGGGGTGTCCTTACTTTTTCACACGACTGTTTATAAGTTGAAGTCTGAGCGATGGCGGTGGTCATAGCAAGTATTTCAAACTTCCACTAACCACTAAATGTGCCAAGCTGAAGAGTTGAGTGACACGTCACCGCCGCTCCATCCACTCATTTGGAGATCCTGGTTCCATTGTTCAAGAAAAAGTGGAGCCTGATGGTCCTTTATGCATGTGTCACACCCAAATAGTACCCCTGTGCCCCCTCCTGCAAGAGGTACACGATACGCGTTTGGTGGCCGGCCCTTTGTGACCTCTTTGTGTGGATGTCCCACCTTCAGTGACCCCTCCGAGCAGAGGCGGCATGCGCAGGAGCCTTTCTAGCCTTCAGAGGTAAACTTCTGCTCAAGTGGACTCACAGCTCATTCCTTATTGGATTCAGTTGAACCCCAGGAATTGGTCGGGTGGAAAGGCGCTATATAAATTAAAATGTGAAGGATTTTGATTTGATTTCTCAAGGCCTGTTTTCAGTGTCGGGCATTTCTGACCTGATGAAAGTCTTTTTTAGCGTCAGCCATTCATGGATTCTCCCGTTTTCCATTTTATCTGGTTGCTGAAACTCACTTTGGCAGCATCAAGTGCAAGGCAGGATCCAACCGCAGACGGGGTGACCGTCTCTCACAGACCACCCTGGTCACTCGCGCTGCTTGATCTGCTAAAAACTGCTAGTTAATGCAGCGTGCAGATTATTTGGATGTGACAGCAATTCAGAACGTCGGGTGTAAGCCGACATGATATGCAGAGAGCCAGTAAAGTCCACCAAGAGGGCGATGAAGCTGAGCATTGACCCCAAATCAGCAGCAGCAACCTGGGCTCATCAAACCCGGAGATGCCAGTTTATTAGGGACATCCCACCCTTCACTCAAATTCTCTGTTCCGACATGGCTCATCGTGTGATGGTGCTGTGGGGTGTAAATGAGGAAGACCAGCACTGTGAGTATCCGTTAGAGTTCAAATGGGAAGATCAAGTAGCTTTGGTGAGTCTGAATTTGGCATGATAGTTGGCACTGGGTATGCCGTTTCAAACAGCTGTCATCAAGGGGTTGCCAAGAATGGCGTGAAAGCAAACCATGATGAGTGGCAGATGATCCTGTAGACCAGAGGGGCTTGGGGGTCATTAGCAGGGTCAAAGGCAGGAACCACATGAGCAAAGAGACGGGCCACAAACGGGAAACGTTTAGCAGAATGTCATTTCAGTAGGCACCATTTACCAGACTCTGCAACAGCCATGAAAAACAACAAAGTGGGTCTCCAGTGGGCACAGAAACCTCAAAATCTAAACACTGGGGTCTGAACAAAAAATGTTGCTGATGGAAAGACCAGAGTTTGGCACAAGGAACTCAGCATGGTGTGTACAGGTCAGGGCTGCCAATCTGGTACACATTAGGGTTCCTGATGTTCACCGATGAACATCTGGACGGTAAGGTGTATCTCAACATTTTGTCAATTGCAGGGTTGCTGGAGCTTTTCTTGGTAGTGTAAAGTTCAAGACAGGAACCAACCCTGAGCAAAATGACAGTCTGTCAGAGGGTACCTTGGCCACTTGCCTCACCAGACCTGCTAAACACCGATAAATGATGAAGCAAGCACTCTCAGATGGATATAGCCCACATGATAAATGCCACGTCACCAGGCTTGTGCCATCACTGAATGGTACAACAAGGCATTTCATGGCATTAACAGCCAACACAGTAACTGGACCTCAATTCTATCAAACATCTTTGAAATGAGATGAAAAGTGCTGAACACTGGAGGACTGTATGGATGTCCAATTTCCATGGCACAACATTCCAGAACAATGCCTCCAACATCTTGTGGAATCCTTGCCCATCCAGAGAAATTCCGTCTGTTTGGATGGCAGAAGGTGGTTTGATATGCAGTGGCCACTGCCCATGTATGTTTTATTACTTTATTTATTTTAATCTTGGAGTGTAGGGCTGGGTGTGTAGCCACCTAGTGGCCAGATTGTAAATCACAGTGCCACCACATGTCCCAATTGAGTCACTGGATGTGTCACTCTAGACATGTAGGACGTCGTTATGCCTGCATTGGATTTCACAATAAAAAGGCACTATATTCATTTTTATAAGTTATCTTGTTTGTATCTCATCAATTATTTTTCTACAAATTAGCTTTGCGAAGTGATTTTTGTCAACTAAACACGTTGTTTGGTACTGTGATTCTTAAAATCATGTTTTTTTGATGTTTTTCTTTCTCTTCTTTTCTCGTTCAGTCCCATGGAAAAGGAGCTCGGAGAAAAGGCAGGTTTAAAGGGTCAGATGGCAGCACCTCATCCGACACCACGTCCAACAGCTTCGTCAGACAGGTAGGACTCGGGGGAATGGAGTGGCGTGCTGGGCGTAGGACGAGTGAGAATGGCGTGCCCGTCCTTCATCCTTGGGGGCTGACCTGGGGGGACGAGTGCTCTGCTCTTGTCAATATGCAAGATGGATGATTCAGGAATCCAAGACGTGCGTCTCTGTTTAGGGAGGAAGGCGGCTTTGTGCCCAAAGGTTAATTAATGTTACCTCAAAGTTCGTCATGTGTGATAGCATATTGGAACCTAAGGATCCCAGTTTTGTGATTTATTTTTCGCGTTGACCTTATTTGAAGTTTATTTCATTTGTTGTCTTGGCCCATCCTGTGGCCTCATGTGCCGTGACAATGACATCACAGAGCCGACGATGCCTTAATGATACGGTGGATACGCGGCCCCCCTGTTTCTCGAGTGTAGCCCTGGCGTGAGGTTTGCTTTCTCCTTTGAGGTTTTCTTTTGTGATGCCGTCAACTCTTGAGCTGCGCTTTGCCCTTTGATTTTGTTTGCCGTGTAAAAGTCAGACCCCCCTGGTTTTAACCCTTTGCTTTCCCTGACTACGTCTCTGGCAAAGAAATCATCTCCTGGTCTTTCTGGTTACACACAATAATCACTGAGACGCACCACGTGTCTCGCAACATTTTACAGCAGTAAAAGGAATTGACTTCATATAAATGAATTTATGAATCCACTTATTAACTAGTAAATGAATGAAGTACAAGGCCAGAGCCGAGCCTGGACAGAAGAAGTCAAGGTAGAGTCGGCGATTAACGTAACGTGCAGGATAAAAGGCGAAAAATGGGAAAGAAAACGCAACTTTACACGTATAACAAAAGCGTAATAGGGCAGGTAATCTGTTGAGAATCACACATGGCTGGTGTTGATGGCGTAGTCGGCAGGATCAGAGATTTACATGCAGGATGTGAACACTTCCTGAGGTGAGGCTGCAATCCCACAAGGAGCGGTTCAGGCCTGTGGTGCCAAGTAAGTGTGCGTCCATCTCTTATAATTAGCTGCCCTGTCTTAATTGGGCTTTAGACAAACATTACGTGTGTGAATTAGGGGTCTAAGGCCTAAGGAATTCATTACTAGAATTAGTTTTTGATCTTGACTTAGTATTAATGATGTTAAAAGTGAATTATATATTCCTGTGACTCCATTTTGTTTTCTGTGCCTTATGATTGGTGCATTTTACGAATGTTTTTGTGCCTTCCCTTTGGTATTTCTGGTGATCAGTGTGGCTAAACTGGGGTTTTGTGTACCCAGGGAATCCGATTTTTATGTTTGCTTTTTCCATAACTGACATTCTTTAAAACTCGAGGATTTTTACTGTCTTCCCATGACGCCATTTTGGATCGCTATCTGGTGCTTGAGCCGTTGCCAGGGCAACACTCCCAGAGTTCTGTGGGAGTGCACAGAGTGTGTCCGTGTATCAGTGTGACCGGTAAGCTCCGGCTCCTGCCACTCTCCCTTATCCGTGATTGGTTAAGTGTTCTTTATTTTCTCGTCCTTTTCATTCGCTGGTTTCTGATTCCTGTCAGACGTTTCTGGATCTCTTTGTCTTCTTGTTATCGAGCTCCGCTCGTGTGCGTTTTTTTGACCTCATCTCATATCCTGATCCTTTCATTCAAATCCTCTTCACTGTCTTCAGCTGAGACAGACCCCCGTGGGTGCCGCCATGTCGCTGGGTTAGAGTCACAGTTTTGCCACATGTGGATGACCGGAGGTGTGTGGCACCCGATGTCACCCTCATGGCGGTTCATTTCCTGGTTGTCCGAGATTGTGGATAACACTTTGGTGAAGCGAATCCGTCAGCTGGGGTTTTGATTTCTTGTGTTGCTCTGTGACTATGAGGGTCTGTTTTATGTTTAAATGTGCTCTACTCTTGGATGATCTTGTACACAGGAACTACAAACTGCTGCAGTTAGGTGTGCATTTGTTTTAATCACTTTGCACAATCTTACATTCACTCTGTTAGACTCGATTACTAAACTTTATTTCTACTTTTCCAATTGCATCATTGTTTGGATCGTTTGTGATGCCATCTTGTACTTTAACAATCACAGCCATGTTTGTTCAATGCCAGGGGGCATGTCCTCAGAGATCATGACCCGCGGGTAATCAACTCCACGAGTCTGTGCCGCAGATTCAACATCCTTGCTAATTCACTTCTTTTGACGTCGATTTTCATCTTGCATCTCGGCACTTCCACTCGTGTTCTTGATTTCCTGGTTTGGACCCAATTACTGTTTCACGTCCATCTCCTGGTTCTCTCATATTACATATTGTCGGCTTTGTAGGCAGAACCTAAAGGGGCGAAAATGGCATGAGGCCCCCTAAAAAGAGCCATAAAGACGGGCCAGGACTGTTAACTGTCCAGCTCAGAAGAGGCTCACCCAGTCCAGCTTACCTGAACTGCTGACAGCAGGCTTTTGGCCTGCCTTGGCCCAAAAATGGAGAAAGTGGTGTTTAAGATTCAAAATATATTTTCATTTTTACTTGTTTGCCTGACTATCTGAGACACAATTGCTTACATTTTTTATCCAATTGGAGCAAAGGCCGGTGAAGTGACTTCCTCAGCGTCACACAGGGTCAGCAGTGGGATTTGAGCCCACAGCCTCAGTGTTTGAAGTCCAAAGCCTTAACTATTACACCTCACTGAAGCAGGACACCCAAAAGGCCAACTTCTGAAAATATTCCTAACAAGAGAGAGAAAAGGTGAAAAAGTCTGGCCTGAGGAAAAAGTCAACCTTAAATTATTATAAATGAAGGATTTAGGACTCAGAGTAAATGACTCAAAAGGCCAAGAAGGAGGAAATCCAAAGCAAACAAGTCTCTGTACGCAAATCCAGTGGCAATCCAAGAAAATGAAATAAGAAGAAATGAAAAATCGATACTTGCAGAAAAGCTGCCCTGCAAACTCCTGGGGCTCCACCCGCAAAGGGCAGACGTGTTTGAAACGAAATACAAATCCAAACCAGAAGTCTCTAATTGCTAGAAGTATTCCGACTCTTCATCCAGTCCTTCTTGAAGCCCCTTTGTGTCTTCTTCTATAAATCTCTACTAGCTTTGCACACCTGCATGTGGGCAGTTTATCCTCTCAAACTCCATTAGTGTCTGTAAACTGTCACCTTCAGGCTTCTTCTCACGCGTATTAATGGGGCTTACGTCTGGGCCACTGAAGGATACCCGTAGACTTGACCTGATGCCACTCCAGCGTTGCTTTGGCAGGTGATTGTCCTGCTGAAAGGTGAACTGTTGCCCCTGGACTCTGAAGCGGGTTTAGCTCATGGACCTCTCAGTATTTGGCCACGTTCATCCATCCCCTCAATTGTGCCCAGTCTCCCTGTGCCTGAGGGTGCCACCATTATGCTTCACCACAGTGCTGATGTTAGGCAGGTGGCGAGTGGCGCCTGCTTTTCACCAGACATCATCCTTGGAGTTCTGCCCACAGAGTTCAGTTTTTGTCTCATCAGACCACAGAATCTTTTTCCTCCTGCTCATGATGCCAAGTAACCGGTCACCTGCCATCTACTGAAGAGTGCCTTCCGTCTGTCCACTCTGCTGTATACGTCTGATGGATGGAGTGCTGCTGAGATGGTTGCCCTTTCAACAGGGCTTCTGAACTTGTTTTGGAGTGACCATTGGGTTGTTGGTCATCGCCCTGACTAAGGTCCTTCTTGCCAGGTTGACTCAGTTTGACCTCATGGCCAACCTCCTGTTGGTTCCAAACGTCCTCAATTTCATGCTTTTTTAAGCCCACTGTGCTCCTGAGGTCACTCACAGCTTTAAAAATGTTCTTCCCTCCTTGCCGTGATCTGCACCTCACCATAATCTGAGGGTGGTGGTCTCCAGAGAGTTCCTCGACTTCATGGCTTGGTTGATGTCCTGCCAGTGCAGTGCAAACTACAGGACCTTCTCTTCACAGGAGGACATGTTCCTTCCTAAAGGATGTCCAGGCAGCTCAGTTTGCCACAAGTGAAGTCCACTCAGGTTCTGGACTCACTTTAGGGAGAAGTAAAGCACACAGGAGGCCCCTGAGCACAATTTGGGGGGCCGGTGGGTCTGAATACGTCTAGGAGTAAGAGGTTTCACTTTTTGATTTTTAACTCTTTGAGGACTGAGCATTGTTTCCAAAAATCTCAGTTTTTTGAAAAGTACGCAAACCAGTGGATCCATACAGTACATAAATCAGCGTCAAATAGCAGTTGCTGGTTACTGTGGCTGCCAGTTCAGAGTCTCTTATGGCTCGAGCCGCTCACGGGCGGCATGATGGCTGGCAGGAATGCGTAGCAGGTTGGGTGCCAGGCTGTCTTTGTGTGACAAGAGGGCAGGGGGACAGCAGCAGCAGTCGTGGTCACACTGCAGCACAATCTGGTTTGTACCTCATGTCGTAATGAGTGGCGGTCTTCATCCACACAAACGTCTTTGGCACCTCGATTAGCTGGAGATCGATGGGCCGATGCCAGTACCTCGCTTCATTTTCGATATCGATCTCCAGAATCAGAGTCTGACCAGTCAAGAGTCCAATTCAGCGCTAATATACAAAAACGGCGTCCACCAAGTATGTTGCTTTGTGCCATCGCTTTGATCTCTCCAGGCGTCGATGCCATTTTCGTCGTCGTTTGCTCTTCACTAATCCCACAAACGCAGGGAATCTCAATGAAACCAATGAAGCTCACTTCCCTTCTAGCAAAAAGAGTCGAAGTAAATCGGAATGACGAGTTACTGCTGACAAAAGTCGACATCCGCCCTGAGAGAGTTTCAAACCTTTCTGAAAAGAAGAGTTCTCAGTTTGTCATTATGGGATACTGAGTGCAGACTGACGGGCAAAAATGTCAAATGTACCCTGTGAGGGACGGCCGGCACCCTTACCCAGCTGGGATGCCCACGAATTGGAAGAATCCGGGAAGGCAGCTTCTGTAGGGCACTGCCTCCCCCGTACCACTGGGTGGTAGCCCCCCTTGGGTTACAGCAGTGCTCCAGATTCCCACCAAGGCATCATGGGACTTGGAGTTTGCCAATTCAGCCCTGTTGGGTTCCTGGGGGTGTTACTGAGCTCCCACTTGACCCAAAAGTACTCCCGGGCCAATCCTTTGGGACACAGGAAGTACTTCCGGTGGTACATGAAAGAGGCCAGAGGGCTGGAGTCGGGAGGAAGAGGAGGAAAATTCTCATTAGTAGTAGTGGAGGCAGCAGTGACCACATGACAGAGAAGAAGAAGAAGACTCTGTGCTGTATTGTGTGGAAACATTTAGAGAGAAGAGTTTCCCACAATAGAAACTCTGGAGTCTGAACTGGTTTGTGTTGGGTGTTTGGAGAGCTGGAGCGCCCCCTGTCTTCCGCATCCCCTTTACAATGCCGCAGCAAAGAGTGGAAAAAGTGATGGACTCTGAAGACTTTCGAAAATCCACAAGTCCTGGCAAACTTCAAATAACTTGGGGTGCCTTCTCTTTGTGTCACCAAAGTCTGAGCCAAGTGACAACATCTTGATGTGATGTTCAGCGTGAGTGGAAGTCTCCATGTCTGTACCTTAATTCAGTGGGCCCCCCCCCACACTTTATAATGGAGATGACCCCCCCCCTGAAAATGAAACCCCTGGGGGTCAAGAGAATCTTTGAAAAGCAAACACCAAATTACAATTTAGTCAAATGGAAAACGTTTTTCAAGAGTTCTCTGGCCCCAACAACGACCCCATGTTTGTGTTCAGATAACAGTGGATGACAAGAAGATCGATGGAATCAGTTAACGAGACCAGTCCTAAGAAAGTCGTGCCCTCCATGAAATAACGTTTAATAAAGCAGCACTTCTGCTTTCACAGCTGAAGATGGAGTGAAACGTCCAGCCATTTATCATCATGGCAGTAAGGGTGGACAGAATTCAAAATGAGGAAAGGGGGCAGAGAGGTGGGTTGCAAGAATAGGGCGGGGCTTCATCCATCTGTCCATTATCCAACCTGCTATATCCTAACTACAGGGTCACGGGGGTCCGCTGGAGCCAATCCCAGCCAACACAGGGTGCCAGGCAGGAAACAAACCCAGGGCAGGGTGCCAGCGGGGCTTCATGTAAGGTTTAAATTTAATTGGTGAGTTTAAGTGCCATGTGGTCACCTGGCACCCTATTCCCAGTGAGTGTCTGACTTGACAAAGACAGGAAATTCAGGAAGTAAGTGAATGAATGGATGGACAGATGGACCGATAGATGGATGGCAGACCGAATGGTTGGAGCGTTGGTCCCAATCCTGACACATCTCGAGGCAGGCGTCTCCTGTAATGATTCTGCTAAAATCCATCCATCCATTATCCAACCCGCTATATCCTAACAACAGAGTCATGGGGGTCTGCTGGAGCCAATCCCAGCCAACACAGGGCGCAAGGCAGGAACAAATCCCAGGCAGGACACACACACACACACCAGGGACAATTAAGGACCGCCAATCCACCTAACCTGCATGTCTTTGGACTGTGGGAGGAAACCCACGCAGACACGGGGAGAACATACAAACTCCACGCAGGGAGGACCCGGGAAGCGACCCCAAGTCTTCTTACTACGAGGCAGCAGCGCTACCCACTGTGCCACTCTGCCACCCCATGTTAAATATCCATCCATCCATTATCCAACCTGCTATATCCTAACTACAGGGTCACGGGGGTCTGCTGGAGCCAATCCCAGCCAACACATGCTGCAAGGCAGGAAACAATCCTGGGCAGGGCGCCAATCCACCACAGGGCACACACACCCACACATCAGAGACAATTTCAGATCGCCAATGCACCAAACCTGCATGTCTTTGGACTGTGAGAGGAAACCCACGCAGACATGGGGAGAACATGCAAACTCCACGCAGGGAGGACCCGGGAAGCGAACCCAGATGGGTCTCCTAACTGCGAGGCAGCAGCGCTACCCACTGTGCCACTGTGCCACCCTTGTTTCTAAAATACGAACTGCAAATAATGTGTATGCCGATTTTAAAGGAAGGAGACTCCAGGCTGACCGTACACCTGAACTGTCGCATGGTGCTCTGGTGACAGTGTGACGCCAGCCTCATCAGGTGAGCCCACCTGCTTAATTGGGCACCCCCACCACCCACCTACAAGTAAAGCACACATTTTCAGTAAACTGAACTTAATGAATTTTTAACCAACACAAATGACCGGCAATCTTCAGCGCCCCGTGGTTTGCCCCTGACGCTGCCATTACTTCAGCCCATCTAATTGAAGCCGCCCACACGCTGTGCCCTCAGCTCATTAGCCTGACCCCAGCGGTGCCCTTTTCGTTTTTATTTATCTACTGACTGTGGCGCACAAATAATTAGCCGATGCAGTCCATTAAATAATTCCATGGACATTTAAAATTGATGTCATTGATTATTCCTAAAGGAGGACCCGGGTGGGCATGAGCCACGGTGCCCACACAAAACACAAGCGTGTGATTGGAGTTTCTTTGCCATCTACTTCATTGCTCAGGTCGCCTTGCAGTCTCTCAAATGTGAATTTAACACTTGGTGTGCACACATGGGGGGCCTCCCTCCATACCTACAGTGTAAAGGGTTAGTTGACCACCATAAGAGCTTGCTGGTCGTTTGTTTCATGTCTGCTGTGCAAAGCAAAATAAGCAATGTGAAAAGTAGACAACGAGAAAAATAATCTAAAACCCAACCACTAGCTGGTCGTTTCTTATGCAGCACCTTTTAGGGCACCAGCACAAAATACTCTTGAAATGGAGGAATACAAACCTCCCGATGATAACACTGGGAAAGCCGCTAAATCCAGTCATGTAGGGGAGCACTGGGGGGCCTGCAGCTCAACCCGACCTGCACAGGGCTACCTGGAGGAGAAGCCACAGCGACACGGTAGAACATGCCAGCTGCACACCGACGACAAGCGGGCATAGCTGTTGACCCCGGGAGGGTCGTGGCACCCAGCAACAACAACGTTTGGATCATCAGAGCCTTCAGAGGGTCTTCAGACGCCTTCAGGCGAAAACCATTTGCATTCGTCTTGTTTTCAACTCAGAATGACAAACGGAAATCAGCAGTTTAGGACGTTTTGGAAATTTCTTGAAAATAAAAAATTGAAAAAAATCAAACTGGTCCAAGTAGTCAGACCTTTGTAGCCTGCAGGTGGTGCACCAGCTCCCCAAGCCTGGCACAAGTCTCTGTGGCACAAATTGGGAGCGCTTCTCCTTTTGTTTGCCATCTTCACAGGAGGACATGTTCCTTCCTAAAGGATGTCCAGGCAGCTCAGTTTGCCACAAGTGAAGTCCACTCAGGTTCTGGACTCACTTTTGGGAGAAGTAAAGCACACAGGAGGCCCCTGAGCACAATTTGGGGGCCGGGGGTCTGAATACGTCTAGGAGTAAGAGATTTCACTTTTGATTTTTAACTCTTTGAGGACTGAGCATTGTTTCCAAAAATCTCCGTTTTTGAAAAGTACACAAACCAGCGGTTCCATACAGTACATAAATCAGCGTCAAATAGCAGTTGCTGGTTACTGTGGCTGCCAGTTCAGAGTCTCTTATGGCTCGAGCCGCTCACGGGCGGCATGATGGCTGGCAGGAATGCGTAGCAGGCTGGGTGCCAGGCTGTCTTTGTGTGACAAGAGGGCGGGGACAGCAGCAGCAGTCGTGGTCACAGTGCAGCACAATCTGGTTTGTACCTCATGTCGTAATGAGTGGCGGTCTTCATCCACACAAACGTCTTCGCACCACAATTAGCTGGAGATCGACGGGCTGATGCCGGTACTCGCTTCATTTTCGATATCGATCTCCAGAATCAGAGCCTGACCAGTCAAGAGTCCGATTCAGCGCTAATATACAAAACGGCGTCCACCAAGTATGTTGCTTTGTGCCATCGCTTTGATCTCTAGAGGCGCCGATGCCATTTTCGCCGCGTTTGCTCTTCACTAATCCTACAAGCGCAGGGAATCTCAATGAAACCAATGAAGCTCACTTCCTTCTAGCAAAAAGAGTCGAAGTAAATCGGAATGACGAGTTACTGCTGTCGACCTCCTGCTGACAAAAGTCGACATCCGCCCTGAGAGAGTTTCAAACCTTTCTGAAAAGAAGAGTTCTCAGTTTGTCATTATGGGATACTGAGTGCAGACTGACGGGCAAAAATGTCAAATGTACCCTGTGAGGGACGGCCGGCACCCTTACCCAGCTGGGATGCCCACGAATTGGAAGAATCCGGGAAGGCAGCTTCTGTAGGGCACTGCCTTCCCTGATCACTGGGTGGTAGCCCCCTTGGGTTACAGCAGTGCTCCAGATTCCCACCAAGGCATCATGGGACTTGGAGTTTGCCAATTCAGCCCTGTTGGGTTCCAGGGGTGTTATTGAGCTCCCACTTCACCCAAAAGTACTCTCGGGCCAATCCTTTGGGACACAGGAAGTACTTCCAGTGGTACATGAAAGAGGCTGGAGGGCTGGAGTCGGGAGGAAGAGGAGGAAAATTCTGATTAGTAGAAGAAGAAGACGACGAGTGCTTTATTGCAACTCTGTGCTGTATTGTGTGGAAACATTTAGAGAGAAGAGTTTCCCACAATAGAAACTCTTGAGTCTGAACTGGTTTGTGTTGGGTGTTTGGAGAGCTGGAGCGCCCCCTGTCTTCCGCATCCCCTTTACAATGCCGCAGCAAAGAGTGGAAAAAGTGATGGACTCTGAAGACTT
Source organism: Polypterus senegalus (assembly GCF_016835505.1). Lineage (NCBI taxonomy): Eukaryota > Metazoa > Chordata > Cladistia > Polypteriformes > Polypteridae > Polypterus > Polypterus senegalus. The sequence continues at coordinate 1,228,684 of NC_053158.1, read as the reverse complement.
TCGAAAATCCACAAGTCCTGGCAAACTTCAAATAACTTGGGGTGCCTTCTCTTTGTGTCACCAAAGTCTGAGCCAAGTGACAACATCTTGATGTGATGTTCAGCGTGAGTGGAAGTCTCCATGTCTGTACCTTAATTCAGTGGGCCCCCCCCCACACTTTATAATGGAGATGACCCCCGAAAATGAAACCCTGGGGGTCAAGAGAATCTTTGAAAAGCAAACACCAAATTACAATTTAGTCAAATGGAAAACGTTTTCAAGAGTTCTCTGGCCCCAACAACGACCCCATGTTTGTGTTCAGATAACAGTGGATGACAAGAAGATCGATGGAATCAGTTAACGAGACCAGTCCTAAGAAAGTCGTGCCCTCCATGAAATAACGTTTAATAAAGCAGCACTTCTGCTTTCACAGCTGAAGATGGAGTGAAACGTCCAGCCATTTATCATCATGGCAGTAAGGGTGGACAGAATTCAAAATGAGGAAAGGGGGCAGAGAGGTGGGTTGCAAGAATAGGGCGGGGCTTCATCCATCCATCCATTATCCAACCTGCTATATCCTAACTCCAGGGTCACGGGGTCCCCCTGGAGCCAATCCCAGCCAACACAGGGTGCCAGGCAGGAAACAAACCCTGGGCAGGGTGCCAGCCACGCAGGCGGGGCTTCATGTAAGGTTTAAATTTAATTGGTGAGTTTGAGTGCCATGTGGTCACCTGGCACCCTATTCCTAGTGAGTGTCTGACTTGACAAAGACAGGAAATCCAGGAAGTAAGTGAATGAATGGATGGATAGATGGACCGATAGATGGATGGCAGACCGAATGGTTGGAGCGTTGGTCCCAATCCTGACACATCTCGAGGCAGGCGTCTCCTGTAATGATGTTGCTAAAATCCATCCATCCATTATCCAACCCGCTATATCCTAACAACAGGGTCATGGGGGTCTGCTGGAGCCAATCCCAGCCAACACAGGGAGCAAGACAGGAACAAATCCCAGGCAGGACACACACACACACCAGGGACAATTAAGGACCGCCAATCCACCTAACTTGCATGTCTTTGGACTGTGGGAGGAAACCCACGCAGACATGGGAGAACATGCAAACTCCACGGGAGGACCGGGAAGTGAACCGGGTCTCCTACCTCTGAGCCAGCAGCTACCCACCGTGCCACTCTGCCACCCCATGTTAAATATCCATCCATCCATTATCCAACCTGCTATATCCTAACTACAGGGTCACGGGGGTCTGCTGGAGCCAATCCCAGCCAACACATGCTGCAAGGCAGGAAACAATCCTGGGCAGGGCGCCAATCCACCACAGGGCACACACACCCACACATCAGAGACAATTTCAGATCGCCAATGCACCAAACCTGCATGTCTTTGGACTGTGAGAGGAAACCCACGCAGACATGGGGAGAACATGCAAACTCCACGCAGGGAGGACCCGGGAAGCGAACCCAGATGGGTCTCCTAACTGCGAGGCAGCAGCGCTACCCACTGTGCCACTGTGCCACCCTTGTTTCTAAAATACGAACTGCAAATAATGTGTATGCCGATTTTAAAGGAAGGAGACTCCAGGCTGACCATACACCTGAACTGCCGCATGGTACTCTGGTGACAGTGTGACGCCAGCCTCATCAGGTGAGCCCACCTGCTTAATTGGGCACCCCCACCACCCACCTACAAGTAAAGCACACATTTTCAGTAAACTGAACTTAATGAATTTTTAACCAACACAAATGACCGGCAATCTTCAGCGCCCCGTGGTTTGCCCCTGACGCTGCCATTACTTCAGCCCATCTAATTGAAGCCGCCCACACGCTGTGCCCTCAGCTCATTAGCCTGACCCCAGCGGTGCCCTTTTCGTTTTTATTTATCTACTGACTGTGGCGCACAAATAATTAGCCGATGCAGTCCATTAAATAATTCCATGGACATTTAAAATTGATGTCATTGATTATTCCTAAAGGAGGACCCGGGTGGGCATGAGCCACGGTGCCCACACAAAACACAAGCGTGTGATTGGAGTTTCTTTGCCATCTACTTCATTGCTCAGGTCGCCTTGCAGTCTCTCAAATGTGAATTTAACACTTGGTGTGCACACATGGGGGGCCTCCCTCCATACCTACAGTGTAAAGGGTTAGTTGACCACCATAAGAGCTTGCTGGTCGTTTGTTTCATGTCTGCTGTGCAAAGCAAAATAAGCAATGTGAAAAGTAGACAACGAGAAAAATAATCTAAAACCCAACCACTAGCTGGTCGTTTCTTATGCAGCACCTTTTAGGGCACCAGCACAAAATACTCTTGAAATGGAGGAATACAAACCTCCCGATGATAACACTGGGAAAGCCGCTAAATCCAGTCATGTAGGGGAGCACTGGGGGGCCTGCAGCTCAACTCGACCTGCACAGGGCTACCTGGAGGAGAAGCCACAGCGACACCGGCAGAACATGCCAGCTGCACACCGACGACAAGCGGGCATAGCTGTTGACCCCGGGAGGGTCGTGGCACCCAGCAACAACAACGTTTGGATCATCAGAGCCTTCAGAGGGTCTTCAGACGCCTTCAGGCGAAAACCATTTGCATTCGTCTTGTTTTCAACTCAGAATGACAAACGGAAATCAGCAGTTTAGGACGTTTTGGAAATTTCTTGAAAATAAAAAATTGAAAAAAATCAAACTGGTCCAAGTAGTCAGACCTTTGTAGCCTGCAGGTGGTGCACCAGCTCCCCAAGCCTGGCACAAGTCTCTGTGGCGCACACTGGGAGATGCTTCTCCTTTTGTTTGCCACCTGCTCAGCACAGTGAAGCACAGCAATGGCACCGGCTTTTCTTCTTCTTCTCCTCCTCCTCAAAGCAGTGGCTTTTATCCTACACCTGGCAGTATTTCCAGTGGTCTGTTTGTGCCATCTGGAAGCACTTCCAGGTGAAGCAGAAACCAGAAAAAGTAGGGGTCTGCAGCCCCTGATGGCACCCACAGAATCCAATAGCGCCATGCCTGGAGCTCTGTGGAAATCCGAAGGCACTGCTGCAACTCAGGGGACTGCCATCAAGTGCCCGGCACATGCTCTCTCTCCCTGCCAGTCCTACCATTAAGGTCTGCCACACCTTTTACTCAGTACTTCAGGCCGCCTTGGCCACCATTGCAGTCTGCAGTCTCCCTTGTTTGATGGTTTGCTGCCGTTCTTCTGTGCTGATCCACTTCAGCTCTTTCAGGTTGGATGGAGTCCGTTGTGACCAGCCGCTTTAAGGGCTCTTCAGCGATGTCCAAATGGGTTTAGCTGGGCAATTCAAGAACATTCCCAGAGTTGTCCCTCAGCCACTCCAGGATTGGCTTTGCTTTGTGACCCTTCATCTCAGTCTGAAGTCCAGAGCCCTCTGAGCAGGTCTTCATTAAGGATATCTCTGGGCTTCACTCTGTTCAGCTTTCCCTCATCCCTGACTCTTCTGCCAGTCCTTGGTGTTGCCAGCACTGTGCTTCGCGGTGGAGTCCATTTGTGAGAGTGATGAGCACCGCTTGGCTTCTCCAGACAAGAAAATCTTGTGTCACACTGCCTGAGAGTCTTTTGGTGCCTCCATGTTGTCTTTTACCGAGGAGAGCCTTCTGTCTGGCCTCTCTATCATAAAGCTCAGATCGGTGGAGTGTTGTAGTGATGGTGAACCTTCTGGAAGTTTCTACAAATTCCACAGAGGCTCTCTGAGGTTCAGCCCGAGTGACCATCAGCTTCTTGGTCACTTCTCACATCGTGGCCCTCCTCCTGCAATTGGCCAGCTCTAGGAAGGCGTGTGGTTGTTCTGAACTTCCTCCATTGAAGAATTCCAAGGTCACTGTGCTCTTAGGAACCTCCAGCGCAGCTGGAAGAATCACAGCTCAATGTTTCAAGACAATCTTTACGTATCGTCACCTTGAGTGATTATGTTGGGCCAAAGTGTCATCTTGATGGCCGTTGTTTAGTTTGCTCCCTTGATGAAGGGTTTGGCTCTTTGTCACATAAACGCCTGCCACTTCCTGGGATTTCCATCAACTTGACTCAGAAATTTTCTTTATAAATCAAACCCTCTTTCATGTTGTTGCCTCCTCCAGATCTGTCTTTTCACCTCACCTGTGGGACCCTCGGTGGCCCGGTGTGTGCCTTTCCTGAACAGTCCGGTCACTTAGACTGACCACAGGTGCAGAACTTGAAACGAAAGAAACTTTGAGACCTTAAATAATAATAAAAGACCTTAAAAAGAATCGGTCCCATTTTGGAACACCAACTTTATACAAAATGTAAAATGGCACATTAAATACCTGAGACACTGTGGGCTACGACACAATAGATAATCTAGCAAGAAGACAAAGAAGAAGAAGACGAAGACAAAGATGAAGAATTACCCTCAACTGATAGAGCGCAGGGGACACAAAGCGTGGCAAAGACAAATGAAATGATAAACATGGGGCTGCAACTGTAGACTCTAAATGAATGGCTAAAAGTTGATTTAATTTAAAATATAAGCATCTCTCAAATGGGCTGACATTAAAACTTAAATGAAAACTCCACACAAAACCATCGCGTCTTGTTCACTCCATCAATGACCTGATGATGTCACTCGTCACGCTCACTCCTGCCACTCCAAGAAAAGCAACACTGATGCTGTGCACTGATTGGATGGTAATGATGCATTTTGCATATATTAGCAATGATGCAGTAATCAGGAATCATGGGTAAATGTTTAAAGATCATGTGATTATGTTAGGCTAGCTGGTGTGTAAGCTTTATGGCGGGTGATTATTGAGATGCTTCGATGAAGTGTCCAGCTCTTTGTCACGTAAACACCTGTCACATCCTGGCATTTGGATCAGCCTCACTCAAATTCTTTATTTGTATATCAGCCGTCAGATATATAATAGCACGTGATGACCAGCAGCCATACCACCTGAAGCTAAGCACGTTGGGATCAGACAGTACTTGGATGGGACGACCAACCAGGAAAAACCTTGAGGTGCTGCTGGAAGAGATGTTGATGAGGCCAGCAGGAGGCGCTTTCCTGTGGTCTGATTGTAGACCCCAATGCCCCAGTGCAGTGACAGGGACACAAATGGTGCCATCTGTTGGATGAGGCCTTAAACTGAGGTTCTGACTCTCTGTGGTCATAAAAGATCCCTGGGCATCCTTTGTAAAGAGTCGGGGTTATCCTGATGTCCTGGCTAAATTGACAACCATGGCCTGGTCATTCTGACCCCCTAATCATCCCCTGCCTCTAATTGGCTCTCTCTCACCACTTCACCACCTAACAGCTCAAGTGTGGTGAGTGGACTGGCACAAGAATGTCTGACGGTATTCAGCCCGGTGGGTTCTACATATTAGTGTGGGCTGAAGTGGCTCCCCACTCACTATGTGAAGTGCTTTGAGTACTGAAAAAGTGCTAGAGAAATGGTAATAATAATAATAGTAATAATATAATAATAATGATAATATTAAGTGTCTGTCAGTCATTATCCAACCCGCTATATCCTAACACAGGGTCACGGGGTCTGCTGGAGCCAATCCCAGCCAACACAGGGCACAAGGCAGGAATAAATCCCCAGGCAGGCCAGTCCGCGCAGTTAATAATTGTTATTCTTGTTGTTTTTGATGTTGTTGTTGTTATTAATATTATAAATGCAAGTTCCTTTTCGGTGGTTCCTTCCACACAAATTAATTAAATGTCAAATCCTTATACTTAAATTACAGCTACAAGTCCTTGAAAACAAACGTTTGCTAATCAGTCAGTCGGTGGTTTTCTAAGCTGCTTTGTGCTGAACAATGAGTTGGGGTGCTGCTGGACCCTATCCCAGCCAGCAGAGGGCGCTAGGCAGGTGCCAGTCCATCACAAGTGCCAGTGGACAGGTGCCAGTCCATCGCAGGGCCAACACACACCAAACACACACAGGGCCACTTTTAGCGTCGTCAGTCCACCTCACTTGCATGTCTTTGGCCTGTGGGAAGAGACAGGACCCCCGTAGGAAACCCACCCAGACATGTGGAGTACATGCGAACTCCGCGCAGGGAGGACCCGAGACACATGCCACTGCGCCACCGTGCCGCCAATTTGCTAATCAGTCCAAACTAATTTTGAAGGCACTCCGTGACCAGAAGATGCGCCAGACTCCACTTCCGCGCTACAAAAGGAACACAAATCACCGGGCTCGTTGTGTAACTTAAAAAGTGTCGATTTAATTGAAAAAAACGTTTCAGCAATTTTAAATGAAATCTCTTTAACGTAATTTGTAATGTAATACTTATAAAGAATTGTCCAAGCGAATCTTTAATTTGTATTATCAAAGACTGTCTTCCAATAAAGAAACAAGGAGCGAGGAAATAGGCTTTTTAAATATTCCTTCCCCAAGTATCATTCCACTTGTCACCCGTGACCCTCTCGTGATCCTCCATTTCTGTTTTCTCACTGTGGCTGTTCCGTCGTCTCGCCCTGCTTTGTCGAGTTGTCCTACCGTTTGTGATATTTTAATAAATAATGGAATCCCGGAGTGTGCAGACACCTAGCGGGTGGAGGTGCCGGTGTGAGCGGACACACACACACACACACGCACACCACTGCGGGCACATTGACATGGAAGTGCGAGCGCGTCAGTCGAGTGCTTCATTTACACCTCAGAGCCGCGTGTGTTTCCTATTGTCGTTATAAAGGAAAGCTGCACGGTAGAGAGGGGAGAAAGAACAAGACAAGAGCGAAAAGAGAGAAAAGGAACGGAGGTTAACGAGAGAAAGAAATTAGCAGCAAAAAGCATATTTTATGGCATATTGAATTCTCTATGCGCACATATCATGACCAGGAGCGGACTGGTCATTAGGGCATTTGGGCAATGCCCGCTGGGCCGCGGACTATATGGGTCGTCCGTTTCATGAAATACATTTGATGTACTGGTCACTGTTTGACATTAAAATTAATTTTCTAAACTGCTAAGCATTATCTGTCCGGTACTGCCATGTATATAGTCCTATATAATATACCGTGTGACGTCATCAAGTTGTTTTAGTCGTCAGTACACGACGTGGCAGCGAAACATTTGGTCAAACTGCCTTTTGCCGATTTCTGTTTCGATAACCGCTACATTTCGGTTAGCAATTTATTTTACCTCATATAAATTCTTCAGTACTAATAATTAGTTTACATCATGTATTATGCATTTTATTGTTCTCTGGACTTCGGCGTATGCGATAATCAGCTGTGATTATTAGTATGATGCAATAAAGTTATAAAGCACAGGATAGGAATTTTCATAAACGGAACATTTCCAGTTTATCATTAAGTTAATGGAACATTTCAATCATGTGAGGTTTTCATTATTACCTTATCTAATTATTCCATTGTAAATGAGGGGTACTGGCACATGGACATGACAATGACATTTGACGTGCTGTGCTCGAATAACGTGCAAGCCGTGTTACTACATTTTTAATTTTCATTAAATTTTATTTCTAAGCATGTCGTCGTTTTAAGTTGTAGTGTACAGCTTAAGTTTGGCAACAGTTTAGATAAAGTTCATATCATAGGCTCATAGCAAGTAGCGAGCCGCGTACTCATCACAAATTTTAAGAAAATTACAATGAATAACAGGCAGAGGGTCGACCTCGTCATTCCATTCGTTGACGGATGTCCGGGCCGGTTTGGAGACACACACTCCACTCCTGATCATGACGTTATTATTTATCGTCATATTTGACTATATTGATTTTATTTCTTGACAAAATATTTCTATATAAGAGCAGCTTAGCATTTGTGATTTTTTTATTTTATTTTATTTATTGTGGGGAAAGAAGGAAGCCTAAGCCCAGCAGAGAGTTGACGCTTCTTTTAGCAATGCGGCGCGCTGACGGGGCGTCGTGGAATGCAGCGCGGTGTTCGTCACTTCTGCCTTCACCTCATCACCCCATTGATCGTTTACAGAACACCCTGATGTTACATCCGCCCGTGAGAAACATAATCAGAAATTCCTAATTCCTATGATTGCATTTTTTTTTTTTTTTTGTTCTGAACAGCCAAAGAAGAACCGCAAGAAAAACGGGAGTAGTAAAAAAGGAGGTGGGGGGCGCAGTGATCTTGACCAAAAAATCAGTTTGTAGCGTTAAAGGCCAAAACGAAACCGAACTTAAAAAAAAACCCGATTATGACCTCTGACGTTGTCACTCGCAGCAGCAGCACGGCATCCGTTGAACAAAGCAGAGCAAGACAAAAGAAAATGTCATTACGGAGGAGCGGAAGTAATCATTAGTTATTTCTAAACACTCGTAAAAAGAATCAACTAGAATTGACTTTGATGACCCCCGTGTTTTGTAAGGCTGCAGAGCGATCACATTAGTGATGTAACTTTCCAAAACAGCGCATACATTTCTCTCTGTCCTCCTTCTAACTTTCTGCATCCTGTACTATCCGCCTTGTGTGACACTCAGCAGATGTCGCTGCTCTTTTTTCTTCTTGCTATATTCATCACAGTCGATGATCCATAAACACAATACTTACACTTGATTACGAATTTGGGAAATGTACATAGTGTGTCCTGGGGGATTGTCTTTAGATGTTTTTTTGCAAATAAGCTTTTATTACAAACACTTTTCCTGCCCACTAGAAAGACGCTCAGTAGATGGTGCCACTTTTCTTTCATCCATGTCATTTTGTCAATCACTTTCACTTCCTGAAGTTGCCATAAGCTCACATTTTTGGACTTTCCGGAATTTACCAGGTCATAAACATTTGATTATGACTAAGCTTAAGGTTCCAGCCCCAGTAGTTCACAAGTACCAGCAGGTTGTTGTGCCACAGCTGTTTCTTCTTCTTCTTCTTCTTCTTCTTCTTCTTCTTCTTCTTCTTCTTCCTGTCACTAAATACGCTCTTACAGTTTGCTTAACACTCAGCAGATGTCTTTTTCCTATTAAGGATTTCTTCATTACAGTTGATGATCAATGAACACAATACTTCTTGATGATGAATTTGGAAGATGTACATAATGTGTTCTAGGGTATAACCAATAGGCTTTCAAGGATCAAGCTTTTATTACAATGTGTTTTTCTGTCCAACAGTAAGACACTCCGCAGATGGCCCCACTTTTCCTTCTGCCATGTCACTTTGTTGACCACTTTTGCTTTCTGAATTTGCTGGAAGCTCACATTTTTTGGAATGTGTCAGGTCATAAATATTCAATCAAGACTAAGATGCACAATATGTGTTTGATGGTCAGTGATGCCACAGCTGTTATTCTTCTGTATCCTATCAAGTAATTAGCTTTTGCAGTTTGTTTCATGCTCAGCAAATGTCGCTGCTCTTCTTTTTCCTTCTTACTATTATTGACTTACATAGACCTTAAGATATTTAGCATTATAATTTGCAGTGCACCATCTGTTGGAATGCATTTTGCATTGTTTGCAGAAATAAATAATAAATAATTACTATAATGTTTGCGATGCACCCTCTGTTGGAATGACAAATGCAATGCATATGTTTCCATTATATGCCATTTGGTAAAGGGAATCGTAAAAGACTTCTTAATGTTTGCGGTGTGCCATCTGTTGAAATTACTAATGCAGTGCATATGGCTCTGTCATGTGTTACTTGATATGGCAATCGTAAAAGAATTGTTAATGACACATGCAATGCATTGTATTACCACAAATGTTTGTGATGTGCCATCTGTTGGAATGACAAATGCAATGCATGTGGCACTGTCATATGCCATTTGGTAATTGGAATCGTAAAAGAATTGTTAATGTTTGCAGTGTACCCTCTGTTGGAATTACTAATGCAGTGCATATGGCTCTGTCATGTGTTACTTGATATGGCAATCGTAAAAGAATTGTTAATGTTTGTGATTTTCCATCTGTTTGAATGACACATGCAATGCATTGTATTACCACAAATGTTTGTGATGTGCCATCTGTTGGAATGACACATGCAATGCATTGTGTTACTACAAATGAATGACAAATACAATACATGTGGCTCTGTCATATGCCACTTGATATGGGGATCGTTTAAGAATTGTTAATGTTTGCAATGTGCCATCTGTTGGAATGACAAACATAATGCATCGTATTACTACAAATGTTTGTGATGCACCATCTGTTGGAGTGACAGAGACAAATGACAGCTGGATGGACACATAGGTACACAGACACATTTTTATTACTGTCGATTCTTTATAAAGCTCTTGTCCCCATGTCATAGTGCGCTTCATGAAGTACCTCCATAACATACAAATCAAAGGAGCTCCTGGTAATGAGGCAGAAACAACAAAATGGAGAAGCCCTGAGTCACAGGCATTCACTCAAAGTATACAAAATGACTGAATGAAGGCTCTTCTGGGCTGGTTATCCCCAGTAGGGGACTCACTCTGATATTTCCTCAGATTTAGGGGTGACTCTTTATTAATGTGCCAGACACCAGGGTAGCCCAGTGATGGACAGTCACCTGGTCCAGAATTGCTTCCCATCTTTCTCTACCGCCAGCAGCATACTCTGCGTTTCTTTGCACCCTTGTCATGGAAAAAGGAAGAGAATTCAGAAAAGGGACAGACGTTTGGCATCCTAAGCTTCGTATCTTCTTCTCAGTTTAGACAGAAACGGTTGTTAGGGCCAGGATCAAAGCAGTCCGCTCTCGAGGTGTGCAGCTCAGGGAACATTAGGAAATATTTGTGAAGAATGAAAAGGCCGCTGAGCCAAATGGGCCCTGACAGCTGATCTGACGAAGGCCAGGGCCGCATACGTTACAGTTTACAGTTTACAATACAGTTTATTTTTGTATAGCCCAAAATCACACAGGAAGTGCCACAATGGGCTTTAACAGGCCCTGCCTTTTGACAGCCCCCCAGCCTTGACTCTCTGAGAAGACAAGGAAAACTCCCAATAAAAACCTTGTAGGAAAATGGAAGAAACCTCGGAAAGGCAGTTCAAAGAGAGACCCCTTTCCAGGTAGGTTGGGCGTGCAGTGGGTGTCAAAAGTAGGGGGTCAATACAATACAATATACACAACAGAACAATTCCTTAAGATAGCATAATAATAAAAATTTTTTTTAGAAGTACGGTATCACAGTAGATGATATGACATAATTAGGTTTGGATATTTTTAGAGTCCTGGAGACCTCATCCATCTAGCTGCCTCCCCATTTGGCCATGCCACGGCTGAAACGCTTGCTCCGATGAAAGGACCCCTCTTTCCCATGATTCCTGTGATCCTCCATCAGGGATGACTTTACCATAGGCAGGCAAACAACTTGGCAGGTGGGCCGTGGCACCAATGGCCACATTTGGGTACCGAGAAAAGAAACAGAATAGGTGAGGGTTAGTTTTCAATTATAATTATCATGTTATTTATGTTATAGTGCTAATGACGTTAGAACTCGAGCTCCTCCAGACGCTCCTCAAATCTGTCATCTGCTCTGTGTGGATGTTGCAGTGACATTCATGCATACTGGTTAGAAAAATACAAAGTCTGAGTTATTTCATTATTTTGTTTTAAAATTTCACCATTGGTGGTCTTCCCCATAATTAACATTAGTGGGTTTCCTAATGCTGGAAATGTCCACCTTACTGCATGTTCTTCATTTCAGTGATGTGTAGTGGTTAAGGCTTCAAACCCTGAGGTTGTGGGTTCAGATCCCACTACTGACACCACTGTGTGTGTGACCCTGAGCGAGACACTTGACCTGCCTGGGCTCCAATAGGAAAACCTTAAAGTAATGGAGCCAATTGTATCATAAATGTTGAAAGTCGCCTTGGATGAAAGCATCAGCCAAATTAGGAAATGGAACTTTCTGAGCCACACAACATAATCCAACCCAATTCAGATTTTCTGGGGACTCCAGCATGAAGACTGGGATGCCAGTCCATCACAGGACCAGGTAACTGAACACAAACATCTCCAGGATGAAGACTTCAGTACCTGGTGAAAAGTCCACACAGACACAGGGAGAACGTGGACCTCCATAAAGACAACAACCGGGAGCAGAGGGTGAACCCTGGGCCTTGGGTCTGCGAGGCAGCAGGGCTAACCACTGAGCCACCTCCATTTGTAGCTACCAATTTAAATGTTGTGTAGTCCTAATTGCATCATCATCATCATCATGATGGCATCTCTCCACAATGAATCTCATCCCAGGGTGCTTCAGAAGAACAGAGTGAGTGTGCCATCTATTCATGAATCCACGGTCAAACACACATGATCAGACTCGGGTCCTAATGGGTTGTAAGCCACGTCAGCAATCTGAATACCCAGGAAATAGCCCAGCTTAAATGGGGTGCCAGTCCATCACAGGACACACTCACATATACAAGATGAGACCAGATCAGAAAGGCGCTATAAAACAATGTTGGAAAATGAAGATTGGGGTTTTTGTTTATTGATGCAATTGTAGTTCATGCCAGTGCGTAGTGCACACCAGAAAACATGTGCCAGCTTAATGAAAGGAGTGCCAGTCGGCAGCAGTGTTGCAGTCAGGAGGCACCGGTGGTGGGATGAATGGACAGGTAAAGGAGTGCAGGCCAGAGTTAGAGGAAGGTCAGTTGTGTTTGGCTGTGTTGAGATGGCAGCCGCTGCATGGAGAAATGGAGGACCATGAAGGGTAAAGGTGGCACCGGTCCACTGGTCAGGCTGGTTGTTCAATGAGCAGTGAGACGGTGAGGCTGTGGTCACAATGGAGTCTGCTGATTTACACCATGAGAGCTGATGGGAATGGAGGTGTCACAGGATGGTGGGGGGGGGTAAAAACAATGTGGTGACCAACTGAGGTGACGCTTTGTGGTCCGCCTGGTGGTCTCGACTCCCAAAGTCCTGACGAGGACTGAAGTGCGAGTGAACGCCAAAGGAAGTACCTCTCCTTGAGCAGCTGACTTTAATGTATTTATTGATTGGCACCCATCTCACTGTTTGATTCAAATGGCACAGATTTTAAAGTACAATTCTTTATTGATTTTTTTAGAAATGCCAGGTTTTGCACTTTTGTTCTCACTTGTTTAATAAACTCTGCTATTGCTTTTGAAAAGTACACCACTTAGCCATTCTGGTCCATCTTGGTCCTGACTATCGATATCCCAGGAGACAGAAGGTGCCATCACAACATAGTAGATGGGTATGAGAGACTGGCATGGGGCCTGTTAAAGGAGTTCTCGCGTTTTCTTTTCACACTTCTTTCAATCACAGTGGGTTTAATTCAGTGTTTCTGACGCCGATCAGCTGACATAGACTCTTTGATGACAAGGTGACAACAGGTCTCTGCAAAGTGGACATAATTAATGATAAAGGTTGGCATAAGTAATGCCACACCCCTAAATCACCGCCGGGGCAGCCGATTGGTCTTCGTTGAATGAGTGAATTAACGAGAGCCCCGCCCTTCTCGCCTCCCGTGACGTCCTCTCCTTAAACTCCGCGGTGCTTCAGAAGTCCTCGGGGGTCTCGCTGGCTCTTCAGGTCAAGCCCAATCAGTCACGTATCCTGTTCCCCTTCCGTCATCGAGATAAGGAAATCACCAGAGGAGTTTCCTCAGATTCACAGCCGTTTTGACGTTTATTGTGTAACGAGGTCTTAGGAACATAAAGATAATGGAGCGGGCAGGGCCGACGGCTTTAGCCTGATGTTTACCACCTAACGTGGAGGGGCCGACAGACGTCCTCACTCGCGTGGAAAGGCTAACAATTAAATCTGAGAACACAACGTGGCAAGTAGTTTGTTTAAAGACCGAGCCGACGGCTGTTTTGCTGTTTTCTCTTTCAGCGCCTCGTGCGTGTTTTTTTGGAAGAGGGGGAAACGTGTGCTTGAGAGATCTGGCGAGACTGTCGACATTCTGTCTCGGATAATTGGGCCTGTCGAGCCTCAGAGTCTGCCCTTGGCATTCATTACGGCCCAATTAGAAGGAAAGTGAAAGGGTGGATGTAAATCTCGCCGGCGGGTAATTGGGACCGACGCACTTTACTGGCAATTATTTTCAATCACAGAATATCCGCGGACATGTTATACACGGTGATTACCGTTACAGTCATATGAAAAAGTTTGGGAACCCCTCTTAATCCTTTGGATTTTTGTTTCTCATTGGCTGAGCGTTCAAAGTAGCAACTTCCTTTTAATATCTGACATGCCTTATGGACACAGTAGGATTTCAGCAGTGACATTAAGTTTATTAGATTAACAGAAAATACGAAATATGCAACATAACAAAATTAGACAGGTGCATAAATGTGGGCACCCCAACAGAGATATGACGTCAATACTTAGTGAGCCTCCTTTTGCTCCTTTGAGCCTCCAGACGCTGTCCTCCTGTAGCCTGTGATGAGTGTCTGGATTCTGGATGTTGGTATTTCTGACCATTCTTCATACAAAATCTCTCCAGTTCAGTTCAATTTGATGGACAGCCTGCTTCAAATCATGATATTCAAGTCAGGGGACTGTGACGCCATTCCAGAACATTGTACTTCTCCCTCTGCATGAATGCCTTTGTGTTTTGGGTCATCGTTTGTTGGAATATCAACCCCTGCTTAAGTAACTTCAACTTTGTGACTGATGCTTGAACATTATCCTGAAGAATTTGTTGGGTTGAATTCATCCGACCCTCGACTTTAACAAGGGTCCCAGTCCCTGAACTGGCCACACAGCCCCACAGCATGATGGGACCTCCACCACATTTGACAGGAGGTAGGGTATTTTCGTGGAATGCGGTGTTCTTTTCCGCCATGCAAAGCGCTTTTTGTTCTGACCAAATAACTCCATTTTTGTCTCATCAGTCCAAAGCACTTTGTTCTTAATGACTCTGGTCTAAATGAGCATTTGATACAACAAGCGACTCTGTGGCGTGAGTGCAGAAAGACCTTCTTTCTCATCACCCTGCCATACAGATGTGCTGAATTGTAGGATGATGTACAGATACACCATCTGCAGTGAGATGTTCTTGCAGGTCTTTGGAGGTGATCTGTGGTTGTCTGTCCCATTCTCACAATCCTGCCTCTTCATATGCCACTCCTGTATTTTTCTTGGCCTGCCAGACCTGCTGTGTTGGTTTAACAGCAACTGTGCCTGTGGCCTTCCATTTCCTGACTCCATTCCTTACAGTTGAAACTGACAGTTTAAACCTCTGAGATGGCTTTTTGTAGCCTTCCTCTAAACCATGAGACTGAACAATCTTTGTTTTCAGATCTTTGAGAGTTGCTTTGAGGATCCCATGTTGTCTGTCACTCTTCAGAGGAGAGTCAAAGGGAAGGAAGCACAACTTGTAATTGACCACCTTAAATACCTTTGACCACTCATGACTGGACACTCCTGTCTATGAAGTTCAAGGCTTGACGAGCTCATCATACCAAGTAATCAGCACTGAGCAGTGACAGGCATTCAAATCAGCACAATGACAAGGGGACCCTCATTTGTGCACAGCCAGTTTTTCACATTTGATTTGATTTCATACACTAAACACTGCGTCACTAAACATCTTTGTTCGTGAAACACCAGTACTCCTAGGAAATGGAAGACACAGCACTGATATCTTTACTGTTGAAAGGAGAGTCAGTTATTATGCAGGCTGAGAGGGGTCACATACTGTTTCATATGACTGTAAATACCATGAGCCTGATGGACGTTCTGATGTTGTGTCCACACGCTGAGTGCCAGAGGAGGTGACATACGGAGGTGTCCTCGCTTCAAGTGCCACGCGACGGCATTCCTCTTCAGTGTCAGCTGATTTTGTTTCGATTTGTTTCACCATTTTTGTCCTTTTAAACATGAAGAATTCCTTTCTACTTTTGATTTTGAAGAATATTTGTATTTAACTGTTATTACTCTTCCCTTTTATGTTGTTTTATTTTAACACGCTTATGCCATTTTCTGTTTCCATCTAGAGGTGGCGTTGCTATGATGCGGCGACTGGGGCGTGTCCTCTGAGGTCCACAGTCAAAGGGTCGGCGGTCAGACCTGTCATCGTCCGAGATGGTGGATACTTCAGAGTGCGTTGGAGTGTCCGTTTGGCAGGGTTTAGATACACTAACCTGCTGGAATTCAGAGACAAAGCAGGAAAAGGACACAAGAGGAGCGGTCCAGCCACCTGATATTTTAAATATTGTAATGGACGGCCAGGTGGAACTGGCCTCCCAACCAGGCTGGTGGGCAAACCCCATAAAATGGATGGACAGGTTGAGAATGGCTATCGGAGCTGCAGACTCCCCAATGCTGCCAGGTGGCAGCGTCCTGGGACTGGGGCACCTATGTGCCTAGAGTGAAAATATAACAGGGAGACAGATAAAGGTTTGGGGTGCCCACCCTGTACACTTGAAACAGAAATGCAAAATCAGCAATCCAAGGTCTTTACAGACTGCGTTCAAGAGCAGAACTGAATTAAAGTTGACAAGATGGCGTCTTATAGCCAGTTTGGAGGAAGTGATGTCA
This sequence comes from Polypterus senegalus, assembly GCF_016835505.1. Taxonomy (NCBI): domain Eukaryota; kingdom Metazoa; phylum Chordata; class Cladistia; order Polypteriformes; family Polypteridae; genus Polypterus; species Polypterus senegalus. The sequence goes on along the minus strand of NC_053158.1, from coordinate 1,212,294 downwards.
TCCTGGAACCAGAAGTGACATTGACAGGCTAAGGTGCGATTTTCTTTGGTTGGTCTGCAGGTGAAAGAGAGAAAGGGTTAGTGAACACTGCCACCCCTGGTCTGGCATATCTTTCGGACCCGATGGCTGCCTCCTATTTTCACGTTATGTGACAACACCAGTAGGGTAACCTGGGTATTGTAGTCCTGAAGTACCAGCAACTGGATGCCATGAGGGTTGCCAGGGGTGTTGTTCGAATAAGTGTCCCAATTTGGATTGGGGTCAGCCTGACTCAAAGCCACTTCCTCAGTGAGTGGTCACCACGAGCCCAGCCTAAACCACTAAGGGGTTCGGTCAGAGTGGGTGGGCAAGCCTGAGGAGGAGTGGAGTGGAAAAGAGGTGGAGTATGAGGAAGACAAAAGGAAAGGAAGAGTTCGTGTTGTGTGTACAGAAGGGGTTTGTGGAGAAATAAAACTACAGGCGATGTTAGAAGTGGGGTCTGAGGGCTTCGGGGTTCACACTGTCTGGACCTTCAGAGGGATTTTAAAAGATGCATGTGAAGGGTTAGTGATGCACAAGATAGAAGTGGGGATTCGGGTGAGGTCGGCAGAGTGGGCACAAAATGGGCTGAGACACAAGAAGCAAAGGATTATGGGAGGGGAACTTCATCAGAATTAGGTGATGTTAACAGTGGTGTGGGCACGGTGGCGAGTGGGTAGCTTTGCCTCGCAGTTAGGAGACATGGGTTTGCTTCCCAGGTCCTCCCTGCATGGAGTTTGCATGTTCTCCTCCTCCCTCAGTCCAAAGACACACAGGTTAGGTGTATTGGTGATCCTAAATTGTCCCTAGTGTGTGCTTGGTGTGTGCCCTGCGGTGGGCTGGCACCCTGCCCAGGGTTTGTTTCCTGCCTTGCCCTATGTTGGCTGGGATCGGCTTCAGCAGACCCCGTGACTCTGTAGTTAGGATATAGCGGGCTGGACAACGGATGGATGGATGAATAACAGTGGTGTCCAGCAGGGGTCAGTGCTGCTGCTTGTTATTTATATACAGTATATCATAAACCTGACAAGAATGTCATCAATAAGAGGGTCAGGTTAGCAGATGATACCAACTTAGCTGGAGGAGCAGATGATGGAACTTGGACAGCAGATAGACTTGGGCTGTCAGTGTCATTAAATGTAAAGAGTTACACGTAGGAAGTACAAAGATTAGATCTGAATACACAATGGGAGGTCTGAAACTTAAAAGTACCTGATATGAGAAGGACCTGGGGGTTGTGGTGGGCTGGTCATCATCTCCACTTGGACAGGACAGGATGATCAATCAAGAAAGCTGATAGGGTTTTAGGGTTTATAGCGTCCTGATGTGTTTTAGGGTTTATAGCGTCCTGATGTGTTCAGTTTCACAGTATAACACACCAGGGAGGACTGGCTTCAGTTTTAGTCTCCACGTTACAACAAGATACAGAGGAAGATCCAGAGGACAGCAACTAGGTGACTAGATCTCCATGCCAGTGACACACAGAATGAATGACCAAGTAGTGTGGTGGACAGCAGGCCTTTAGGGACCATCAGAACTCCAAATGTTTGATGAGTAGGGTAGACCAGCTTGTTGTGCTTGCATGGCCCGTTCTCATCACAATTTTTCGACTTAGCAACTTTAACTTTCTAATACTTTTGTGCCGATTTGAGAAAAAAAACACCCGGGTGGTCCCAACTCCCGATGCGTGGCGTGTATTCACCCTAAGGCTGGCTCTGAATACTGAACAAGTCGGAATGAACATAGGCCGCCCTCATTCGGGGAGTAACAAGTGTAATGAGGTAGAAGTACATTATAAACAAGAAGAGTCGTGTCAAGGGTTTGAAATATTAAAATGTGTCCTTCAGTTGAAATACAGTATTTAAAGTCGAAATATTTTCAATTGTAATAGAAAAAAATCAAAAGTAACATCATATTTGGAATCTGTGACCTTGAAATTATCTAAAATGACACCCCACATGCTTATGTTTAAAATTGATCATATTCACTCCTCTGGGTGGCATTTGGGGGGCTAGGACCACCTGTAAAGAATCAAATACCAAAAATGTGATGATTTTTAGGATCAGCAGCCTCGAAATGGCATAAAATGACACCTCATGTGTCGATATTACTGAGGACTACTTGGCCACCTCATATCCTCTAAGGGGGTGTGGTGGGCTCCTGTGCCCTGCACAACGTGAAGCCCTTCTGATCGTTTCTGCTGTTGGTTTACTCTTCATCACAAGGGTGTGATGTCCTGCACAAAATACGGCCTAAAAATGAGGGGTTTTCAGGTCTGGGGGGGCCAAAAAGCTCAACGTCATGTATCATGAGACGTCAAGACGAGTCCAACAGTGTGTCACAGCTGGGGGCAAGTCAGGGGGCACCGGACTTGAAAGAATTCAGAAGGAGTTCTCATGAACTGGCGAGGGAGGGGCTGCTCGGCTCATCGACTTTACGTTTTGTCAATGGGGGGGGATAACTCTTTGACCGGACACTTTTGTTTCGTATATATGATGGATAACTGGGCCTCACCAGCCACTTTTCTTCTTCACAATTTCTAAGTTGGCAAAGTTAATGTCCGCCTGACTGGCTCTACCCGCTGGTGGATTGAAAATTCTCAGTGCTGATGTCACTTCTGAGGTCACCTTCACTCTTATCCGTCACTTCATCCTTATTAAACACCAAGAGGACACCTGAGTGCCATCCTTGGCACACACTTCAATGGGGTTGAGGAGTAACAAGGTCATTCGTGGTGGGATTTCTCTATTCCTCGAAGTAATAAGTACTCTCGTTAGACTTTGACTGACTTAATTCTTGGTAATGGAGAACGTTCCTAACGAGCTGCCCACCTCCCTCTGAGGACTCCTTCGTTCTGTGAATTTGTGTCTACTTGACGCTGGCACTGATGTGAGCTCCTCTGAGGCTAAGAAAGAGCAGCCAGTTCTTCTGGTCTTCTGATGTTCTTCTGGTGTGTGTCCTTCTGTTCTGTGCTTCTGATGGTCCACTTTGTAAACTTGTCCTGTCACACTTCTTCCTAAAGAGTCCCCAGACGGATGTGTCCCTCTTTTTGTTTAAGTCTGCTAAGTGACCACACAGAGTAGTGTTTTAAAGTAAAGGTCGATTGCTTTGTAATGGTGAGGACTTTTTCAAGTACTCGACAACAAATTGAAGGCATATTCTGAGCCCTGCATGTTCTGCACACTTTATTGTGTCATCTGAAGTGACATTTTGGTCCATCAATCCATACTCACTAACTAATAATGTCAAAGTGACAACCCATCTTCACAAAGGTTTGCACATTTTTTTTAAAACTCAGACCCCAAACTCTCATTCCTGTTGCTGTGGCACGCAGGCCCATCCTGTTTCCTTGAATTCTCCTTTAGATGTCTCTAGAACTTGAGTGGGGTCCACCTCTGGCAAACTGAATGGACCGGACATCCAGGCACCACGTGTACCTGAGACTGGAGGGTTCCACAATTCACATTGCATCTCAGGATAACAGCCAAGCCATGAAGTCCAAGGAGCTCCCTGCAGACCGCCATGATTAAACTGTGATGAAGCATTTCTGAAGCTTTGAGTGCCCTCAGGAGCAGCAATCTTCCTGGAGTTGGGGAAACAGAATATCTGGGCAAGAAGGGCCTTGGTCAGGGAGATGACAAAGAACCCATTGGTCAGCAGAGCTTCAGATGTCGTCTACGGAAACGGGGAGAACCTGTCGGATCTTAGACAGAAGTTACCGTGGAGTGAAAGGCGGATGACAGACCACTTTAGAGGTAAGAGAATCTTTGATCTGATGAGACAACAGATGAACTCTTTGGAAAGATGAAGGGTACGTCAGGAAAAGAATGTCGATGGTGCAAACCGCCAGGCAAGAGAAAGTCCTGGCACTGCTCATCACTTGCCATCCCTACAGTGAGGCATGGCAGTGACAACCTCATAGGGACAGAGAGCGTCATAGGGACAGAGAGAGAGAGGACAGAACTGAGAGGTCCTTGAAGAAAACCTGCTGCTCCAGAGTGCACAACACCTCACACTGGGGTGAGACAACCCTGCTGTGACTTCAGGGCAAGTCTATGAGTGGCCGGGCCAAAGCCCCGTGAACACGTGTGGGGAGACCTGAAGATGGCCGTCATCCAATCTGACAGAGTCTGAGAGGACCAGAGTGGGATCAACAGACCCAAATGCAGGCGTGCAAACTTGTAGAGTCACCTGTGAAGACTTCAAGCTGGAGTTGTTGCCAAAGGGGGCTTCTCCAATGCTCTGAATTAAGGGTCTCAAAGCTTCTATGAATAAGAGATTTTAGATTTTGATTTTTTTTTTGCAGATCTTTCTGTCAACATTTGGTTTCATTTTATGGGTGATGGAGTGTAGGTTGAAAACTGAACAATTAAAAGTGAAATCTCAAACACAATAAAATGTGCAGCAACTGAGGGGACCCAAAGGCTTCTTGACTCCACTGGTTTCTGTTGTGAAACATCTTCTGGCACAGGCACCATATCAGCGCTAATCCTCATACTAACCCTTACCGGGCTCTGTTCTGATGCCAGTGATTTATTTCTGCCCGACTGGCACTAGTTGTTTTTTTTTTTCCAGGACTTTGCCCCCCTTCATTCTCACCTTCTCTGTTCTCCGAGGCCTGCACGTTTCCTGATGGTGTGCAGACGGCTGCAGGTTTATAAATACAGACGGCCGCGGCAGTTTATATGCATGCCATTTTTTAAACGAACGTCAAAAGCGCAGGTTCGCTGCCGGGGCCGCTGCTCTTCAGAATTGGCATTAAGTGACGATAATCACAATGTCACCGTTGGCCTTGGCACGGCCTGTCTCTCTTCACGCACTTGCCTATAGACGAACAATAGCCGAAGGAGCCTTTGAGACCCCCTAACCCCCTCATGTGCTCCCTGTGTTTACAGCAGTCGCGCATTCCTCTCCGCGGAGCCCGGCCGGCGCTCTGAAGTTTACAAAAAGGCGAGGCGGCTTCAGGCAGACGGGTGGGGGGGTTTAGGTGGGATGTTAACCCTAGCCGCGACTTCTTGGGCTTCCGTAGACGGCTTGTTCTCGTGTAGCCTACGCCTGCGTGGTGCTTTTATGCCGAGGGTGACATGATAATTAGGGGGCTCAGGGACTGCTGAGTGGGCTGCCGGTGCCGCTCCTCACGGCGCTTCACGCTTTATTTCCTGTCTTTATCATATTCTGCGCCTGCACTGTGTGTCCGGATTTCACCGTCTGAGTCTTTTGGTGTTACTTTAATTGAGTTTACAGGGGAAGGAGTTATATAAATACAAAGACGGACTGCTTGGAGAGCTTCACGCTTGTTTTTTGCGTCTGACGGGCTTTTTGGGTAGAAGGGCATCAATGCAGGCAGGAGCCGAACGTGGGAGCTTTGTGCCAAATAAACGCTGATTGTGTAATACAGTTTAAACAGATTGTATACAGTGTCGTATCTAGGAGGGGGCGGTCCGTCCCGGGCGGCACATTTTGGGGCGGTGTTATTGGCCAAAAGGCTCAGTACAATTCGTGTGTAAGCAGCAGGGTTCGGAAAAATATCACTCATGAATGAAAAGTAAAACTCTCTGATTTTAAAAAATCATTTTCAGACTGTCCTTCTGTGACGGCATCAGACACAGCAGTTGAAAATTATGAGACAATAACAAAAATAAACAGAAACGTCACACGATAAGAATTTCTATGAACATAAACAACTAATTTACAACTTATAATTTCGTTTCGTTATCAATCCGAATGCGTTCTTGCTCTGCGCAGAAAACATCCCCGCCTATCACTTGTACTCTACACTGGTTCTGATTTCCGCAGCGTAATTATATTAAAGTAATAATTAGAACACGGCTTATCAGTGCGTCTATACTATATTCTTGTCTAGTTGATACTTATAAATAATTATATTTGAAAAATTATTACTGCTTCTCTATATATGAATACATCTATGCAAAAATGTATCTTAGTTTTTCTTTATACTTCATTTTAATTTTCTATTTAAATAGGTTAGCATATTCAGATATGTTGGAGGGCGGCAAATTAAGGCACCGCCCCACCCTGAGCGGCGCGAACTCGAGCTACGCCAAATATTGTATAGAATAATTTAAATAAGTACATCAACGAGTGTGACCCTCTCTCACTCTACATTCGACTCCTGGCATCAGGGATATCTCCTCCCACTCGACTTTGCCCCTCCTACTCAACATTCGACTCCTGGCATCAGTGATATCTCCTCCCACTCGACTTTGCCCCTCCTACTCAACATTTGGCTCCTGGCCGCAGGGATAGCCCCTCCCACTTGAAATTGCCCTTCCCACTCATTATTGACCCACTCGACATTCCGCTTCTGTCTGCAGAGATGCTTACCTTTTTTACTTGGAGTACTTGCCTTTTGTCTGTATGTATGGATTTTGGGGGCACGGTGCCGCAGTGCTTCGAGTGCAACGGTCAAAGTGGTCACAGGAACACACGGGCTCCAAACCTGTGGCTTCACCGTGGGCTAGAGTCCATTTATTAGTTTTCAGGTCCTGTTCAGGGTCCCTTAAAGATAAAGGTGCCACAATGGCTCTTCAGAGTGATGCCATAGGGGAACCATTTTTGGTTTGCAAAAGACTTAGCCTCATGAAAGTTCTAGAAAACAAACCTTAATATTGTTCAGATCTGTAAGCGGTTCCATAAGCAGCCATGAACAGATGGAAACAGATTTCCAAAATGCCACTGGCTTCCTGAGTTTACATACAATCGCACAGGCTTCAGTTCAGGTTTTCCTGATTGGTTGTATCCTGCTAGGTCACCTACTGGGCATCACAGATGTCAGTTTTTTTCATCAGAAACCTTTTCAAAGCTCACTGAACAAATGTCACATGCAAAGAGCCTGTCCCAGAATGAAATGTTTATTTTTTATTCATTGGTGTCACAGGAAACCAACACAACCAGGATTGCCAGGTCCTTAAAAATGTGCAACCCAAGGAAAACTTAAAAATAGCAAAACACCCCTCAAATACGCGGAGCGTCGGCTACAAGAGGTGCCACCTTCACAGGCGTTCTGACTGTGTTCTCCATAAAGATCACGGGCATTTCTGCAGTAAGGCTCATCTCAACTTCTGCACTGAGTGTGCGCCGTCGAAAGCAGTCTATACTTCGCAGTCATGCACCTGAACACTAGGTGGCGGTGTTCACAAGGAAAGCGATAGCGCCATTCAAATGCAGGCAGGTTTTCCCCCCCAGGACCATCACTTCACTTTTTTTTTTTTCCCAGGCTAGCAAATTTATCCCTCACATTTTTTCACACATTCACTGACACCCAAAGATCGTTACCAAACTGGCCAATCAGAGTTGTAAAGATGTGGGTGGGGTTTAATTCAAAATGTGGTGCAGTCACATTTTTTTTAGGTGGGGTACGGGTACACCATAGGAACACCGATAGGCTACTTGAGCAATGATCTACCTACGGCGCAGGCTCGACGCAGAAATATAAATGAACCTTTAGGGGCCAGTGGGACACAACGCCATGTTAGAACAGTCAAACCCTCAAAAAGAGAACGGGCCATTCAGCCCAACAAAGCTCGCCAGTCCTCTCCACTTATTTCTTCCAAAAAAACATCAAGTCGAGTTTTGAAAGCCACTAAAGTCTTACTGTCTACCGCATTACTTGGTCGCTTATTCCAAGTGTCTGTCGTTCTTTGAGTAAAGAAAAACTTCCTAATGTTTGTATGAAATTTAACCCTTCACAAGTTTCTGACTGTGTCCCCGTGTTTTTGATGACCTCATTTCCGTCTCAATCCACTGGACTAATTCTCTTCGTTATTTTAAACACTTCAGTCAGGTCTCCTCTTCATCTCTTTAAAGGCTCAGCTCTTTTATTCTTTCCTTATCCCCTTGTAGCCCCCCATAATCAGCCTAGTCGCTCTTCTCTGGACCACCTCTAGTGCTGTTATGTCCTTTTTGTAGCCTGGAGACCAAAACTGCACCCAGGACTCCAGATGAAGCCTCACCAGTGTGTTATAAAGCCTGAGCAGACCCTCCTGTGACTTGTACTCCACACATCAAGGCGCTATATAACCTGACAGTCTGTTAGCCTTCTTAATGGCTCCTGAACACTGTCTGGCAGTCGATAGTCTAGAGTCCACTACGACTCCTAAACCCTTCTCATATGGTGGACTCTTGATTTTCTGACCGCCCATTGTGTATTCAAACCTCACATTTTGAAGTCCTTTTTTTTTTTGTTTTATTTTATTTCGCCTTATACAATTTCTTGCATTAGCAATGTGTTAGTTTTTGCATACCCCTTTGGGTCAGAGCGCAGGGTCAGCCATTGTACAGCACCCCTGGAGCAACTGAAGGTTAAGGGCCTTGCTCAAGGGCCCAGCAGATTAGGATCTCTTTTTGGCAGTGACGGGGATTCAAACCGGCAACCTTCAGGAAACCAGCGCAGATCCGTAGCCTCAGAGTCCTTTGTAATTCTTTACATTTACTGACATTAAATTTCATCTGCCACAAATCTGCCCAAGCCTGTATGCCATCCAAATCCTTCTGAGATGATATAACAGATTCCAAATTATCTTGGTATCATCTGCAGACTTAACCAGCTTGTTCCTCATATTCCTATCTAAATCATTTCTACAGTAGATATTAAAATAGCAGCAGCCCCAACACTGCCCCCTGCTGGTCATCACTCTTAACATCGGCCAATTCTGATGAGGCTCCTGACACCATCGCCCTCTGCTTCCTGTGTCTGAGCCAATTCTGTACTCATCTACACTCCACACCCTGAACTGCCACTTCTCTTAGTTTGATGCCCACCCTCTCATGTGGCACCTCATCATATCCTTTCTGAAAGTCCACATCAATCATCTCATCTGCTCCTCTCTGGTCGTATCCTTGTGTTTCTTCCTCATAGAATTCCAGGCCATTAGTAAAACACGACCTCACTCTTCTGACCCCATGCTGACTGTTCATATTGTGAAAATACATCCTGGACTTTATGAGGGATAATTGAACTTTAAGTTAAAATGTTAAGAACAACCCTTAGCTTTGTTGTTTTTTCCAGCGTCAAGTCTTACTGCTTTTTGTTGTGTGTGAAACTGTCCTGGTGCCGGGTGAAGTCATCCTGTTTTCTGCCTTGTGGCGCTGACTCCATTGGCCCTGCAGTGTTCTTAGTTTACTCCTGGCTGTGTGTCCAGCCTCCATTCACTTCCATTCTGTTGTCCCAAGAGGGACCTATGCAGGTCAGTAATGGACATTAGAACAATCTGCACAAGGACAGGCCACTCGGACCAACAAAACTCGCCAGTGCTGCCCACTTAACTCCTCCAAATTGTCATTGAAAGGCCCCTGAAGTCCTCCTGTCCACCACACTCCTTGGTCACTTGGTCTGTGTTTGTGTTTCCAACTGTGATCCCGTGTTCTTGTTGAACTCAACGGAGCTTGAAGGTGAGGACTGGGCATCAGAACGATCATCCATTCATCCATTTTCCAAACCATTGAATCTGAACACAGGGTCACTGGGGTCTGCTGGAGCCAATCCCAGCCAACATAGGGCGCAAGGCAGGAACCAATCCACCACAGGACACCCACACCCACACCAAGCACACACTAGGGACAATTTAGAATCACCAGTCCACCTAACCTGCATGTCTTTGGACTGTGGGAGGAAACCATCAGAATGATGAGCAGCAATTTATTTTTGAGGTTGCACTTCCAGTTTGGCCATTTCCCTGCCAAAGCTGTGCAGCACAGACCAGTGAAGATGGACGAAAACTCCAGCACAATTATAGACAGCTATCATAAATATGAAAAAAATAAGTCAATCACAAGAGATTCCACTGGTGGGACTAAGTGGCATCCTGATCTTCAGCCACCACCGAGGAGGATTGGCACTGCACACCACACTATTGGCACATCCACTGAGGCTGCTTTAGCTGTGGTCCTCCCACATTGTGGACAAGAAGCCAGAAGTCTGATGCCCCATTTCAAAGAAGGGCAGAAAGAATGAGTCCTTAGGAAGCCGTTTTAGTTTTATTTCATTGTTTGTTAGTCACGAGTTGTGCAAGAAAGAGCTGGCAGCACGGTCAGCACACTGATGGACTGGTGCCCATGTCTGAATAGTTTTATGCAGATTAAAAAACAATGCATGTATAAATAGATGGTTACTGATACCAAAGGTTTAATGGATTTACGCCTTTATAAAAGGCGCTATATTATGTGTAAAGCTAAACTAGTCTTAAAATATGTGGAGTCTGGGCCGGACGTGGACAGGCAGACACCGATGGTTTCAAACCACACACACATTTATTATACATACTATTTACAGTGTACCACACAGCCCAGTGCCCCTGCACCAAGCACCCTTAAGTCCAGGCCTCTTTTCCAATGCCTCGCTTTCTTCAGGCCGCCTCCACTCCTCTTCTGAGCTCCATCCTCTTCCTCCCGACTCCAGCCATCGAATGGAGGGAGGTGACCCCTTTTATATTCACCCGGACCTGCTCCAGGTGCCTCCCAATGAGCTCCTGCCAGCACTCCCTGGTGTGGCAGAAGAGCCAGCTGTGCACCCAGAAGTACTCCGGGTGTCCCTGGTCTTCGTCCCCCCCAGCTCTTCTGGGTGTGGCGGAAGTGCTGAGGACCAGGGCTCCACAGGCATCTGGGCGCCTGGCGTGATCACGGGCCCCTATAGGGTTGAGCTGCCATGCTCCTTTCCCGTGGTCCCCAAAGCCACCAGGGCGGTCGTCCCCTCGTGGTCCAGAGGAAGCGTAAACCCTCCTCCGGTCCTTCTGGGCATCCTGGCTGGGTGCCACCCCCAGCTGCTCGCCACAGATGTCAAAGTGTAAATTATAACAAAACAAACAGCATTTTTGTAAAGTGCTTTGAAGTCGTAATCCCCACCAAAGGTGCCATATCATTTAAAATTCGCATTCGAGAGAGCGCCATTTAAAGTGGTAAAGGCACTACGTAATAATATTTTTGTGTAAAGATCCTCTCCTTTTAGTTATCCACCTCTCCATGCAGTTCAGGGTCAAAGGTAGCTGGAGACCATCCGGGCAGCAATGGGCACAAGGCAGCAACAGCAATCCATCACATGGCCCACTCCCATTCACTTGTCTGGTGCCAGTTTAGAGATACCCATTCACCTCAACACATGAGTTTAGCATGTCAGAGGAAAACCAAAGTAGCATGCCCGGAAACGGGGAGAACATGCCAACTCCATACAGACAATAACAGGACATGAGATTCAAGCTTGGGAGAGAAAGCGAAGCCATTAAAGTTAAGGTGGGCAGTGGCGTGTGGTCAGAGCAGGACGTTCCTCATTCACCTGGGTAAGCGGGTGAGCTGCCTCCCTCGGTCAGCTAGGTGTTGGCCTGCCATGAGCCCACCTCTGTGGCTGTTTGATGCCTCATATCTGCTTCTTTCTGTCTGCTTTCTCTTAGTTTTTGGTTTAGTTTTGAAACTCTGACTCACTCCAATCAACCTGTTTATATAGCGCCTTTAAAGACTTAGCCTCATGAAAGTTCTAGAAAACAAACCTTAATATTGTTCAGATCTGTAAGCGGTTCCATAAGCAGCCATGAACAGATGGAAACAGATTTCCAAAATGCCACTGGCTTCCTGAGTTTACATACAATCGCACAGGCTTCAGTTCAGGTTTTCCTGATTGGTTGTATCCTGCTAGGTCACCTACTGGGCATCACAGATGTCAGTTTTTTTCATCAGAAACCTTTTCAAAGCTCACTGAACAAATGTCACATGCAAAGAGCCTGTCCCAGAATGAAATGTTTATTTTTTATTCATTGGTGTCACAGGAAACCAACACAACCAGGATTGCCAGGTCCTTAAAAATGTGCAACCCAAGGAAAACTTAAAAATAGCAAAACACCCCTCAAATACGCGGAGCGTCGGCTACAAGAGGTGCCACCTTCACAGGCGTTCTGACTGTGTTCTCCATAAAGATCACGGGCATTTCTGCAGTAAGGCTCATCTCAACTTCTGCACTGAGTGTGCGCCGTCGAAAGCAGTTTATACTTGCAGTCATGCACCTGAACACTAGGTGGCGGTGTTCGCAAGGAAAGCGATAGCTCCATTCAAATGCAGGCAGGTTTTGCCCCCCAGGACCATCACTTCACTTTTTTTTTTTTCCCAGGCTAGCAAATTTATCCCTCACATTTTTTCATACATTCACTGACACCCAAACCAGAAGACTAATGCAAACACATTTCAGATCGTACCAAACTGGCCAATCAGAGTTGTAAAGATGTGGGTGGGGTTTAATTCAAAATGTGGTGCAGTCACATTTTTTTTAGGTGGGGTACACCATAGGAACACCGATAGGCTACTTGAGCAATGATCTACCTACGGCGCAGGCTCGACGCAGAAATATAAATGAACCTTTAGGGGCCAGTGGGACACAACGCCATGTTAGAACAGTCAAACCCTCAAAAAGAGAACGGGCCATTCAGCCCAACAAAGCTCGCCAGTCCTCTCCACTTATTTCTTCCAAAAAAACATCAAGTCGAGTTTTGAAAGCCACTAAAGTCTTACTGTCTACCGCATTACTTGGTCGCTTATTCCAAGTGTCTGTCGTTCTTTGAGTAAAGAAAAACTTCCTAATGTTTGTATGAAATTTAACCCTTCACAAGTTTCTGACTGTGTCCCCGTGTTTTTGATGACCTCATTTCCGTCTCAATCCACTGGACTAATTCTCTTCGTTATTTTAAACACTTCAGTCAGGTCTCCTCTTCATCTCTTTAAAGGCTCAGCTCTTTTATTCTTTCCTTATCCCCTTGTAGCCCCTCGTAATCAGCCTAGTCGCTCTTCTCTGGACCACCTCTAGTGCTGCTATGTCCTTTTGTAGCCTGGAGATCAAAACTGCACCCAGGACTCCATATGAGGCCTCACCAGTGTGTTATAAAGCCTGAGCAGACCCTCCTGTGACTTGTACTCCACACGTCAAGGCGCTATATAACCTGACAGTCTGTTAGCCTTCTTAATGGCTTCTGAACACTGTCTGGAAGTTGATAGCTTAGAGTCCACTACGACTCCTAAACCCTTCTCATATGGTGGACTCTTGATTTTCTGACCGCCCATTGTGTATTCAAACCTCACATTTTGAAGTCCTTTTTTTTTTTGTTTTATTTTATTTCGCCTTATACAATTTCTTGCATTAGCAATGTGTTAGTTTTTGCATACCCCTTTGGGTCAGAGCGCAGGGTCAGCCATTGTACAGCACCCCTGGAGCAACTGAAGGTTAAGGGCCTTGCTCAAGGGCCCAGCAGATTAGGATCTCTTTTTGGCAGTGACGGGGATTCAACCGGCAACCTTCAGGAAACCAGCGCAGATCCGTAGCCTCAGAGTCCTTTGTAATTCTTTACATTTACTGACATTAAATTTCATCTGCCACAAATCTGCCCAAGCCTGTATGCCATCCAAATCCTTCTGAGATGATATAACAGATTCCAAATTATCTTGGTATCATCTGCAGACTTAACCAGCTTGTTCCTCATATTCCTATCTAAATCATTTCTACAGTAGATATTAAAAATAGCAGCAGCCCCAACACTGCCCCCTGCTGGTCATCACTCTTAACATCGGCCAATTCTGATGAGGCTCCTGACACCATCGCCCTCTGCTTCCTGTGTCTGAGCCAATTCTGTACTCATCTACACTCCACACCCTGAACTGCCACTTCTCTTAGTTTGATGCCCACCCTCTCATGTGGCACCTCATCATATCCTTTCTGAAAGTCCACATCAATCATCTCATCTGCTCCTCTCTGGTCGTATCCTTGTGTTTCTTCCTCATAGAATTCCAGGCCATTAGTAAAACACGACCTCACTCTTCTGACCCCATGCTGACTGTTCATATTGTGAAAATACATCCTGGACTTTATGAGGGATAATTGAACTTTAAGTTAAAATGTTAAGAACAACCCTTAGCTTTGTTGTTTTTTCCAGCGTCAAGTCTTACTGCTTTTTGTTGTGTGTGAAACTGTCCTGGTGCCGGGTGAAGTCATCCTGTTTTCTGCCTTGTGGCGCTGACTCCATTGGCCCTGCAGTGTTCTTAGTTTACTCCTGGCTGTGTGTCCAGCCTCCATTCACTTCCATTCTGTTGTCCCAAGAGGGACCTATGCAGGTCAGTAATGGACATTAGAACAATCTGCACAAGGACAGGCCACTCGGACCAACAAAACTCGCCAGTGCTGCCCACTTAACTCCTCCAAATTGTCATTGAAAGGCCCCTGAAGTCCTCCTGTCCACCACACTCCTTGGTCACTTGGTCTGTGTTTGTGTTTCCAACTGTGATCCCGTGTTCTTGTTGAACTCAACGGAGCTTGAAGGTGAGGACTGGGCATCAGAACGATCATCCATTCATCCATTTTCCAAACCATTGAATCTGAACACAGGGTCACTGGGGTCTGCTGGAGCCAATCCCAGCCAACATAGGGCGCAAGGCAGGAACCAATCCACCACAGGACACCCACACCCACACACCAAGCACACACTAGGGACAATTTAGAATCACCAGTCCACCTAACCTGCATGTCTTTGGACTGTGGGAGGAAACCATCAGAATGATGAGCAGCAATTTATTTTTGAGGTTGCACTTCCAGTTTGGCCATTTCCCTGCCAAAGCTGTGCAGCACAGACCAGTGAAGATGGACGAAAACTCCAGCACAATTATAGACAGCTATCATAAATATGAAAAAAATAAGTCAATCACAAGAGATTCCACTGGTGGGACTAAGTGGCATCCTGATCTTCAGCCACCACCGAGGAGGATTGGCACTGCACACCACACTATTGGCACATCCACTGAGGCTGCTTTAGCTGTGGTCCTCCCACATTGTGGACAAGAAGCCAGAAGTCTGATGCCCCATTTCAAAGAAGGGCAGAAAGAATGAGTCCTTAGGAAGCCGTTTTAGTTTTATTTCATTGTTTGTTAGTCACGAGTTGTGCAAGAAAGAGCTGGCAGCACGGCGGTCAGCACTCTGATGGACTGGTGGCCCATGTCTGAATAGTTTTATGCAGATTAAAAAACAATGCATGTATAAATAGATGGTTACTGATACCAAAGGTTTAATGGATTTACGCCTTTATAAAAGGCGCTATATTATGTGTAAAGCTAAACTAGTCTTAAAATATGTGGAGTCTGGGCCGGACGTGGACAGGCAGACACCGATGGTTTCAAACCACACACACATTTATTATACATACTATTTACAGTGTACCACACAGCCCAGTGCCCCTGCACCAAGCACCCTTAAGTCCAGGCCTCTTTTCCAATGCCTCGCTTTCTTCAGGCCGCCTCCACTCCTCTCCTCTGAGCTCCATCCTCTTCCTCCCGACTCCAGCCATCGAATGGAGGGAGGTGACCCCTTTTATATTCACCCGGACCTGCTCCAGGTGCCTCCCAATGAGCTCCTGCCAGCACTCCCTGGTGTGGCAGAAGAGCCAGCTGTGCACCCAGAAGTACTCCGGGTGTCCCTGGTCTTCGTCCCCCCCAGCTCTTCTGGGTGTGGCGGAAGTGCTGAGGACCAGGGCTCCACAGGCATCTGGGTGCCCCCTGGAGGTGATCACGGGCCCCTATAGGGTTGAGCTGCCATGCTCCTTTCCCGTGGTCCCCAAAGCCACCAGGGCGGTCGTCCCCTCGTGGTCCAGAGGAAGCGTAAACCCTCCTCCGGTCCTTCTGGGCATCCTGGCTGGGTGCCACCCCCAGCTGCTCGCCACAGATGTCAAAGTGTAAATTATAACAAAACAAACAGCATTTTTGTAAAGTGCTTTGAAGTCGTAATCCCCACCAAAGGTGCCATATCATTTAAAATTCGCATTCGAGAGAGCGCCATTTAAAGTGGTAAAGGCACTACGTAATAATATTTTTGTGTAAAGATCCTCTCCTTTTAGTTATCCACCTCTCCATGCAGTTCAGGGTCAAAGGTAGCTGGAGACCATCCGGGCAGCAATGGGCACAAGGCAGCAACAGCAATCCATCACATGGCCCACTCCCATTCACTTGTCTGGTGCCAGTTTAGAGATACCCATTCACCTCAACACATGAGTTTAGCATGTCAGAGGAAAACCAAAGTAGCATGCCCGGAAACGGGGAGAACATGCCAACTCCATACAGACAATAACAGGACATGAGATTCAAGCTTGGGAGAGAAAGCGAAGCCATTAAAGTTAAGGTGGGCAGTGGCGTGTGGTCAGAGCAGGACGTTCCTCATTCACCTGGGTAAGCGGGTGAGCTGCCTCCCTCGGTCAGCTAGGTGTTGGCCTGCCATGAGCCCACCTCTGTGGCTGTTTGATGCCTCATATCTGCTTCTTTCTGTCTGCTTTCTCTTAGTTTTTGGTTTAGTTTTGAAACTCTGACTCACTCCAATCAACCTGTTTATATAGCGCCTTTCACACCATCAGAGGGCAAACTGCACAGTAAGCAGTCCTCAGCTCTGTGCCTGTGTTCATTAGTCTAAACCTTTGGGCAGTCTGATCATTCCCAGTGCCACTGCTGCCGCTGCTCTGTGTGACTTGTGGTACATAAGAGAAGGACTGAGTGTCACCCAGCAGGACATGCAACAGGATGAAATCGTAGGAAAGATGAACGAGCGGCTTCACCCACTGGCACCATCTGGGACTGGATATAGAATCACGCTTTGGCAGCCAAAGCGGAAAAGGAAAGGCCGAGAGTGCTTGGCGTCCTGCCGATGGCTGGCAGCGCCAGTAAACTGTGGGCAGCCTCTAACCTGGAACAAGCGGCCACACCTCCCCGTCTGCTTCCGTTGCAGCAGAACTGAAATCTTCAGGCGTTTCTAACATTTTGTCCGAATATTAAGAGGAGGAATGTCCAGAAGCAGTGGATAGCCCACCATAGGCTTGCTGACCCCTGGCAGATGCACAGATGGCACTCATAGCCCAGGGTTAACATGAACTGCTGTAAGTGCACAAAACATTATGGAAGCTGGTACTCTGACACTCTACAATTAATCTATTTTATATGTAGTGCCAGTGGCAGAACTCAGATATTATCCTGGAGTGGGCATTTGGATGTGCAGGGAGGGGCAACAAAATGACAAAATTGAGCTAAAAGTTTATTGTGACTGATTTTTCATTGGGTAGGCACTGCACAAAACCCACCCACTCACTACTACACCTATCAGCATGTAACCAAGCCTATACCCTCTAGTAACTGCTCAACCGTGCATAGCCACACCCTCCCCACTCTAGCCACGCCCCTTATAGTGCCACCACAGTGCCTTTCAACTTGTTGTATTATTAAGTCTTTATAAAGGAGTCGTTGGTGGATGTTTCTGCAATCATCTCAACCACATGACAGCACAAGATGAAGCCTTTATCATCTGGCAGGGGAGAGACGGATCCCACCTAACAATTTGGAGTTTACGCTGTGAGGATTGTCTTCTTTTCATCTCCTGGTTTTGTAGACTTCTTGCTTCTGTTCTAGATTTTCGGTTCTTGGATTTTGTATTGGGACTTGTTTGCTCTCGGTTGACTCTTGGGCAGACTAGTTAGGCCTCTGTTGTTCTTTCCGTCAAGCTTGAATAAATTCTCCTCCTTTAATGAAGGTATCCTTGTCGCAGACTTGTCTTCTCAAGCCAGAGGTTGGTGGTTATCCTCTCCTTTGAAGGACGTTTTTCTGTGTTTTCTGAGTAGAAATTATCTTTTGAACTTTTCCAATGCCAAGCCCCACATTGGACTGTGTAAGCCAAAGTCTTGCCAGTGGTAGTTTGGGCCTGGCATCCTGGGGTAGGCCATCTCTAGGCAGGCCAGTGGAGACCCTGGCTTGTATGATTTGAATTCTTTTTCATTTTTCTTGCATTTTGCTCAGGCTGGAATATTCATCTTGTTATTATTTTGGGAATTTTCTCAAAAAAGTCAGCAGTCAGAATTTTTTAGAGTTTCTATTTTTAAATCTGTTAATTTTCCATGTCTTTTCATATGATGGGCATCGCTAATTTGTGGCTTTGCATCGCCCATTTTCCCATGGTGCACTGGGGCTGCACTGGTTGGGATGTCATTGGTGCACTGGTGTAAGGGTCACCCGAAAACAACCACTTGTACTGAAACCAACCAAACCTAGCCAATTGGATTCCGTTTCCATTTGTTTTGCCTTTAGGCTCTGATTTTTGGTCGATGATTTGGTTTTGACGACACTCTTTTTGACTTTGGGTTTTCACCTCTGCTTACCTTTTCACTCTCATGCTATCTCCCGATCCTTATTCAAAGGTTGTTCTGCTCTGAATCAGAGCACTGGCCTGTTATGGGGTCTTCTATTCCGTAGTTATTTATCTTATTACATTGTTGGTGTTTAATGGGAGGGACCTCAAGAGGCCTGGTCCCATAGTGGCACTGCAGAGGGACCATCCTCAGCCTTTATATTCAGACTGTGACGGTGGGTCATTCAGAGTGTCATTGTGAGTCCTGCTTTGATTTTGTGTTTGTTGTTGTGGATTTTTCAAATTCCGGATTGGACCTGTTTGCCTTGGATTGCCTTTTCTCGACATACCCCCGTCTTCTTGGATTTTTTCCTTGTTTTGCCATTTTTGTATATTTTTTTATTTTGAATGTATTCTTTATTTGTAAGGCACATTATTTTGTCTTTTGAAGCCCGAGGTTTATGTTTATCCTCCCTCTTGAAGGACATTGTTGAGTGTTTAAGGTCTTTTTTCTTTTAAATGTTAAAGTCTGAACTCCATTTTGGGCCTGCGTAGGGCTTGAAGACCTGCCATTTGAGTTTTGTGCAAGTTCTGTTTCTGGTGCATTTCCTGGTCTTGTGAAATTCCCCTTGGGATTAAGAAAGTATCTATCCATCTATCTCTCTGGTCTGGTCTGGGTGATTTTGAAGGCTGTTCACTCTTTTTTGCCATTTTGACCATTTTGTTATTGCAGAAAGCAGAATACGTTTGGTCTTCCCCCTCTCAATAAATCTGTGATGCAGAAGTTTCTTTGTCGATTCTCCAAGTGACGCTTACTTCTTCTTAATTCCTGCTGTGCTGCAGAAGGGGAGGAGTCAGGGAAGGGAAGTGACCTCATTGCTTTTCTTCAGGTGGGACTTCCTCAGGTCTAAGGATGGAAGTGGGGTCCAACTCAAAGGCTGTGTCACACCTCTACCTTTCCCCATTTCAGTTGATCTCTGTCAGATATTTTACCTCACTCACGTGTTTGACACCTAGGAGGATCTAGAAAAAGGCTAAGGTCACCCTTCACCAACTTCTCATCTCCATTCTCATCATGTTAGGGTTTTGGTTTCTCCATTTAATTTTTACTAGCTGTGTTATCTGTAAAAGACCCGTAATACAAATGCTTGATATTTGCTATCTTTTGGCCTCTATGAAGAGGATGAAGAATGGAAAGGCCGTTGGTCCAGAAGACATACCTGTGGAAGCATGGAGGTGTTTAGAAGAGATGGCAGTGGAGTTTTTAATGGAATCTTGGAAAGTGAGAGGATGCCTGAGGAGTGGAGAAGAAGTGGACTGGTGGGCCGATATTTAAGAATAAGGGGGCTGTGCAGGAGTACAGTAACTGAGGAAACTGATGAGCCACAGCATGAAGTTATGGGAAAGTGTAGTGGAAGGTCAGTTAAGACGTACGGTGATGATTAGTGAGCAGCAGGATGGTTTCATGTCAAGAAAGAGTACCACAGATGTGATGTTTGCTCTGAGGATTTTTTTTTATTATTTTTTAATTAATTTTATTGTAATTATTCCATACAGAGAGATCAATTTTTACAAAAAATAGAACTGAAAACAAATCAACCCCCACCCCTGAGAAAGAGAGCGTGGCCAACGGAGTAAACCTTAAAGCTAGTAAAAATAAGTAAACTGATGAGTTTAATAAACGGATAAAGATAAACAGAGAAGATAAAGAAATGGGAAGAGAATCTACGTCGTCAGTGCTTTAATTAAGAGCTTATTCTAAAATATTCTTCATCAGATCCTGCCCGGTTTTGAAAAAGTTCTGCACAGATCCTCGAAGTGAGAATTTTCAAATCATATAAAACATCAGCTACCCCTGACTTAAAAGAGGAGAGTTAGGATTCTTCCAGTTTAGCTAAATACGTCTGCGTGCCAATAGTGTAGTGAAGGCCATCACAGTTTGTTTGTCCTTCTTCACTTGAGGCCCCTCAGTGAGCCCACCAGACACAGCTGTTAGTGGGTTAGGAGGGATTGGGACACCAAGGCTGTCTGAGAGGCACTTAAACATTTTGGTCCAGAATGAAGTGAATTTGGTGCTCGCGGCCCAAAACATGAGACCCAGTGAGGCTGGAGCTCGATTGCAACGTTCGCAGGTTGGCTCTCGTCCTGGAAACATTTTGGAGAGTTTGAAACAAGACAGATGTGCTCGATATATCATTTTGAGTTGAATAATTGTATGCTTTGTTCATATGGAGCTCGAGTGAATTCAGTACATGGCTGCCTTCCACTCCTTTTCTGAGATGTTGAGTGAGAGATCCTGTTCCCATTGTCCTCTTGGATCTTTGAAAGGGAGGGACCGTAAAATAATTTAAAATATTGCAGAAATGCTGTCTGAGTCCTCCAAACTGAGCAATATTAGAGGTGCGTGGGACATCAGGTTCTGTTTAACAAAGTTGAAGGTAGTGAAAGTTAAAGTTGGAGTGTAATTGTTCATAATATGCAACGATGTTGTCTATGTAAGTGATTTAATCCCAAATGTTTTCCAGATCTTAAGAACTGCGTATGTTTGCGAGGGTTGAAAGAGGTGGTTCTCATGCAGAGGTGCCACCGATAGAAGCTTCTCCGTCTTAAAATGCTTCCTACATTGGTTCATATTCTGAGTGAGTGAAGCACAGTTGCGTTGTCAGTATATTGACGATAACGTGTGTTTATTGGAGCACAGAGCAGGGAATATAAAGAAGATCTGCAGGATTTGATTTCTATTGCACACCAGGCCTGTGTCTGTTCATCTATTTGTGTCCAGGTTTTTATAGTTTGTATGTCTGCTGCCCAGTAATAAAACTGAAAGTCAGGTAGAGCCATGCCACCTTCTGCCCAAGGGTCGCTCTTTGGATACGTGGATGTTTTAAGTTCTAAATAAATGAGGTTATTGTTGAATCTAACTGCTTACAAAATGATTTATTGATGTATATTGGAATGTTTTGAAATAAAAAGAGAAGCTTAAGGAGGATATTCATCTTAACAACATTAATTCTTCCAGCTAGAGTGAGATGAAGGGTTGACCATCTATGCAAGTCTTGCTTCATTTCTTCCATACAGACGGTGAACTTTTGTTGATAAAGAGCTTTGTGTTTACTTGTGATGTTGACCCCTCGGTATTTAAACTGATCTGCGATGACGAAAGGGAAGGAGTCCAATCTAATATGGTATGCTTGAGAATTCACTGGGAAGAGTACACTTTTATTCAAATTAATTCAGAGGCCAGAAATCTTTTGAAATTCTGTTAGTGCTGTTAGGACTGCAGGCAGTGTTTTGTGGGTCTGATATCTACAGCACCATATTATCTGCATATAGTTTAAATTTTCTGTTCCAGTCCTTCTCTGATAATCCCATTTATCTGATCAGCATTTCAACAGTGAACTGCCAGTGGTTCAATGGCAACTGCAAATAACAGTGGTGACAAGGGACATCCTTGTCTGGTACCACGTTCTAGTTTAAAGTAGTCTGAATTAATGTTGTTAATACAAACTGAAGCTTCTGGATTGGTATATAGTAGTTTGATCCATGCACAAATATTCGGCCAAACCCAAATTTCTAATGTAGTGAAAATGTAGTTCAATTCAATCATATCAAATGCTTTTTCTGCATCCAACGATAATAATATCTCTGGGGTGTTTGACTTTGCTGGTGAATATATTACATTAAATAGGCGTCGAAGATTGGGCACTAAGTGTTGGCCTTTAATAAATCCAGTTTGATCTTGTGATATTACCGAAGGCAGCACTTTCTCCATCCTTCTAGCTAGGACTTTGGAGAGTATCTTAACATCATTATTCAGTAGTGAAATTGGTCTGTATGAGGCACATTGTAGTAAGTCCTTATTTTGCTTAGGAAAGACGGTGATTAATGCTTGGAGAAAAGTTTGAGGTGGAATTTGATTGTCTCTGGCTTCAGTAAATGCTGCTAATAAGAGGGGAGCTAGCTGAGTGGAGAATTTCTCATAAAATTCTACAGGGTAGCCATCAGGGCCTGCTGCTTTCCCGTTCTGAAGTGACTTTATAGCATCTAGTAATTCTGTTAGAGCCAGAGGTTTATCCAATTCCTCAGCACTAAGAGTATCTATTTATGGTATCTGTAATGCATCCAGAAATGCATTCGATTGTGTGTTGTCTTCTTTAAACTCAGTAGAATATAAAGATTTATAGTAGTCTCTAAATGTGTGCGTTATATTTTTATGATCAATGATTTTATCTCCGTTCATGTTGGTGATTACCGGGATTGCATTGCGAACTTCTTGCTTGGGGATTTGTTGAGCTAAGAGCTTATTAGCTTTCTCTCCGTGTTCATAGTAATGATGTCCTGATTTAAAAATGAGTTGTTCAGTTTCTTTGGTTGTTCAGAGGTTGAGTTCTGAATGCAGAGCCTGCCTTCTCCTATGAAGAGCCTCACTTGGACACCTGGCATGTTCTTCACCTATTCTAGTAATTTTGCTGGTTAGCTCTGATAACTTCTTGGTTTCTAATTTATTTCTGTGGGAAAGATATGAAATAATCTGGCCTCTTAAGAAGGCCTTTAGAGCTTCCCAGAGTATTCCTGCTGAGACCTCTGAGGATGGATTTGTCTCTAGGAAGAAAGATATAAATTCTTCTCTGAGGATGGAGAAGTAGAGAGAAGGCTAGAAGGAGTTGCATTGTGTCTTTGTGGACCTGGAGAAAGCAAATGACAGGGTGACTGAGAGGAGTTGTGGTATTGGGTGCAAATAAAAGGTTTAATGCAACCAAATACCTTACAAAAGGCTTCTTGCACCACAGTTCTTTATTTTCTTCTTCATCTTCCTCCTCCTCCACTCCTCTTAGGTGAGCTTTGTCCAGTCCTCCTCCACTCTAGCTTGCCTGGGTAAGGCAGAGTGGCTGCTTTTATACAGGAGCCAGGAGGACTTCTGGTGCCAGGGTGTAGCAGGCAGGAAGCACATCCACGTCGAGTGCAAGTTCCAGAAAGTAAGGATCACAAATCCTGGCAGCTCCCTCTGGAGGGATCCACGGCACACATGTCGTGGGACTTCAGTTCCCAGCCTACCCTGCGGGTGTCCAAATGGGTATCAAGGCCCAGTGATGCTGCCATCTAGCTTGTCAGGGAAGAATGTAGTCAGGACAGGTTATCTCCCTGCTCCCTTCATTATATTGGCCTTTCAGCCGGGTAAGGGTCTTCGCTCCATTGCCGTTGCATCGCCAGCCCATGAGTGTGGTCCATCACAATATACACATATAATGCTAAGAGTCTATCATACGATTACTCATGGACCACTGGGCCTAGCACCTTGATCTGGGTCTTAATTGAGAGCTTATGATGCAGGTCACCTCATGAAGTAGTCAGCCCTCAGGTCGTTCTTACAGCAAACATCTGCTGAGTGCAAAGCAGATTACACAGGCTGATCATACAAAGATCAAGGAGAAGAGCAGTGTCATCTGTGAGAATGCCAGAAGAAATTCCAAGAAGAAACTGTTCACAATGCATACATGATCTGAACAGCCTGGAGCATCAGGTGCGTAGCGTAATGCGCTTATTACAGGTTACCGAATATGGGAAAAATTACACAAGTAACGTCATCTGCTGACCATCAGAAAAGTGTATTGTAATAAAAGCAAACCCATCTTCTGCAGGTGGTCTGTCCCCTGCTCTGATGACCTGGATAGATGGTGGCATTGACCCCAGGGTCTGCTGTGTCTCATCCATCTTCTGCTGCACTGCCCGCCCACAGAAATGCAAATGGCCGCCTTAAGACTGGGTTGGTGTTGACGGGTCTCCACTGACCACTGCTGGTGTCCCACATTGAAGGTTTGTGTGTTTGGTGGGCCTTGTGTGGCTTATTTTATCTTCACAAAATGGAGCAAATCTGCAATTTCCATATCAAAAGAGTATTATGAATCAAATAGCGATGTTGGATTCTTTGGATATCATGTTTCTGTTATTTAAAGTACGTTTATTTACTGTTGGTGGTCTCGTTGTTGTTCTCTCCATCAATCTTCATTTAATTTCAGTTTTGTATTTACCACATCACTTCGATGTCTGGTTGGATTTCGACATGGTGTTTGTTAATGTTGGTTTTGCTCGTATTGCTCAGACTTGCAGTTTTTTGGGGTGTTTTTGGCATCAGACGATTCCTTTGTGATGTTTAATTTTCATTTTACAAATGACCTTACCAAGTGACTTCACTTTTTGGACTGTTTTGGTCACCATTTTGTTTCGTTGATGGCTTGTTAGCCCATCATCACGACAGAGTCCCGTGTCATCAGGGGCGTGTCCTTAGAGGTCGTGACCTGTGATAATTAATCCGCCGAGCTCACAGGTTGGCTGAAAGTTCAAATCCCTAACAAAAACTTCACTAAAATCATCTTTGATTGTTTCGTGATTTTTTTACTTTGCCTCACACTTTGGTCGTTCTGCTCGGTTTTATTTGATCTCCTGGTTTTGACCCTTTAAGCTCATCTTGTCAGTGTGCTGACAGAACAAATGGCAGATTGTGAAGATTTGTGTGCTTCGAATGTGTTTTTTTGTGTGCATTAAAGACAATGTGGACTCGGAGCTTATTAATATTTTCCACAGTTTATCTTTCTGAACTACTTTAAATGTCGTGATTTGTTTTTATCGCTTTGTTTTTGCTGTTTGCCACACACTGTTCAGCTGCAGGGGGCGTGTCCCCAGGGGTTGTGACCTGTGATGTCACACACAAGTCCCTTTATAACCCGTAGGCTCGCTAGTCACCTCATTCAAGTTTGGGGATAGAAGCTCACTGCTTGTGCCTTCTTCAATTCAATTCTACTTGAGCGATTTGGTTGGCCGTCTCCATTCCTTGATCTGCCAGTTTCGTCCTTCTCTCGTTTCTGGTATTCGATTTCACCTCCTGATCCTTTTATCAGAATCCTTTCAGTCAGCCATTACAGTGTCTTCCAGGATTGCTTTTTGCAGTTTATTTCTGGATTTATTGGTGGTGTTGGCTTTTGGATTTTGAGTTATCGATGCTCTGACGTCCCAGTCAGGTGACAACAAACATCTCCATTTGGGACTGGCGGTAGGACAGTCACCAAGCGTGTGGGTCCTTTTGAGACTCCGTGGGTCTGGTGTGCGGGTCGCCAGTCCGCATACTTTACCTGCTGGCATGGAGTTACACAAAACGATCTTCACGTCTCGGCGCCCGCATGCTGGGTCTGTGTAACGCCGAGCTTCTCAACTAGTGGATCACGCCGACTGCTGGGTCGTGGGTTGCCATCATTGGCTCCCGTGCCATGGGTCGACTAAGTGGTCAGTATCACAACGCCATGTGTTTTCTTATTTTTTAGTGAGCGTATTTCCACAAGGGGGCATTTTGTATTTGCTGCTAGTCGGTGTAAGGAAGGGGGGCGCTAGAGCATAAAAGCTGAGAAACGCCTGCGTAAGGAAGGCAGTGTTGTCCAAATATATCAGAATAGGCCACGTGGAGCAGTGCTGATCAACACAAACCTTAAATGGTCCCCTAAGGGTCAGAAACACACGAGACCCCGTGAAGTAATATTAATAATAATGTATTGTATTGTACTGCAGACGGTCTCGGCAGTTTCTAGAACATTCCTACCGTCTTGTTTACTTGTGGCCCTCAGTACCAATGAACCGTAACTCACTCGGCAGTGCGTGACGTTATTTTAGTGCTCGCTTATCTCCCGGTCCAAACATGTGACTCAGTGGCCAGTGGCTGTCATTTCAAATGTGATGTCACAAAAGGAATTCAATGCTAGAATGTGTTTGCTGTCACACCAACTGCCACTCAGAGGTTTGTAGTTACGTGCTTATTGTGATCGACTTTAGTCAAACGGACAGGAAAGTTCCAGAAAGACAAGTGTGGCCTCACTTGTGGAGAGTGGCAGTGCCCACATCAGGACAGATGGCCCACTTACCATCTGCACAGCACGCCTAAGACATGAAAAACGGCAAATGGCCCACATGCCATGCGTCTGCTTAAGAGATCAGGCGTGCTGTGGTGAATAAAATAAAATGATGACTTGTGCTTGATGGCCGACACGGTGGTGCTGCTCGCCGTCATTTATTGTGTGGGTGAGCGCTGGAGCCGAGACGCCCGCACGCTGCGCTCTTAGACTGAGGCTCAAGTGACTAATCTGTAGGCTGCTCTCCTGTGAATGGCTCCTCTGTCAGATTGTTCATTTCAAGTGGGCTCCATAATCCAAGAAGGTGTTGTTTGACGTCCGCCCGGCGCCCACAGACAGTGCTGTGCCACCTCACAGATTCAGTGACAAATGCCCTAACGATCTGACAAATGGGACAGAATGACCCACCGCTCTTTTGCATGGCTGTTAATTCGAACATCCACCCGTCTCAAAGTCTTTGTTGGCTCAGCACCCTGGCAGCGGATGCCATCACCTCATGCCGCTCTTCCTCTCACATTGCTCCTCCAGCTCCTCTCTCCGCCTCACCTTTTTCCGTTGCCCCTATTATTCCACTCTTACCCCACGGTTCACACTTTCTTGCCAATCTTCACTGAGACGTGTTTCCCTTGATGCACGATTCAGTACAAGACCTGCTATGTCCCTCATATTAACAAGTCATTTCACCAGCACGCCAGTGTGCCACGCTGCACAGAGACCGATCTACCGACACGTTTGCCACCACGCGCCTTTGCTGATGCGCCCTGCAGTCACCGAAACACAAGGAAGGGTGGAGGCGGTGAATGTCTGTTTCAAGTTACATTAAAGAATTAATTGCAACCCAAAAGGAAAAGCAGATAATGAAGTCGTCTTAAAATGCCGCTCAGGTCAGGTCTTTGTGCTCGCAAGCAGAACTCGCTGCAGATGAAGGGGGCCTGATGTGCAAATGACTGCCAAACAGCAGCTCTGGTGCTTCCGGCCCCCTCCGTTTGTTTTGGTGTTTGTGTCACCGCAGTCAGAGTAACGAATCCAGCATCAGGTGTCTTCTAGCATTCAGAATGGGAGTTGGCTTTGTCCTTTTCACGATATTTGAACTGTATGTCTGATTTCTTCCGAAATGAAGCCTAAGCTACTCATCTACCAGTGGTAGACAGCCCTGTAAAGTGTGTTCTGAGATCTTTCAGGTTAGGAAGACTGGAACTTTGAGATGAGGATGTTCTGCTCCCCAATCGTGGTACCACAAAGCGATGACATGCCTGGTGTTGATCAGCACCAGACTCCACGATCCTCCAAAACGAGACCCCCGGCATCATTTAGTAGTTGTGGATGTGTCTTTGGTGGGTGGGGCCCAAGAGGCAGGGCCAGCATGAGGTCATTGCTGAGGGACCGCCCCTACTTTTCTATTCGCTGCTACGCTGTGTGAGCGAAAATTAACAGCAAAACGTCACAAAAAAAAAAAAGACTACCTCATAAAAATGGCTTTTAGGGAAAACTTTCATTACGCTTCATTAAAAAAAAGAGGAATAAATTGACGTTCTTATGATTGTTAACGTGTAAACATTTCTTCTTATTAATTCTGAGGATAGTCAATGGTGTGAATTGAACAAATTAAGTTGAGTTTAATGGACCGTCATTCCAGTTGTGCCGATTTTACACTCGTCATTACGATATTTAGTGACACATTCAGCAAACGGCGGCACCCTTAGTCATAGCAAGAGTTATTTTACTACACACTTGTTACGGGAAAATGTGCACACATTGTGATGAGTAAATACAATCCCGACTAGGAAAAGCTGGGACAGTGTTTTGTCTTGGTAGAGTAATATATGTTTCCCTACTTTCCCCTTTTGTATTATTAATATGTAGCCTTTGTCACAATGCCTCAAATCTCAGACACTTACCGCTGTTTCTAAGGTATTATAGTATATGACTTCTGCCCACCTTCCCTTCAATCTCTATAACCTCAGGCAATTAGGTGTAGTAAAAGACAAGCATCACTTAAGTTACAATTTAAACACTGTATTATTGGTAATATTCATAAGTAGTAACAATATGCAAAGTACATTTGAATATTGGCCACCATACAGCCTGATAAATGGTGATATGTAGTTTCAGGCGCAACACAGACTTGTTAGTTACTTAAAATGTCTCTAGTTAAGCCCTCATTTGTGGTCGGCTGTCTTCAGAACAGGCCGCATCCCTGTCTCAATATGGCTGCCGAGCTGTGCTCTTCACTGTGTTGTCCTTTCAGTTCATCAGTTTGGTAAGAGAGAGATGCTCCTTCATCAGATGTTAGTAAGAGAGAGTGTGTGAGGTTAAGAAAGTACATTTTAAAGATGTTCTGTCCAACCCCTAGAGCCAATAGGGCATCCTGGTACTTATAGGCTTCTGTTCCAAGCCAATCCCAAAGAGCCATGCTTCAGACCAATGGGGGAACAGAACATCTTAACACCTGCCACCCCCAAACCAGATGTTAACGTAAATCTTGGCAGTTAGACAGCCTGGCTTTCCTATGGGGGTTGAGAGACTTAAGCAGAGAAACACTCGTCAGACTGGTTTCAGGGACATCCCCCAAATCGTGTCGTAAAATTCAAAGAGACTCAGTCCTGGTTTGTTCTTAAACCATCAAACCATTGCTGTTCTTATCAATAATGTAACACTAAATTACATTGCTTTGCCTATGTTACAAATAAAGACACACAAAATATTTATCAAGTTATATGCAAAATCTCACATCACAACAGACGGCATAGAAAACGCAAACGAAAGCCGGGATTTCAAAACTCCCTCTGACTAATAATTCATCACAAAGAGATTAAAAACAAGAGTGTTCATGTGCAGTCTGCTCAGCTTCGTTTTTTCATCAATGTCCTTCTATTTGTCCCCACAACACAAGCCAAAATAAGTTGGCATGGGGCAGTTTAGGGCCCATAATGAAGATGGCCTTCAGCAGGTGATTGTAGTCCTCCTTTGGTATAAAAGCTGCGTCCAGGAAAGGCCCAGTCTGACAGGAGCAAAGTGAAACTCACAAAGCCGGCTCACGAGGGGATGAATACCCCCTTAATTATTGTCAATGGAGAAACTGCAAATTATCTGAAATGATAGGGCAATTGAACAGCATCTGAACCCTTACGCATCTCGGAGTCGCCCCCGACCGGACCACGACTTATAGAGCTCACGTGGAAAAGACGAAAGCGAAAGTGAACAACATCCTCAGAGAACTAGCCAACACCAGATTAGGGGGCCCAACCCTACAACCCTGCACTCCACAGCAGAATATGCGTGTCCAGTTTGGGAGCGGTCATCACATGCCAACAAGCTCGACCCTGTGCTCAATGAGAGCCATCACTACATCACAGGACGCCTAAAACCGACACCCGTCAACCCCCTCTACATCCTGGCCGGCATCGCCATACGAAGAAATGGAGCGAGTGAACAAGAAAAACTAAAGCAACTACATAGGGGGCCCCCAGAGACCCACCGTACGGCCATATCAGTGTCACCAATCTCCTCAGATCTCATAAAGGCTTCATGCTCAAGAGACCTCTGGACAACAGCGACAAGGCTGGACTTATGGCGTGAAAGCATCAGAAATAGCAACACAATCAACGACATTAGCACAGTGGTGAGAGAACATCTACATGCTGGTGGTGACCTGGACTGGCCAACATGGAAAAGCCTTGCACACTTGGACTGGCAGATCCAAAGTCAACATGACCAAGTGGGATACTCTGATGGCAGCAACCTGTGTGACTGCGGGGAAAGACAGACCACGTAACACCTCCTAATCTGCCAACATCATCCCTGACTAGTATTCATGTCCCAGATGCTGCCGCTTCACTGCTGGAGTGATATTGCATGGGTGATGAGAGGTGCATGGTTTCCTCCAGAGATGATGCTAAGCTAAGGATCTGCAATGGCAATCAGATGGTTGCCAGTTTGAATCCCATTAATGCCAGAAGTGACTCCACTCTGTTGGACTCTTAACCTGCGATTGCTCCATCCTGGGGATGATGTTAACCTGCATCCAGCCCTGCAAGTAGGCCCTCCAACCTCCAAAACTTGGTGGCAGGATTGTCACTCCAGCCACCGTAAAACAAATCCTCTCACTGTCCCATTCCATTTGAACTAATGTGGTGCTGAGGTGTCACCCATTGCTTAGCTGCACTCGGGTCCTCATCTGAGATCCTGAGGTGGTTTGTCATGTTGTGGGAGCAGCAATGCACTCTATCAGCAAAGGCTCCTCACCTCTACGGCAAATAAAGACAAATAAAATGTTAGGCT
The DNA here is from genome assembly GCF_016835505.1 of Polypterus senegalus. Taxonomy (NCBI): domain Eukaryota; kingdom Metazoa; phylum Chordata; class Cladistia; order Polypteriformes; family Polypteridae; genus Polypterus; species Polypterus senegalus. Next base: position 1,181,967 of record NC_053158.1, on the reverse strand, counting down.
ATTCTGTGAAATGTGTTGAAGGGACATCACGCTCAGTTTATATAATGCACCAGTGAGACCACATCTGGAGTCCTCTGTGCAGTTCTGGTCTCCACGCTACAAGAAGGGACATAGCAGCACTTGAAGCTGTGCAGAGGAGATCAATCATCATGGGAGTTCAGGACATGTCCTGTTCTGACAGACTCTGAGAATGAATCCTGTTTAGTCTTGTGGAGAGGAGACCGCGTGGGGACCTCACAGAGGTTTTCAGAATCCTCACAGGCATCAATGATAAAGTGGATCCAGCAGAAGTCAACTTGCCAGTGAGGACACTGGTGGATATTAAGGAGAAGTCCATTTAAGACCAAAGTCAGGACGCACTTTCTTACAGGGAGAATTGTCACAATCTGGCCCAGTCACCGTTGAAGGAGACACCTGGACAACCTTTAAGAAGGATTTGGGTGAGACATTGGGAGAGCTGAACTAAACAAACAGGCCTGAAGGACTGAATGGTCTCCTCTCATTTGACAAATGTCTGATGTTCTGAAGAAAGTTCTTCTAACAAAGATGACTAAGTCAGCCCATGGACCACCTGGCACCTACACATGCGCATGGACCACACATTGAGAACCGCTGGTCCTGATTGGCTGCAAAAAAGGGACAAGAAGCTAAGTTCATTTCATAAGATATAACAGCGCATTCAGTTGAGTCGATCAGATTATACTGTACTTTATTTACCCCCAGACCTGCTCAGATTGTACAATCCATGACGAGATTTGAATTCTGGGACATTCTCTGTCTGGGAATGGAATTCTCCTTTTTCTGGGACAAATGACCAAAAATCCAGGACAGTCCCGGGGAATCTCGGACAGGTGAAAACTCCACATAGCATGAGATTGGTATGGAATGATGGAGAAGACCTGTGACAGGGAGACAGACGGTGGCATTGGTGACCGGTTGGGTGGCACTCTGTGTGTGTGTTTGTTTGTGGAGGACAAGCACAGATGGAGGAGATGAATTAAGGCAGCAAATGGATAGCAGCAGAAGAAGAAGAAGAAGGTGGGCTTTTCAAAGTACGTACTTGTCCACTTCAGCCGTGTGTTTTACGCAAACAGAAAGGGTTTATTTAATGGAGTGTCTTCTGTGATAAACATGAACTGGCAGTGCCCACTTAACAAAAGGACACGATCCTCGTAATAAAACGCGGCCCTCACAGAGCCAGTCCTTATTTGGTATCTCTCAGTGCACAATAAGCTGCTCTCTCGTTTTTGGCCCCACTTGTTGTAACACTGCAACTTGATATTTTAGATGAGTTAAAACATAAACGTTATTCATGGTGTGTATATTGTCCCATTTATAGGGGGCCTTATGTAAACTGCAGGCCACATACCAGCGTGCAGACCCAGACGGAAGTGACGTTCAGCTTGGTTTTGTTGCCATTTCTATGCAGCACGTCTGCGGCCCCCCGTTCTCTGCGTCACGTGCTCCACCTTCAAAGCCTGCTGCGTCTGAGTTCTCTGGACTGCTCCCTGACAAGACCCCGTTGGGAACATGGATGACCGCTGGCCTTCCACGGAGCTCAGACCCGACCCGACATGAACTGAACAACTTTTGCCTTCCTGTCCTTTACCCCAGGGACAGCCGGCCATTACAGCGCCAGTCCTGGAAACTGGCAGCTTCTTTGATTCACATGCCACCCAGTCTGACTGCCAAGTAGGAATTTCACATGCTGTCTTGTGGTGAGGGTAGCATCTTATGACAGTGCGACAATGTAAGTGCCAGGGTGGATGGACTGGCATCCCAACCAAGAAGGAGGAAGTTTCCTTACCCAGACGGGAGGCCCCCAGGTGGATGGACATTTCCATTGTTTTTATCGGCAGTGTCTGTCCTGACCGGGAAGAAATGGTGGGTTAGGGAAGGACTGTCTTTGGGGGCTATTTAATCCCACAATATGCTAGAGCTGCCATTCATACTCCAGCATGGCACCTTGGGAAATGTAGTCTTAGTGAGCAGCCCTGTCTGGGGGTCGCTGTAAGAAAGGTGTATACCTGGAAAGGGGTTCCACCTGACACGGAAGTACTTCCAGGCTGTAGACATTTGGCACCAGAAGTACCCTTGGGTCTGGCGTAGAAATGGCCACCCAGCCTCACCCAGAGGAGTTGGACAAAGTTTGCCTGGAGGAGAAATGGAGGATTTACTATGGAGAGAAAGTCTGTGTTTTGGGGGATCATAACCTGTGTAAGGTGTTTCGGTTTACTGAAGCTCTTAACTGTGCGTCTGCCCTTGTGCCTGCAGTCTGAGGTGTCCACACACGTTTAAGGGCCCTGAGCTCTTCAGTGTAAGCCATTCTGTTTGTCAATAGAGACTGCATGGCGAGGCGCCTGATTTGATATAACTGTGAACAGTGAAACACCTGAACGGCGCCATTGTTGTGAAGCATGAAGCTGCAATCACTTCCACTAGAGGGGGAACTCACCCTCAAACCCCGGTTAGCAATAAGGGCAAGCCCTGAATCTTTCTTAAAGGAAAGCTTTTTCTTCTCAAATGGTATTTCAAACACAATGATGCTCTGTGGAGCCCAAAGGCAAAATGGAGTTGCCTGAAACAATCCAAATCCAACAAGACCCAATACAGATTCCAAAAGCCTCTTGGGGGCCACAAAACACAAAAAAAAACATGGTACAAAACCAAGGCTTTGACACATAGGCAAAATGAAAGACAAGCAATATTAATGCAAACAAAAGAATCAAAAATGAACAAAAAGGACACAAAACAAACCGCAGCCAGAGGAGGAGACTCAGCAGAGACCTGACAGCAGCGCAGTATTCCTCACTTTTGGTTTTGGCACGAGACTCGATCGATGCCCCCCTGATCATTTGATTTCAATCGTTTCATTGATGGTTGTGATGAAAAGGTCCCTTGCTGTCACAAGCCACAGGGTGTGTACCCAGAATGCCCTGATGGTAGCTCCGCCTCCTTGACTTTGCGCATAATCTAGTAAGCCTATCATAGGAGTTCAGTAGACAGCACACATTACTTTAAAATGAGGAGCTGACAACATTCAGCTATAAAACCAGGCCAAGCCCCACAATATCACATTCCGCATTTCTGTGAAAAGGGGGGATAACACGATGAGCGTTCGTTTGGCTGCCTTGTCCACAAGCGATCACAAAAATCCCATTCACTGGAATTTGCAGGCACACCACATAGAGGGCTGCAGCCACATGTACCTTAGTAGGAGATCGTTGCTTTCTGTCACGCAGAATGGCCTTCATTCTGCTCTATAAAAACACAAAAACCCAATAAACTGATGGGCCTCTTGAGAAAGCCGTTTCATTGTCGCCATTTTTGAACCCAGACCTGAACTTGAGGAACCCAAGTGACCAGAACAGCAGGTGCCGGTGGTGGTAATGCAGTTATGGAGATTTCTCTAATAACCACGTCGCATTTATGTGTGACTACTTAAGGATGAGCTGAGAAAGTTGACCAAGAGGACACCGAAACAATGGCCAATGTGAATGATAAATTTGACAAACCAGTCATTTCGAGCGGTAATCACCATTAACAAATGTAGGAATGCATTGGCTGTTTTTAAATCAATATAGTGGCAACTTGATATATAATAAGCATGAGTTTCTGTCAAAAATGTGATCATTTCTGGGTGATTCTAAATGTCTGAATGCTAGGGAATATAACCTCTGTAAGTGTAGACAAGAAAGCAGGAGACACCCAAGAAAGTTTGGGGTACCAACTGGGTATCCCCTTTTGAATAATCAGAACTAAAAAGAAAAAGGGCAAAGTTCTGTTCTCTCCCCCGGGACAATTAGGTGCTTGACGAGTGACAGTCAAACATCTGGCGCCACCTGCTGGGAACAGGCTGGGACTGGAAGGGGCGGAGCCATCTCTGGGCATTGAGGCGGGGTCAGTGTCTCTCTTTGGGTGTCCTTTCCTGTCTGCAGAGGAGGATGGAGAAAACAATGTTAGTGTTAGCGCCCCCTGTTGTCCTGGGCTGGAAGTGCTTACCTCTGCAGAGCCAGGAAGGTGGTCTCCAGGTGACACCACGGACAATGAGGATTGCTATGCAGCTTTGTGATTTCTTTGTGATCATCTTCTCTGCTGACCATCAGTGTCAGCATTTTAAAGAGCAGCTTCCTTCCTTCTAAGCTGTTCTGCCAAATCTTTCAATGCAAACAATCCCGATGATCTTTGGCAGCTGCCACCAACAAGCCAGAGAAACGCAATCGACGGCAAAGAGTTAACCAGTAGGAATTGGTCCAGCCCAGTGGTCTTTGTCTTGACTGACAATTGATGACACCATCATGAAGAGGAGCCAACTGAAATAAATAGTGGCAGGCATTTAAAGAGCCATCTGTCTTTCTAAATATATCAAACGCTAAAGGGTTATGTCTGTCTGTCTGTCATGGAATTACTTGTGAACCACTGGGACTGGAACCTTGGTCTTAACTGAAAGCTTATGGTATGAAACAGACTGGTGAAGCAAAAAAAATGTGGCTAGTGGCGACCTCCATGAAGTTATTGGGGTTTATGACTTTCTTATGGCAAGCTGTATGGGTAAACTGATCAAGAAGGTGACATGGCAGGAAGAGAAGAAAAAAAAGAACAAGGAAGAGCAACATCTGCTGAGCATGAAGCAAATTGCAGAAGTTGAATACATGATTGAAAGAAGGTGACTGAACAGCTTGCATCCAGCAGGGGGCATACGCTCCAAGGGGATATGATCATTAGAGATTGCAGCTATAACAAAAGCAAACGTCTCTCTCTCTCTCTTTATATAAATATATATAGTCAGACTGGGGGTCTCCAGACCTAAAAGAGCTCTTCATCAGCTGGGCCTGACTAATGCATGGGCCTAAGAGAGTTGGGTGGGGGTGCACATAAACAATGGCTCATTTAAAATTTCTGAGAGCTTAAAATACTGCAGATTTTTCATTTACAAGAAGCAGTAAGAAGGTTTGAAACGTACAGTCCAAGTTGGCGGATCTCAAAGTCGGGGGTGCGGGGGTCATCTAATATATATATATATATATATATAGTGAAGCCAACCCAGACACACACAGGTTCAAACACAACAGCAAAGTGTGCACAAATCGCCAGCACAATCCCTCGCTTCTCTGCCGCCAGTCCATCCGACTCCACTCCTCCTCAAATTTTGTCCTCTTCCTCCCGACTGGCCCTTGAATGGAGTGAGGTGGCTCCTCTTATTCAGGTCCCGGGAGTGTTCATCACTATTACCTGGAATCACTCCCAGGTGTGCTGAAAGTCCACAATAGGGCTCTGCTGCTCCCCCCAACAGTGCTGCACCAAACTCCATCTCCCAGCATGCCCTGCGGGAATCCCTGGAGCCACAACCACCCAAGAGGGCTGCCCTCTAGCGTCCCGGGGGAGGCATTGCCTCACTGATGCTCTCTCAAGTGGTCCTTCCATAGTCCAGGCTGTCCGCCACAATCTATACATGCTGTATATTTAAAAGCCAAATCCCACTGACTCACTCATCATGGAATCTCCCGATCTGGGAGGACTTGAAATTTGGAAAGTAGGTTACCCTTGGCCCATAGGTGGTCGCTAAGAAACGGTTTTAAAACTTTTGTGGTCCAAGCGTGTTCTGTCTGTATGTCTGTCTGCTTTTCATGAGAGAATCACTTAGCAGATTTAAATCGGGTTGTTTTCTATAATTTGCTTGAACTTTCCGGTTGATTTTGCGACTTCTCTCATTACGTCAAGTACCAGAGTTCGTTTGCAGTACCGATGTATTTAAGCAAATCCAACAGAGTGGCGGGGCCAGAGCGGGGCGGGCCTTACTCATTCACTCGCCAGCCTCTGTTCAAGTTGGTCTACCTCACGCCACGTGTTGGCGCGCACCTCGCCTCCGCTTAGTTAGTGGTACCTGTTTGTTCAGCAGACATTATCATCTACAGACGGTTAAGGAGTAACGTTTGACGTTTTTGAGAGAGAGAGATCAGAGCTCTGTGTGTTTTAGAGGGTAGCTGCTGATTGCCAGAGATATCACGGCCATGTGCTTTTCTCCTGTGGCGAGCGGCTGGGGGTGGTGTCCGGCTGGAATGCCCAGAAGGACCGGAGGAGGGATTACGCCTCCTCCAGACCATGAGGTGTCGACCACACCCGGAAGTGCTGGGGGGAAGAAGAAGACCAGGAACACCCGGAGTGATCCCGGGTGCACAGCCGGCACTTCCGCCACACTAGTAAGTGCCGGCAGGAGCTCATTAGGAGGCACCTGGAGCACATCTGGGTGGCTTTCAAAGGTGCCGCCTCCCTCCATTCGATGGCTGGAGTTGGGAGGAAGAGGACGGAGCTCGGAGGAGAGGAGTGGAGGCGGACCTGAAGAGAGAAAGGCATTGTGTGAGGTCTGGACTTTGGGGAGTACTGGGTTGTGTGCTGTGTCACTTGTAAATAATATTGTAAATAAACGTGTGCTGGTGCTTTAAACGATGTCTACCCGTCTGTGTCCGGACCATATGCCACACTGCCAACACGGGGAACGCTTTCCCATCAGAGCTGAACACGATCAGATGCAGTGCCAACGCCTATTGATTTTTAAAGTTTGTCCTGTTTCATTACTATGTGGGCGCAGCTACGGGGTACAGCCAGTTATATCTGTATAGTTTCGGGTTATGTAACATGCCGCAATTACAAAAGAACTCATTCCAAGGGTGGCTAGCGCCCCTCTGCTTTGAACTGCATTATGTTAAAAGGCGCAGATTTAATGTCGTCTATTAGAAAATAATATCAATATCTTTCCATAGTGGTACGGAAGTGATTCTAAGATGAAGACAGAAAAAATAACACTAAAGAGACACTATACTTCCTTTTTTTTTTTTAATATTGGTGATACATAATGCAATATTCAAAGGAGAGCTACTGTAGAAAGTGTGCAGTCATCGGGTTCCTGCAGTAGGCTCTGGCCACTTCGAGTGGCAACCTGCTGGTACTTAGCAGCAACTGGGGCTTGGTCTTAATCGAAAGCTTACGACATGATACGTGTAGGTGCATTTCAAAAATTGAGTCACGCCAACCTCGGCAAAGTCATCTGAGTTTACATCTTTCTTATGGCAAATTGACAGAGTAAGGTGAGGTGGCAGAAAAACAAACAAGAGTAGAGGCATCTACTGAGCGTGAAGCAAATCGCAGCAGGCGATTATGTGGTAAGAAGATGAAGACTGATGGCTGCGGCATCCACTGAGCGCCAAGCCGATGTGCTACGGAAGCCTGCTGTTAGTTGTGAACTGCTGCGGCTTGACCCGTGATCTTGGGAGGATTGGGGGTCCGCGTGTTCTCTAGTCGTGAAATGAAATAGTCGTGAAATGAAAACGGACTTTTAAAACAGAAACTGCAACGTTTAAATGTAAGCTAACCAGACGCAGTGATGACTTTGTGTTTAATTAAAGTGAATGAGTTGCATTGAATTCCGCATTCTGTTCACAATTCATCAACTCTATTTTTATATATCCCTGTACTTTTCCATGTGATTTCCTTTTCTTTTTATTTATTGCCTTTTGGCACAAATGCTATTCCAACCATCTAAAGTGTCATTACAGCCCCAGACTGCGGAGGCTTTAACAGAAGAGACACGAGTCGTGCCCCCCGACTTTGAGGTCCGCCGACTTCCAAACCTTCTTATTGCTTCTTGTAAATGAAACCCCTGCAGTGATTTAAGCACTCGGTAATTTTAAACGAGCCGTTGTTTATGTGCCCCCCCTTAAGCCTGGTTTATGAAGAGCCCCTTTAGGTCTAGAGACCCCCCCAGTCTGATTCCTGGGGTTGTGGAGGCACACCTGATGCCAGTGGCTATGCCAATAGCTGACTGAGCCCACTCATGTCATTTTGAATTTGATATTTTTAAAGGCTCGGGGAGCTGATACACCTGACCCAACAGCATTGGCCTTCTTCAGTCGTGAAAAGGAGGTGCGAGTGTTTCAGGCCTTTGGATTTTCCCTGGCATGTTATGTGGGCAGTCATCTCTCTTGTAAATGTGCCGTTTCCTGTTGACCCGTCTCTTCTCGTCAGGCCTCGCTGTGCCAGTAAGCAGAGCCATAATAGTCCGTGATTCACTCCGCATGAAAAACAAAAAATACTTGAGAGCCCCAGAGATGTTATTTCCCTGCAGAATATCGCAAAAGGGCTTCCCTGTCTCCATGGTAACGGACAAAACTTGGCCAGGCTCGCCTCCCCCAAAATAAAACACGATGACGGAGGGCAGTCTGAAAAAATGGGAGCACGGCGTGAAGACTCAAAGCAGGAGCGAGTGACGCGAGGCGGCGGGGAGTCAGGCGTCTCTCCTCCGACTCGTCTGCAGGTCTGGCTTGGGCCTTAGCGGACTTTCACTTTCACGCTGCTGCCCCCCCAACCCCGTGCTTTGAATTCCATGTCTGCATCCCTCATCCCAAAGAAGCGCTTGCCAGGTCACTTGGTGTGGATGTGTCACAGCCTGTCACCCCCTCCAGCCTTGCGTCTGATGCTGCTGGGACAAGCGGCCACCTCCCTGTGACCCTGAGCTGGATTACACCGGTTTGAGGAGGTGACCTTGCTTTAACCCAAATCCTTGTCAAACAAAGTGCCTGGAATTCCTGGATTTAGTCTTCTGTCAGGTTCTGTGACGGTGGGTCTCTTTATTGTGCTCTTCTTCTTCTCCAATATGACTTCCTTTCTTATTTCCTTCAAAAGGCTCATTAAAGCAAACTCTTTGTAAAGGGCCAGCAGTGACTGGATCAGTAAAGCGAACAGAACCGAGCACTCGGTAGGGGGGCTTCACTCCCACCAATATACAATACAATACAATTTATTTCTTGTATTATAGCCCAAAATCACACAGGAAGTGCCGCAATGGGCTTTAACAGGCCCTGCATCTTGACAGCCCCCAGCCTTGACTCTCTAAGAAGACAAGGGAACCCCCCCAAAAAAAAAACAAAAATGGAAGACACCTCGGGAAAGGCAGTTCAAAGAGAGACCCCCTTCCAGGTAGGTTGGGTGTGTCAAAAAGAAAAAGGGGGTCAATACAATACAATACAGTACACAGAACTGAACAAATATCCATACAGTATAAAAATAAAAACTTTACAAGTACTGAGCAGAATTTAACAGTAGATGATATCCCATAATATGATTTGGATTTGTTTAGAGGCCTGGACACCTCAAGCTGTTTCCCCCATTTGGCCATTCCACAGATGAAGCTTTGAGAAAGCCATGTTACAGTAATGCAGTGGTTCTCAAACTGTGGGACGGGACCCCCTAGGGGTGCGCGAAGTAACAAAAAGGGGGGCGCGAAAATGTGAAAAAAAGGAGACAAGAATCGAAAATATGAAAAATCCATCTATTGAAACCAAAACAAATGAACTTAAACTACATTCTGATACTAGAACAATAAATCTAGAGTTAGATAAATGTCGATAAAAGTTAAGTAGGTATAATAAAATATGCATCTGTGATATATCATTAATTAAAAAGAACAAGTTGGCATTGGGCTCCTTTCAAAAACATTAGAGGGGCGCGATTGAAACTGTTATAAAAACTCGGGTCGCAGATACGTAAAGGCATAGAAACGCTGGCACAGCTGAAACATCGCTTGGCCAGCCAATCAGATGACAGGACCCCTCTACCCCACGATTCCTGTGATCCTACATCACGGATGACTTTACCTTTGCCAGGCAGAACAACTTAGCAGGTGGGCCCAGTGGCGTAGCGGGTGGGGAGGGGCAAGGGGGGGAACATCTGTCCCCGGGCGCAGCATCCAGGGGGCCAAATTGATGTTACGACATTTTACAATGAAATGTTTTCCATTCGGAAGTTTTCTTCATCTCTGAAAAAAAATGCAATGCTGCTGGCGTAACAAAAGGAAAGGCGCTATACATGATGTGTGCTGTCTGGTAGAGCGTTACCCAGTCCTCCCAGCGGTGCTGCTTGTCTGCTGACTGGGGGACACGGCTCGTCTGAGCACTAAGTCTCACTCCAGCTTCGAAGACGTTTACTGGACATTACCATCTATAGGTGAGTTGGAGACTAAAAAGCATAAGAAAGACCACCTGGCCCCTCTGCAGTCTACCAAATGGACACAAACTGAAATTGGAAGATCCACAAAGCTGGCAGGACCCTGAAGACGGTGTGTTTTGATTTCTCCAGTGCCACCAATGCCATACAACCGTGCCACATAAATGAATAATAACAGAACGTTGCTGCTGTCTCATCTTTCCCCCCAGTAACGAACGTTTCTGTTTTTCTGTATTCTGAGACAAGTCGTTCTCATCCATCCACTCCTTTAACTCGCTGACACAACTTATTAAGGACACCATCAGTGAAGTGTCATCTGGTCTAAAAGAAGGTATAACTGGGTGTCATCTGAATACAATCGAAACGGATGTGATGTTCCTAATGAGAGTCCCAAATGGAAGCATGCAGAGTTCTGAGTTCTGCGCTCTGGGGACACCATATTGAACTTCAGTCCAGTCGGCTCATACTGTATCTGTACGCAGAAGGCCGGGGTCTACCAGGCTGGGGGCGGTCCCTACAGCAGTAGCGTCAGCGGGGCTCCACCCCTTTAGGCTCAAATTAACAAATTAAATTGATCTTAATAAATGAAAGGAACCCTCTGTGGGACTGGGACACGTAGAAATGTTCAGAGAACAGAAATCAGTCCAAACCTTTAATGAGAAGTCAATCCACCATCGATATCTTCTCTGTGAAGACCTTAAACAGGTGACCATACGGTAGATGTGTTTGCATGTGAGTGTGTGTGTAGCCAACAATAAAGAAATAAAATTCAAAACAAGGAGGCAGGGGTTCAAATCCCAGGTCCCATCCAAGGATGGTTCCTGCCTTGTGCCCAGTGCTTGCTAGGATGGGCTCCATCTTCCCTGAAGCCCTGGTCAGGATATAGCAGTCTTAGGAAATGATGAATAGAATAAACTATGGTAATTATTTGAAGTATAATTAACAAAACGAAACTTTTTCCTTGACTCCTTCTGTTTCATAGCACGTATTCTTTACACCCAACAGACAAATCATTCCCTCCACTACTCGAACAGCTGACTCCACCCAGAAACATTTCCGACGTCATTAAGAGGTGGCACTGGCATGAGGCATTAGGTATCCTTGTCTGTCTAAGTTGTTGCAACGCCATTTCTGTGTGCCAAGTGATTTGTGTTTAGTGTTTGATAGAAAATTGATTGGCTGTGCTGAAGTATTCTAGTAGATGGCTGCCAAAGTCTAGACGTGTCACCATCAAATTTTCCTGCAAATAAATTGTACGTAATGCAGTTTTTATAAATATATCATTATTTTGCTTAATAATTTGCTATATACTTTCTTTAAAATCATTTTTAAATGCGGAAAATGATTTTTTCTTACAAAGACTAATGACGGATTTAGATTTTAAAGAACACGAGTAGCTTATCATTTTCGAGACTTATATGAATTTTTTTCTTTACATACTATTATTTTAAATACATTTTTAATTTTCCCCTTCCCCATTGCATTTTGGCAAACAGGAGGGTGCGTGAAATCTTCAGTTGTCCCCGGCGCTGAAAACCTTAGCTACGCCTCTGGGCCGAGGCACCAAGTGCCACATTTGAGTACTGAGAAGAGAAACAGAATAGCTGAGGGTTCTAACTATCATGTCACTTATGTCTGTGGTGGCTGGCGCCCTCCCCGGGGGTTTGTTTCCTGCCTTGCGCCCTGTGTGGCTGGCCCTGCCGGTTTGTTTCCTGCCTTGCTCTGTGTTGGCTGGGATTGGCTCCAGCAGACCTCCGTGACCCTGTAGTTGGGATATAGCGGGTTGGATAATGGATGGAGGGGTGGATGTTACTTATGTTTTAGTGTTAATGACCAACAACAGAGATGTACAGTTAGTCAGCAGTTCTAGTCAGGGGGTGCTAAACTGAAATCGTGAGTCTTCAGCCGGGATTTAAAGGCTGGGACAAGGGGCATCTCTTATAGTAGCAGGCAGACCACTGCACAGTTTAGGGGTCCTGTAACTAAAGGCTTGACCTCCTGCTGTTATTTTATTAATCCTGGAATCCTAAGCAGACCGGCATCTTGAGATCTTAATGTGGCTCAGGTTTGTAAGTCATGATAAGTTCAGACAAGTAAGCTGGACCTCCGTCCATTTAATGCTTTATTTGTTAAAAGGAGGATTTTGAAATCTGCCCTAAACTTAACCGGTGCCAGTGTAAGGATTTAAGTACTGGAGTTATGTGTTCGTATTTTCTTGTTCTTGTATTAATTCTTGCAGCAGCATTTTGGATTAACTGGAGGCTGAATAAAGAACAGTTTGAACATCCAGTGATCACCGCATTGCAGTCGTCAATCCTACTAGAGATAAATGCTGGAATTAATTTTCACAATCCTGTTAATTTAGAAAGCGCCTTAATTTCCCAACATTTTAAAATGAAAGAAACCTGATTTGGACAACTTTGTAATGTGCATAAAATATTGTAATATCCCTTCATCATTAAGACTCGGAGGACTCAGAATCAAAAGGCCCCATAATTAATTAGTCAGCTTTCAGTTTATTACGTTTATTATTCCCAGAGCACACCTGGATTAATGAATCTATTGTTTTAGTTTATATAGCCTCCACAGAGCCCACCTAAATGACCCTCATAGTCAGTTGCTCTTTCATTTATATAGCACCATTCACAGACCCTTAGAAACAATCGTCAGCCTTTAATGGTGGAGGGTTGTCAGTCAGTAGTCTGAAGTCTGAAGACAATGTGATGCCAGACTGACGGTGAGGGTCTTGAGCCAGTAAACCCTGTGGCCGTCGCGTAGAGAATAAAAGCAGAACACGTGTCAGAGCAGCAGGCTGTATGTGTCATAACACTGTCAGAGACCCGTCAGGGTGGTGGGAGGGCACAGTGGGCACCAGACAAGAACAAACAGAACACAGGGTACCAGTACATCGTGAGCCCCACTCACACTGGGCCAGTTTACAGCTGCATGTTAACCCAAATGGCACGCTTTGGAGTTGAGGAGTAAATCCACACAGCAGATCCAGGAAAACATGGAAACTCCACACAGGGAGTGTGGCACCTGAACCCAGGGAGCAGCAACATTAACCACATTAAACAGTCCATATGAACAAAATATGAGAAAACAATCCCACTTCTGACACCAAAATCGCTGGAATATCATTCTTTCTTTGCCCCTCGCAAAAGTATCACATGATGTTCTAAGGAGAATAAAGTACTTTAGGTCTAGACGCCTATAGAAAAACTTAACCCACATTTAATTGATTACAGGGGGATTAAGGGTGAAAGATGTGTCTTGGCTCTTGGTATGCAGTAAAGGGGGCCTGGAGGACGGCCCAGGTCAAAACTCCAGAATGCTGTGAGTCCTCACATTTGACGAGTGGCTCATCCTGGGTTTGTGTGTCTGAGCCCCTGCTCACTAACACCCCACATCTTCTACACGCGCTGAGCTCCACAGACTGACGGATTGAGCTCTGCACCATTTGCCCTCTTCTGCCTGGACAGGCTCTGACCGCCAAGAACTGGACAGAAAGAGTTTAAGTGAGTTGTTTTGATGAAACAGGAGCTCATGTCGTTAATCAGGAGGACTCCCTCGGGGCGCCACATGACTTGGCATCAACTCCTAAGAAGACTGGCATCTGCAGCACAACACTGACAAGTGTTCTCAGGGAAAGGGAAGTTTTCTTCATCTCTGAAAAAAAATGCAATGCTGCTGGCGTAACAAAAGGAAAGGCGCTATACATGATGTGTGCTGTCTGGTAGAGCGTTACCCAGTCCTCCCAGCGGTGCTGCTTGTCTGCTGACTGGGGGACACGGCTCGTCTGAGCACTAAGTCTCACTCCAGCTTCGAAGACGTTTACTGGACATTACCATCTATAGGTGAGTTGGAGACTAAAAAGCATAAGAAAGACCACCTGGCCCCTCTGCAGTCTACCAAATGGACACAAACTGAAATTGGAAGATCCACAAAGCTGGCAGGACCCTGAAGACGGTGTGTTTTGATTTCTCCAGTGCCACCAATGCCATACAACCGTGCCACATAAATGAATAATAACAGAACGTTGCTGCTGTCTCATCTTTCCCCCCAGTAACGAACGTTTCTGTTTTTCTGTATTCTGAGACAAGTCGTTCTCATCCATCCACTCCTTTAACTCGCTGACACAACTTATTAAGGACACCATCAGTGAAGTGTCATCTGGTCTAAAAGAAGGTATAACTGGGTGTCATCTGAATACAATCGAAAACGGATGTGATGTTCCTAATGAGAGTCCCAAATGGAAGCATGCAGAGTTCTGAGTTCTGCGCTCTGCGGGACACCATATTGAACTTCAGTCCAGTCGGCTCATACTGTATCTGTACGCAGAAGGCCGGGGTCTACCAGGCTGGGGGCGGTCCCTACAGCAGTAGCGTCAGCGGGGCTCCACCCCTTTAGGCTCAAATTAACAAATTAAATTGATCTTAATAAATGAAAGGAACCCTCTGTGGGACTGGGACACGTAGAAATGTTCAGAGAACAGAAATCAGTCCAAACCTTTAATGAGAAGTCAATCCACCATCGATATCTTCTCTGTGAAGACCTTAAACAGGTGACCATACGGTAGATGTGTTTGCATGTGAGTGTGTGTGTAGCCAACAATAAAGAAATAAAATTCAAAACAAGGAGGCAGGGGTTCAAATCCCAGGTCCCATCCAAGGATGGTTCCTGCCTTGTGCCCAGTGCTTGCTAGGATGGGCTCCATCTTCCCTGAAGCCCTGGTCAGGATATAGCAGTCTTAGGAAATGATGAATAGAATAAACTATGGTAATTATTTGAAGTATAATTAACAAAACGAAACTTGTTATAAATTCAATTCATTCATCTTCTAAATCCACTTAATGCTGAGCAGGGTCTTGGTGCTGCTGGAGTCAATCCGTGGACAGTATGCCAACCTGTCATAATGTGAGCACACGCACGCGCACACACACACACAATTTAACGTCATCTTTAATCCCGCTACTATGGCCTGTATGAAATCTTTAAATACGTCATTAGTTGTACTACTTGAAATGGTCTCTAGGTGGCACCATTACTACAAAATTACTTTGTTAAGCAGCAGGTGGTGAAGTTAAACTAACATCGGATATAAACGTTAATGACAAACACTTAATACTCTTAACTTCAAATGATCTTATGAATGACTACACAAATTAAATATTATCAGAAATGTGTTAACGTCACGTGTTTGCTACTTGCTTGACTTTACCAGTGAGCTGACTGAGTGATGCTAACGTAAACGTAAGTGCAAACATTTTCTGTTTATTTAAATGTATAAACGGAACTTTCGTCGCTTCATTTGATCGTAGAAGACACTCCTGCAGTTTTATTACGCTAAGGAAACCCACAGAGCAACCGCAAAGCCGCTTTTCCTTCGCTTCCCTTCCTCACCCACAATGCTTTGCATCCCCTTGACGGCTTTGACTCTGCCTTGCAGATACTACAGGCTTTAAAGGAAATCACAAAATAACGGGAGGGTGGCGCGGTGGGTAGCACTGCTGCCCCCCCGCAGTTATGAGACCCCGGGTGCTCCCTACGTGGAGTGCGCATTTTCTCCCCGTAAATGCGTGGGTTTCCTCCCACAGTCCAAAGACATGCAAGTTGGGTGCATTGGCGGTCCTAAATTGTCCCTAGTGTGTGTGGGTATGCGTGCCCTACGGTGGGATTTGTTCCTGCCTTGCGCCCCGTGCTGGCTGCGATTGGCTCCAGCAAACCCCCGTAACCCTGTGTTAGGATATACTGACAGAATAATGGAAAATGACTAAATGAGCAACAGCAAAAAGCCGACAAAAGAAATTTTATTTATAAATAATACACAACAAATGTACAAATCTAAATACAGTAAATTCTCATTACGTTCCTGAAAAAAACCCACGTTATGGAAAATGCGGGTATTGACGCATTGATCCTTTTGGAATAATGGAGTTCGTTTCTAACAGGATACCGACTCGGGGGAAGGTCAGGCACCCCTCGAGACTCGTTAACGATCCTTCCACAGATTCACCCGCGGAGAGCTTGTTAGGACTTTTTACTTCCTCTGTTGTCAAGTTCGATTGTCTTCTATGCGCTCAGCCAGGGGACATGAGTGGCCGCAGTGGGGCTTATCCGAGGACCTCGTAGACCCTTCGGACTTTTGACATTCTGCTGCACATGGCCACAAATTCAAACTCCTGAGGACTGTCCGCACCCCACGCCATGGCAGTGGGCATAAATAGACGACGGGTGTCGCGAAGCAGCTTGCAGTTCTATAATAGTGGCTAAGCAAATGTGCCAGAACAAAATTCGTGAAAAACAGCGAGGATTCGATGTACAGTATATTAAATGTTATAAGGTCTGTCACGTGATCACTTTCGAGATCATTTGAACCTTCGTCTTAATCAAAAGCTTACGACTTGAAATGATCTGGAAATCCAAAAAAGACAAAGGTAGCAGCGGCCTCAGCAAAGTGACCTGTGCTCGTGGGATTCTAACGGCAACAAGAAACGAAAAAGAAAAGCAGCGCCATCTGCTTAGCATCAAGTGCAAGGTTGGGAATGCAGGAACGACAGAGACTGAGAAATACGTGCGGACAATCGAGAAGACTGTCAGATCCGTGTTCGGGATTCAAAATCAAGAATAAGGACGTATGTCTGTAAGGAACAAGCGGAGACTTTACTGCTGATTCTGTTTAGATTTGTTTGTGCCGCACAACCCTCTCTCAAACATGAAAGGCTCCTTACTTGTCCTTCTAAAAACTAAAAGAACATCCTATTTTTGAATTTATTAAACACTGAACTTTACAAATGTGAGTAAAGGAAGGTAAAATTACGTGTGGTTGTATGTTTTCAGCAACGTGATTGAAAAGCCAAGTGCTAACCACCATAATGGCAAGAAGACGAAAACCAGAGACATCTGCTGAGCATCAAGCAAATCACACAAAGCACTCATGTGACAAAGAACGAGAAGCAATACAAAGACAAGATCCTGAAGCACATAGACAAGCAAGACATGATCCTGAACACAGAGCAGCTGAGCAGCAGGCAGACGTCATGGCTCATACGTATGCAAGAACGAGAACAAACGAGAAGATCGTCAAATACTTCAAACTTCCGACCCATAAATGCCAGCATTGCTATAACTTCCTTAAATCGATGTTTGTTCAAAGAGCACTACTTATAAATGTCAGATCACCAATGCCAGCGCTCAAAAGCTGTATTTTTTAATGTTGAAAATAAACAAATGTGTTGCCAGAATGTTTCGTTTTCTAAGACAAGTAATAAAGTGTAAAAAAGTAACCATTTAGAACACGAAAGAAGTACCAACAGGGTTTTATGTTTAACTCGGTTTTCAATTGCCTTGCAAATTAGGACTGAGACTCCGCATAGTTCACTAGTAAGGATTAAAAACACTAAAGCCAGGGATGAAATCCTAGCAAAAACCTGATGCATTTATCAAATGAACACGACTGCCCGTGTCGCGCTGCCGCTGACCGGTGAAGGCGACCCAAGCTGGAAAACGGAGGACCGCCGACAAGATCGCGTTACTAACGGAGCTCTAGCTTCGCACTGCCGTCAATGGACTCGTCTGTGTGTAAGTGGCGGTCCCTAGTGGTTGAAATGGGAGTTGCGCTCTCCTATTTTTTTTTTTTTGTCGGGCCATTTGAGTTGCTTTCATGTCTCCGTTTTTTATTTTCTTCCATACATCCATTTTCCAAATCCGCTTATTCCGGGGAGGGTCTGGGGGAAGCCACAGCCTGTCCCGACAGTCATCAGATGCAGATTAGGAACAACACCTGAACTGAGTGCCAGTCCTTTGCAGGGTGAACACACACACACACTCACACACATTAGGGTGCAATTTAGCATCGGCAGTCTACCTAACCGGGGCCGGCTTAACACCTTTAGAGGCCCTGAGCACTTAAAAGCTTTTGGTGCATCCATATTGATGTACTTCAAAAATATAAACAGTAATAAACCGTAAAAAATAAATATAAAAATTACATATATATATTAAAATAAAACAAAACTTACAGTAAGATGGAAAATAATGTGTATTGTTGGATACTTTCACTTTAATTATATTTGAAAAAGTTTTTTCTTACTTTTTCTAATTAGAAAATCTTTGATCAGATCCTCAAAACTAATTTTGCGTATCACATCTGCTTCAGTGCTAGAGATACGGCACCTAGCCTGTCTCTGTCATTGCTATTTTATTATTTGATATGTATATACAATAATCTGCGGTGGGCTGGCACCCTGCCCGGGATTTGTCTCCTGCCTTGCGCCCTGTGTTGGCTGGGATTGGCTCCAGCAGACCCTCGTGAGCGGGCTGGAGAATGGATGGATATGCAATAATGTGTATGTATATTTATATATTTTTTTTCATTGAATATGTGAGCCCCTTTTTTGTGGAATCCGGTTCGGCTGCGCCATTTGCAGTTTTGCACCATATGGTCCACGGCACAGTAAATCCCGCAATGGAAACTTTCTGAGGTTCCCCCTTTCTCTGCTCATTGTGCTTAATGATTAATCCAGCCCTGCACCTAAACATGCATGTCTTTGGACCTTGGAACCTGTGGCTTTTAATTGAAGTCACCCTCCTCAGACCGGGCGATGCTCAAAAGTGCCAAGTGAGTTGTTCAGCCTTTCTGTTAATTGTGCGAGCGTGCACGCGTGTGTGTGCGTGTGCATGTGTGCGCGCGCCTATGTGTGCGCGTGAAAGGAGTTTTATTGTATGTGTATAGCACATATTCTAGCGTGTATACTCTTGAGTATGTATCATGTTCAGTTTTTATTTTTAATATAGCGCCTTTCGCGCTTTAAATGTTGTACGGGTATGTCAGCAGTCTACAAGAGTTATCTTAGATTGTGTAAATCGCGCCTTCACATCGAGCACTGCACTTTTATATAAAGAGAATTAAAAACGCATACAGAGGAGCAATCGACATGGCTGTTAGTTTATGCAGCGCCGCTCATGCCATGTCACCAAATGGTTTAAAGTTTAAAACTTTATGTCACATAGCACTTCATTTATTTCATTAATTTCATTTACTTCATTCCTGGTTCGTTATATTACTTATGATTATTTTTTCAGACCTCTTTATCCACTGAGATAATGGGTCATATTTCTTTCGGTTTTCCCATTGGGGGACTGTCAGGTTAAGTGACTCGCTCGTGGTCATCCGGCACTAGCAGCGAGACTTGAAGCCACCACTTCAGGGTTTGAAGTCCAACGCATCAAGCACTATTTCAAAGAGCGCCTTTACAAAGCCTCGTGTGGTGCTGAGGTGTCGCCTGTCGCATGGCTGCACTCGGGTCCTAATCTGGATCCTGAGTTGGTTTGTCATGTGGTGGGTGCGGCAGTGCGCTGGATCAGGGTGGGCTCCTCTCTCTCTCTCTCTCTCTCTCTCTCTCTCAAAGGGCTCTCATTTTGGTTTTTAATTGAGGCGTCCGTCCGTATAGTAAAGAGGATTAAAGCGCCTGCTCTTGATATCCAAACACACCGAGGACGCACATCGTGGATGTCGTGAATTTGTGACTTTCTTTTTATTTTTCTAGGCCTCTAAAATTTTCTTTTGGATATTTCGGGGCTGACTCCTCCATTCTGAATCAACAGGATTCCAGATGTCGGATTACTTTTTGGGATGAAGGAATGAACGCTTCGCCCGTTGGGAGGGGGAGGGACGCATTCGCGAGTTGTTAAGTGACGTCATCTCCAACATGGCCGCCATCGCGCGGCGCTCGATTCCTTCCCTTTCTCCGTTATTGGTTTGTAGCATGCGATTGTGTTTGAATGGCCTTCTGCTTTAAACGAATGGCAGGTTTTGGCTTCGACGTGGCACTTTAACGATTTACGTTTAGTTTTCTTGACCAGCTTTTTTTGGTTGGTTGGTTGGACGGACTGGCTCAGTGTCAGGTAGCGCCTCTCCATCTAGTCAGCGCTTATTTTGGTGTCCATTGCGGATTCAACGACCTGGCATATAACAATCGGTCCTGATATTATGTAGCTCCTTGCTTATATTGTGAACTCACTTTATGTATCAGAGGTGCTTGGGGAGACTCAGAGCCTTCTTGGCCACCATTGCTGACAAGAGCCTGTCCTGAATAGGGATGTGTGGCTATCCATCTTTATGATGTGAGAAGAAGCCATTACTCCCAAATAAAACCCACGTGGACATGAGGGGAATATGCATCCTCCACACAGCAGTGCTTGAAGTGGGCTGATACTCCCTGGACCGCAGCACCGTCACCTCTTCCAACTTCTTCTCAGGAGCTGCTGAGTGCCACTATGCTGCACCTAAGATATTTCATGTTTCACGGACGACTATTTATTGCCCCCAAAAAACTTTGAGCGAGTGCTGTTGTATCACCATAAACAGAGTACCACCAGTAACCAGGCTCCACTTCAAGCACTGGGCGTGAGGTAGCAGCGCAGACCCCTACACCACCAAGCGGTCCCTTCAATGTCGGGAATCACTGATTACCGTTTCAGCACTGAGCCTTGTCTTGTTCTTCAGCGCCTTTCAGAACAAATGCTGTTTCAAAGCAACGTCATGGAGCCTCACAGTTTGTCATCCAGCACCCTTAGCATGAAGTGCCACCACTGGGCAGTTCACATCTTACTAAAAGGAGCACAGTGTAAGGGCGCTACATGGACCATCCATTGATCCATCATTCAGAGTCATGAAGCAGCAGCATCAGGTGCAGAACAAGAAGCAACCCTGACTGAGATGCCAGTCCATCACTGGGCACAGTCGTATATGGAGTGAGGGCTAATCAGCCCAATGGGATGTGGAAGGCAAGCCAGAATACCTGGATGGGAACACATAGGGGTCCCCACTGTCAGCGATAGGGTGGGAGTCTGGAGCTGTGATTCATCAGTCCTACACACTGTGCCACCGGGCTCTACGTCATATCAGTCAGTCATTACCGCAGACGGCACACTCAACAGAGTTTCTCTAAAGTCTGCATACTGCTCCCCAAACCCCGACACGGACAGGCTGATACAGAAGCTCCACACAGCACGCGTTTGATTCTTCAGTGGGGAAGCGTTTCCTGTTACCCCCCCACACACACACACTTCACAGCACAATACAAAAGCACCAAATAATATGACATACAGTCCTTTCTTCCTCTTTCTTTCTCTTATTCACCTCCACTCTTCCTCGCAACTCTGGCTCGTCCCTGTGAGGCTGGCAAATCCTTTTATATTGGCCAACCCGGAAGTGCTTCTGTTCTTCTGCCCACGTGGTCTGCAAGCACCTCTGGGTTAGGCGGAAACCCCATGCCAAATGGCTCCTTCACTTTTACAGCATCCCCTGGTGGCACCCACAGTACACAACAGGGCTGAGATAAAGAACTCCAAGTCCCATGAGGCCCTGTGGGAATCCAGGGGAGCTGCCATCTTGTGTTCTGGGAGGTGGAGGAAGAAGTCCCCTAAAGAGGCTGCCTTCCCCCATCCTTCCACTTCTTGGGGGACCCGGCCAGGTTGGGCTGTCAGCTGTCTCTTACAAACTGTATATAGTGCCTTTCATATAAGACTTGTTAGTCAGCATTTTGAGGGTCTTCATTTCTGGAAATGCACCGATCCAAAGTCTGGGCATTCTGTGAGCGTCGAGGAAGAACTCAGCAGTGGCACAGCAAAATGGTAGCAGCTGGTATCAAAGGGCTGACCACACTACCATGGCATGTCGAGAACAGTGATGTGCGGTGAGGTTCATGGCTGGTGAGGCACTGACTCCTTCAGAGTGACATTCACAAAGATATGAACCTCAAAGAGTAGCTTATTCACTATTTAGTTGGCAGCCAGCATGCACACTGACTACTGGTTATGTTTCATATCTCATCAGCATTCTTTACGCACACACAGGTAAGGCGCATATTTGGCTAAGAAAGAACAGCGGGAGAGAGAGAGAAAGAGAAAGAGAGTGGAGAGAAAAAGAGAGAGAGAAAGAGAGAGAGATAGGGAGAGAGAGAGAAAGAGAAAGAGAGTGGAGAGAGAGGAAGAGAGAGAGAGAAAGAGAGAGAAAGAGAGAGAGAAATAGAGAGAAAGAGAAAGAGAGAGAGAGAGAGAGAGAGAGAGAGAGAGAGAGAGAGAGAGAGAGAGAGAGAAAGAGAGAGAGAGAAAGAGAGAGAGAGAGTGGAGAGAGAGAGTAGAGAGAAAGAGAAAGTAGAGGGAGAAAGAGAGAGAGAGACTGACTGCATTTACTCCTCACCCTCCACGTGTTCTAAATTTGCCGTCTCAATTCCACAATTCAAACTCATTCAATACAAATAAAAGTATAGAGTGGTGTGCAAAAAAGGAATGGAATTCAATTTTGACCTTAATTGAAATATTTAGTTGTTTTTAAAAGCTTTTAATTCTGATGCTTTGATCAATTTTAATACAGACTGTTCAACAATAGGACAAGAAAAACAAAAGAATATTTTATTTACGGTCAAAATTTTTTATTTTAAATATTTTTTTAAATATTGGATTGTTTTTTTTCTTAGTCTGGTCCCATTTTTTATAAAATTGAAAACCGTTTATGCTCGCTCTTTATTTTGTAAATGAAGTCCATCCTTCTCCACAAAAATCTCCGCCACTTTCTTGTAAATTCCTCCTTATTCTCCTTTAGTTTTTAAAAGTCTTAATCTTCCATTTTGGCAGTCAGTTGGAACGAAAAATAACAATAAGCGGCTCGCTGCAGTGCACTTGACTTTCTGATGTCGCTGACTTATCGGCGCCTCGACGTAGAAGAACAGCAGCAGCGAGCACCTGTTGAGCTCACATGCACCCCCTTCAGGGCGACACGGTACTGTCTGCCTCACCCTGTACCTTCTCACTGCAGTTTTATGTCGGATTAGCAAGACTAAATATGTCACAGACATTCATTAAAGATATTAGCCAGACTGTGGAAAGTCAGGGTGTATAATAAACATGTCTGCAGATATTATATTGGCGACACACAGAGAGACAGTGACAGGCACGCGCCAATCGCAGGCATCAACCCCGTCAGTGTGTGAGGAGATCACAGTCCGAGGGGAGATGAGGCTCGTTGTTGCCGCACCTCATACTTCTCTTCTGTATTTGAACAGGAAATGCACCAATTCAGCAATTTTGACTTTAAAAATGACTAAAGTAATTGAAATCATACGGTGTGTCTGCGTGGGTTTTTTCCAGGTGCTCCGGTTTCCTCCCACAGTCCAAAGACATGCGGGTTAGATGCATTGGGGGTCCTAAATTGTCCTTAGTGTGTGGGCATGCGTGTGTGCCCTGCGGTGGGCTGGCACCCTGTGTTGGCTGGAATTGGCTCCAGCAGACCCAGGTGACCCTGTACTTAGGATATAACGGGTTGGATAATGGATGGATGGAGGAATCAAACGGAAAACAAATTTATAGTACAGACCAGCGGACACATTTATTTTATGTTATCATTATTAGTTTTTTTACTTTTTACGATGACAGGTGAGGCTCTGCCTGACCTGCCTCCCCTGACCGCACATCCCTGGTTGAGAATGGCATTACAATGGCATGAAAATTCATTGTGCTACCCGAGCGGCCCCTGGCCCCAAAGTTTAGCCATTCCACCCCATTCCACTGCAGCGAGGGGTAGTTGAATCAAGATGACCTGCATGGTAAAGAACTGGAAGTCATCATGTAGCTGGTATTCATGTTTGTTTCTGCTGTGTGATTTCTCCATTTTTGTTAATTTTGCAGATATAGGATGGATATCAGCACACGGACATGTTGGGCTGAATTCACAATTTTAACTACCGTGGACCACTTTGAATTTTTTTGAGTCATTAAGTTCACCTTTGCCACTTTTCTTCACATTGCTCCACCCTTAACCCCCACAAAGCCCCCCATGGTGGGGCGCCAATCATTAAAATGAGTGCCAGTCCCATGGACTGATGAGTGGCTTTGTACTGTTTTGATTCTTCGATGTTCTCAGTTTGCTGAGTCATTTCAAACTGCATTATGTGACATTTTAAACTTTAAAAATGAAAATATTTCTCACAATTGTCAATGGGAGTAAATAAGTACGCCATTGGGTGTGTGCGAAATTCTTAAAGTTTACACTTTGTTTGGTATTGTTATTTCATACAAAAAAACGTATGAAGATGCCACCCTGAACAAAGTGCCACCTAAAAGAGACGGCCTTGTTTTCTCACCCCACATGCCAGCCCTGGGCACAACAGGTGTCCAGCAGGGGTCAGTGCTACGGCTGCTGCTCTTTTTAATTCACATAAATGATCTGCACGAGAACGTCATCAAGAAGATGGTGAAGTTTACAGACGGATACCAAATCAGGTGGGAGAAACTGTTGACTCATCACAGAGGCACTTGGACTGCAGATTTGTGGCAGATGGCATTTAATGTCAGTAAATGTAACATGTTAGGAGTAGGATGTACAAATGTGAGGTTTAAATACGCAACAGGAGGTCTGAAAATTAAAAGTCCACCTTATGAGAAGGATTTAGGAGTCATAGTGGACTCAATGCTATTAACTGTGTTCAGAAGCCATTAAGAAGGCTAACAGAAGGCCAGGTTATATAGCGCCTTTACATTTGGAGGTTCTGCTCAAGCTTTATAACACACTGGTGAGGCCTCATCTGGGGTCCTGGGTGCAGTTTGGGTCTCCATAAAGACACAGCAGCACAAGAGAAGGTCCAGAGAAGAGCAACTAGGCTGATTATGGGGGCTGCAGGGGATGAGAGATGAAGATTCAAAGAGCTGAGCCTTTACAGTGATGAAGAGGAGACCTGACTGAAGGGTCTAAAATGATGAAGGGAATTAGTCCAGTGGATCAAGATGGTGACTTTAAAATGAGGTCATCAAGAACACGGGGACACAGTCGGAAACTTGTGAAGGGGAAATTTCACACAAACATTAGGAAGAGAACCACAGACACATGAAATACGTGACAATGTAGTGTGGTGGACAGAAGGATGTTAGGAACCTTCAAAACTCAACGTGATGTTATTTAGGACAGTCTCAATGAAGATGGTGGGCGCGCCTTTTGAGATGAATGTCCCCCTCGCAGTTTTTCTGCTGTTCTTATGAACTGACAGGTCTCTCCATGCAGCGGGTTCGGTACGTATGAACACATTGCGTTGTCTCTGTTATGAGCCTCCTTGGATTGCTGTCAGGGTCTCACATCCAGGAGCTGAGGGTCTTCCGAGTGGGCAGATGAGACTGCAGTCAATTCATGTTTAAAACAGAGGACCTCCGACTCGGTGTGTTGAGTCGATTTTTAATTTTAAAACTGATCATTGACTTTAACAGACTGGAGATCTTAGTGTGGACTCCGCTTGGCTTCAATGATCTTCCTAAAGTCACCATGTGAAGATCCTCAGGATGGCGTATGTTGTGACATGCTATTAGAAGTGACGATTGAGAACAGTTAGGCTGAGGTATCCCACGTGCAGTGACGCTCATGTGAGCCTTCCGCAGTTTGAGAGGCAAATCTTTCTTTGATGCTCGTGTTTCTCTCTTCCTAAATTTCGTTGACCTTTGCTAATGCCTGCATTGTCTGCTCCAGAAAAAGCACTTGTGACCCGTCAGCCAGCAGTAAAAGGGCGGCACCACCATCTGCCATTGGTAGAGAGGACATAAAAAAAGACCACCTTCACAGCTGACACTTCAAATGCAGACCCCTGGTGATGAATTCACACCTTCGTGCAGCGTTTCAAAACCTTTACGTATTTGTGACCCGAGTTTTCATAACAGTTTTAATCACGCCCCGCCTAACTTTTTTTGAAAGGAGCCCACTATTACTAATTTGTTCTTTTTTAATTAATGATATATCATAGATGCATATTTTATTATACCTACTTAACTTTTATCGACATTTACCTAACTCTAGATTTATTTTTCTAGTATCAGAATGTAGTTTAAGTTCATTTGTTTTGATTTCAATAGATGTATTTTTCATATTTTTGATTCTTGTTTTCTTTTTTTCACATATTCGCGCCCCCCTTTTTGTTACTTCATGCCCCCCTAAGGGGTCCCATCCCACAGTTTGAGAACCACTGCCTTGGTGAATTAAAGCTCCGCTGAGACTTCCTGGACAATTTCTTCTTTATCACGTTGACCACGCCCTTCATTGACCATTCACCAATCAAAACACAGCACTGGCTAGAGCCCGCCCTCTCAGTTCTGATGGCTGAAAATGACAGTTTTAATTTCCTGTCTCATTTTGATGGCACTGAAATAAATAAGTGAAAGAAAAATGAAATACATTTATGAATAAATAAGCATAAAGAACTTTTTCATGATTAATTTCATTATATATGCTCACTTGTCATTGTCTCTTTATGTATTTATTGCAACATTTTGCAATACATTTATTTTTCTATTTACGTGTAGAATATTCCTACATCTGCGGAGGGCTGGCGCCCTGCCCGGGGTTTGTTTCCTGTCTTGCGCCCTGTGTTGGCTGGGATTGGCTCTGGCAGACCCCGTGACCCTGTAGTTGGGATATAGCAGGTTGGATAATGGATGGATGGATGGATTTTCAGCTCGATTTGTGTTATATTTGAAATAAAGTAAGATCAATATGAATTTGTTTTTATTGAGAGCTACGTTTGTTCTTTTAACTAAACAGCAAAACAAACACAATAATAATCATCATCATCATCATCATCTTCTACATCATCATCCTCTAGCTGGATTACCACTTGAGACACAGATGCAGAATTAACAATAAAGCAATCAACATGACTAGAACTCACAGCCCGGGAAGAGCAGCTCAGGTGGCTTATGGTCAAGTCAGCATTCCTCCATGTTTTATATTTAAATTGTGTTTTTATCTTGTTTGCCTTCTTGTCATTATTATTTGTTGTTTCCCTTCATTTTTAGCGCATTCTTTCCATTTATTATTTCTTTAGTTATAATCTGTTAAGGTAACTACTATGTAGTGTCTACTTGTGTTTCCAGGGTCTCTTATGTTTCTTGTATTTTGTGGGTGTATCTTAAAGAGGCGTGGCCACCCGTCCATCACCATTAAGGGACCGCCCCCAACCGTATAAAGGCAGGCTGGGAACTGAAGTCCAGGTGGTTCATTTTGAATGTGCTGAGCTTTGAGTTGTGACTTTAGTATTTTCTTTGATTTTGACTGTCAGCTGTTTTGTTTTTTTTTTTTTTCTTTATACTTACTGGAATTTTAATTTCACTTTTGTTTTGGGGATTTAGTTTGTTTTGGGGTGGCACGGTGGCGCAGTGGGTAGTGCTGCTGCCTCACAGTTAAGAGACCCAGGTTCGCTTCCTGGGTCCTCCCTGTGTGGAGTCTGCAAGTTCTCCCTGTGTCTGCGTGGGTTTCCTTCCACAGTCCAAAGACATGCAGGTTAGATGCATTGGCGATCCTAAATTGTCCCTAGTGTGTGTGCCCTGTGGTGGGCTGGCATCCTGCCCAGGGTTTGTTGCCTGCTTTGCATCCTGGGATTGGCTCCATCAGATCCCCATAGTTAGGATACAGTGGGTTGGAAAATGGATGGATACTTTGTTTCAGGTTACCTGTTTGGGGAAATAATTTTTATTTATTTATTTGTCTATTTAGTTTTGCTCCTTTGAACTATTTTCTTGTATTCCCTTAAATTAAACCTCCTTTGATAAAGTCTCTTCAATGTCTTTCTCTGTACAAGCCGCGGGTTGACAGTTGATGGTAATCCCCTCCCTTGAGTGTTTTTTTTTTTTTAAGTTTGATTTTTTAAAGCACATTTTGGTCTGCTGTAGGGTTAATCTGGTTGAGGTTAGGCCGCCTTGTGGACCTCCTCTGGGAAGGGAACAGAGCGGGAGGCGACACACTGAGATGGCTGCTGGACTCCTGGAGTTGGTGCTTGGTAATGTAATAAACGTGAATAAAACATTTTTCAAGGTATTTTAAATTTGCTACTAATCATAACTACCTATCCGCATCAATGGCCAAAAGCAGAATTGCTTTGTTGTATTAAAGGGACATCTACCAACAAGAAGCAGGATCACGAGGACAGTGACCCTCTTTTAAGAGGACAATCAGCATCTTCTGAGGCTAACAGCAGCGGCTCATCTGCGTCCTTTCTTACAGAGACAACCAACGGTCCTTTCAAGCGCCATTAGACTCCTGCTTTTTCTTGGGTTTTAGTCCTTCCTCTGCTGTACCTAAGGTTGTTACACTGGTGGCAGCGGTGGGATGATTGACACTCAGACACGATCAGCTGTTCAATTACCAGTTTTTGTCTGCTCTTCAAAGGGAATTTGCTGTCCTCACGACCCTTCATGCCCAACTTGGTCCGCGCTTGGTCCAAATGACCATACTTTTCATTGCATGTACTTTTAAACTCCTTCAGCATGTAAACGTCTAAGGTCTCCCCCGTGGAGTCTCACCTGCCTGTTTTGTCACGGGTGGAGTCGCTATGATACCATTCTCAGGTTAGCTTGAACCAGTTTAGGATCTCACTCAGAAGCACTGGGCACAAAACAGGAGACAACCCTGGATGGGGCATCTGCCCACCCCAGTGCTCACTCTCACACATAACTACTTGGGGCCAAGTTAGAAACACCAGTTCAACTTCATATGCACAGCTTCGGAGATGTGGGAAGAAAATCTATGCTGTCACAAAGAAAATGGATGAACTCCACCAGGGCAGCACTCACATAAGTATTCTAACGCCAGACAATAAATGCATAAGGTGGCGCTGTGCCAACACTTATAGTGTACAAGGAAGTTATTATTATTATTATTATTATTATTATTATTATTATTATTATTATTATTAATTTTCTAAATCTTAATGCACTGGAGTTCAAATGACCCCACTACCAGCCTGGCATCCTGAAGCAGTAGCGCTGCTGCTCGCCTGACATTGAAGCGCCCGCTGATGGAATTTTCCTTCTAAATATTTGCAGGAGCCGCTAATGGCACGGCGCGGCTTTTCAAGATTGATGTCTTGCCGGCGTTTTCAGGCCGCTCTTTAAATGGACGTCCATTCACGTCCTGGCCGTCGCCGCCGCCACCGCCGCCGCAGCTGATTAAGGATGCACGCCGTAGCGCGCACTTGAAGTTCCCCGCCAGCGTCGCCTTTCTCATTCGCGGAGAACGCGACGACCGTGATGAGCGGGCACGAACCGCGCAGGTAAAAGGGACACATCGCCGCCCGCCTCCGGCTCAACCCCGCCACAACGCGGTACCCGGGCACGAGGGGGGCTCCGCAGCCAAGACGACAGGCACGTCTACTGCAGCGCTTGAGATGTGGCACGGCTCCGGGGAGACCGCGTTGGCAAGATGCTAGACGGGCTCGAGGAGACGCCGCTACCTGCTCGTCTCGGGACCACCTGCCGCCCACCAGACTAGACCGGAGCCTTGCCGTCCTTTTTCTTTCTCCTCGCTCCATGCCGGGTGGACATGGTCAGCGACTCCAGCAGTCCCTGAGCCGCCTGCCGACAGCACCTTGTTGCGCTCTTGATGCAGTGCTGTGGCCTGGGGCACCGGCGGAGAGTACGGGTTTCCTACGTGAGTGATTTTCATTTCTCTACTTTGGAAGTGGCTGCGTGCTGGCGGACGGATGAGGAATCTTTACCAAGGACACGGCCGCACATTCCGTTAGGCATTGGAAGGAGAAAACGGATCGATAGGCTTGGGAGCCGGGCGAGAGTGCGCGAGGGAGCGCGGGCGCGCGCACGTGTGTGAGTAAAACAGCGAGTGAGAGAGACAGAGAGAGAGAATGTGTGTGTGTGTGTGTGCGCGCGTGTGTGTGCGTTCGTTAGTTAGTTGCGCAGACTCCCGCATCAGGCTGGCAGAAGCGCCACACTTGCTGCATAACTTTCTCTTCTGGCTTGTGTCACGTTGTCATTGCATTAAACAGAGGTGCATGGCGCTAATTGTGTTATCGTCGCGAAAGCCATACTTAGACCCCGGCGGCTTTATTATCATTAGGCACTGCAGACTCGAATGCGTTCTTTCGATTGTATGCCAAACGCCACAAGCACACCAGACAGCTGACTGAGATCCGCGCGCACGCCGCTTGTTCTTTTGCGTGGGATTCTTCAGAGTGAAGAGCGCACATCAAGGAATCAGAAGTCAGCTGTCCCACGGCTGACAGACAGGAAGGGCAATGCGTGACAGATAACGCTATCAAATACAGCAATAGACCGCCATCTAACACGTCACCAGGACCTGAAACGTTTAAGGAGGTTTGTGAGTGTGGATATAAACCCTATTTTTAGAAAGTCACTGCACAAAGTTGGGGATTCCTAAGATCTGGAAGATGACCAATATTATAAAATAGTATAAAAAAATATGATTGATCAGATCCAAATGACCACAGGCCAGTGAACTTAACACACATCACAGGTTACTAATTAATGGAAGACTGAGCAGCACATGACTAGAAGAGGAGTGTTAGCATAGAGCAGTGGTTCTCAAACTGTGGGACGGGCCCCCCTAGCGGGTTGCAAAGTAACAAAAAAGGGGGCGCAAAGATGTGAAAAAAGAAAACAAGAATCAAAAATATGAAAAATACATCTATTGAAACCAAAACAAATGAACTTCAACTGCATTCTGATACTAGAAAAATAAATAAATGTCAATAAGTAGGTTTAAAAAAATATCCATCCATCCATTATCCAACCTGCTATATCCTAACACAGGGTCACGGGGTCTGCTGGAGCCAATCCCAGCCAACACAGGCAGGAAACAAACCCCGGGCAGGGCACCCGCCCACCGCAGGGCACAAACACACACAGCAAGCACACACTAGGGACAATTTAGGATCGCCAATGCCCCTAACCTGCATGTCTTTGGACTGTGGGAGGAAACCCACGCAGACAAGACACAGGGAGAACATGCAGACTCCACGCAGGGAGGACCCGGGAAGCGAACCCAGACGGGTCTCCTAACTGCGAGGCAGCAGCATTAATGGGCTCCTTTCAAAACAACGTTATGGGGGTGCGATTAAAACTGTTATGAAAACTCGGGTCACGAGAAATGCTGGCATAGAGGGGACACGGGGCCACACGAGGGAGGTCATGATTCATGCTGCACATCTGTGAGGATACAATCAGAGTGGTGATGATGATGTGATTTATTGGGACCTTCAGAAAGCATTGGATGAGGTGCCACACGAGAGGTTGGGCATCAAACTTAAAGAAGCGGCACTTCAGGGTGTTGTGTGTCGATGGGGCAAAATTGACTCAGATGCAGGAAGCAGAGGGTGATGGTGCCCATCAGAACTGGGTAAAGTTAAGACTGGTGTCCAGCAGGGGGCAGTGCTGGGGCTGCTGCTTAATGAAAGGGAGAGCAGGGTTGGCAGCCGTTTGGCTGAGGTCTCCAGACTGTGACTTTGCTTTTGAATTTCTCTTTAACAATTGTAATCTCCTCTGTTGTCAGCTGGACGTAGTTAATCAGTTACATAATGGGCACAGATTGTTGGTTTCCTTTTAACAATAAATGATTAAGAATAAGTGGAGTAAGTGACCAAGTAGTGTGATGGAGAGCAGGGCCTTGTATGGTGTTTTACCAAATCTGTTATTTTTGGGATGAATTAGAACTGCATTTAGTAGTGAGTATAAACTAGGCTGAAATGCCTGACAATTATTCACAGTACTCTGCACCTGTTCTCATGATAGCTAAAGCAGTGTTGTACAAAAATAATTGAAATGGAAATAAAAGGGTAAGTGCTGTCTCACTCCAACAGATGGCGCAACACAAACATTAGTAGTAATAAAATGTATTCCATTTTGTCATTTCAACAAATGGTGCATTACAAACAAAAACACTATATGACAAATAATATTAAATGAGACATCACAGAGACACATGCACTATTGTCCAGGCTACAAAAGATACAGCAGCACTAGAAAATGTCCAGAGAAGAGTGACTAGAGGCTGATTCCAGGGCTACAAGGAGTTGTGTTATAAATAAAGATGAAAGGAGCCTTTACAGGAGATGAAGATAAGACCAGATGAAGTGTTTAAAATTATGAAGGGAATTAGTCCAGTGGATTGAGATGGTGACTTTAAAATGAGGAGTTCATCAAGAACACAGGGACACAGATGGAATGTTAGAAAGTTTTTCTTCATTTAGAGAACCATAGACACTTGGAGTAAGTGACCAACTAGTGTGATGGACAGGAGGACTTTATGGACCTTCAAAAGTCGATTTGTTGTTATTTGGGAGGAATTAAGTGAACCGGCTTGGTGATCTTTCTTAGGCTGAAATGCCTGTTCTTGTCAAACTCTTTCTAATGTTCTCATGATAGCTAAAGCACTTCATAATTAATTGACACATAAGAAATACTGTATAACAGATAGATAGATGTGAAAGGCACTATATAAGATAGATAGATAGATGTGAATGACACTATATGATAGATAAATAGATGTGAAAGGCACTATATAAGATAGATAGATGTGAATGACACTATATAAGATAGATGATAGATAGATGTGAAAGGCATTATTTAAGATAGATAGATAGATGTGAAAGGCACTATATGATAGATAGATAGATGTGAAAGGCACTATATAATAGATAGATAGATGGATAGATGTGAAAGGCATTATTTAAGATAGATAGATAGTGAAAGACACTGTTAGATAGATGTGAAAGACACTATATAAGATAGATAGATAGATTGTTAGATGTGAAAGGCACTATATAACTGAAATAGATACAACAACACTAATTCCTGTCCGGTCCTGTGCTGGGATACAGGGACAGTCCTACAGCCTAAGAGTCTGGCATGTGGCTCCGCTCCTTCCAGCGTCTCCCTTTGAAATTTGGCTGACCCCGCCCCCAGAGTGATGATTGGCACTATTCTCGTGTAAAGCGCCAGCAAGAGGAAGGCAGTGCGGAGCTGTCACTGCTGCTGTTGGTACCTTCAAGTGCCTCACTAGCACCCTTGAGGCAGTTTTCAGAGTTTTTTTACTGTTTAATGTTGAATTTAGTTGTTCATATCACGGCGTTTATATTTAAACATATATTTATGTATGTTTGTTTTTGCCTGTGTGAAAGGAGATTGCTGATGATCGGGGTTGGCAGATATACTGTTCACTTTTGTCCATTGTGTTATAATTTTGTCACACAACACCGACATTTGGACACCTTTATCTAAAACAGACCCACCAAGTATACCGATTATTCGTGAAGACCACCCGCTGATTGTATCCAACAAGTTTATCCCATGATGACCGAGCCCAAGAGGCGCACCGTCCTCAGACTCGGAAGACAAGCGGCCACCGTGCTGCATCATTTCATCCCACCGCATCCTTCTCCTTGTGCCGCGTCTGCCCCGAGATCTCATTTAAAGAGTCTAATCCTGTTAACAGATGCAGGACGAGCAAAGTCAAATGCAGATGTGATGGAGATTACAGAGAATGACGTGTAGGTTTAATGGCTCAGTTTCTGAAATGAAAAAAAAAAAAGCCATCAGAAAT
Source organism: Polypterus senegalus (assembly GCF_016835505.1). Lineage (NCBI taxonomy): Eukaryota > Metazoa > Chordata > Cladistia > Polypteriformes > Polypteridae > Polypterus > Polypterus senegalus. The sequence continues at coordinate 1,148,582 of NC_053158.1, read as the reverse complement.
CCTTGTCCACCGCACGAAGATGCGCGACTTTGACTTGGCTGTCATTCGTCACGTGAGACTCGTAAATAAGAAATGAGCTGTGAACGGCACACAAGGGCGGGCTGCACTGAATGTGAGCGCATAAAGAAGGCAGAGGGTGACACGGTGGCGTGGTGATCAGCTCTGTTGCCTTACACTTGTCCTTTTGGGGCGTGAATGTGCGCGTCCCTCTATTCCTTTGTAAAAGAAGAGCAGATGTGATTAGTGAACGAAACTCGCGTGAACGTCAGAGAGGTCTGCACCAATGAAGGACGATTCTGGTAGAACCCTACCAATGTCAAAAAAGAGTGGCTCTACGGTTAATCCCATGGTGGGACATTTAGGTTCTGGGTCACCCTAGTTAAAGCCTGAAAATGAAAAATGCGGGGTGTCCCTGAAAAAAAAACCCCAATGAATAATTGAATTACTCAGCGCAGTAAAAGTAATTTGACAGAAAATATTATAACAACCCGTGGGTGCGAGAGACGGAGGAGCGAAATTAGCCGCTTTGCACTGATTGCTGGCGAGTGGCCATACTAAGAACCTTTGGCTTCTTCAGAGGCCGCTTCCACCATGCCGCCCAGGTCTTTTCCAGGGTGGTCCTGCCCCCTCGGACAATCTGTGCCCACCTATGAAAGCGTCACTGCCTCTGGTCCTGACCCAGTGAAGTGAAGTTTCTAAAGCCCGTCACAGGCAGGTGTGCGCCCAGTAGGGTGAGCAGAGTGCTTGGCATCAGACTCAGTGAGGTGAGATGTTTGAATGGTAGGGCATGGAAGAAGCGCACATCCTTTAACCTCCTTGGCATTAATCCCAGGTGTCACTTTGGCTCTCTCTCTGTATATTTCTAAGGTGATAAGACATCCATTTGGCACACATGGCGTTACCTGGTCATAATCTTGTCTGGCATCCACAAGTGAGCGGCAATGTGGCCAGTTTAAGACCGTAAACCATGCGGCATACATCCGGCATACAACGGGGCTTGGAATGTCCAATGAAGATGGGCAACAAGAAGCACTAAGAAAGACGCATGAAAGGCATATCCAGCAAAAAGAGATTCCTAGATGCAGTAAAACAGACGGACTTACCATTGTAGCGTCAAACCCATTTTAATAAACCGGCATCTCTCTATGCCAATTCAAATGTTTTTATGATTGACGCGTACTGATCTGCTTTTACAATATGAACCCCCAAATAACACTCCAGGCAGTATTCATCTGCCATCTAGTGGACATAATGACATCATGCTGCAAAAACTTCTGAATACAGTATTTCAATGCGTTTTACCGCTCTAAGATAGCTCATCAATATTCATGAGTGGGGTGGGGCCTTCAGCCGAAACACACAATGGCGTGTCAACGTGAAGTTGTAAAAGCAGTTTCAGAACAAAATGAAGCTGAACCATTAGTTGGGTCAAACGATAGTGAGGACAACGTGAATTAGTCATCAGACGTGACATGGACAGTAAAACCAATGCATGATGTGGCACTGTATGGCTGAACTGCCATGATATGGCTGGTGAATTTGGTCACCTGAAGGTTCATGGTGGTGCAAGTAACTCTGTGACTGTGATCAAGTGGAAGGCCAGGAGAGACTTTAGGCTCCTAAGCTCTGTTCATAGTGCAGCAGCTGTCAATGGTTGTGTCAGGGGACACGTCAGGGGACACTCAGGCTGGTGCTGTGGTGGCCTACAATAACACAAGGGGCGCGTCACTCGTGTGGGTCAGGCGCTGACATTCGACCCTCTCATGCATCAACTGGCCCGATTGTGACGTCAGGCTGTGCGTTGGGGACCCTCTCAAAGCACGTGACACAAAGGACGGGTCCTACATCTGCGTCAGCACAGCAGCGGACATTTCAATATTCACCCGTTTATGTTACACATAGTAGGCCTAACATATATCCTTCTTGATATCAATGCAATGTTGTTTTTAACACAATTCATCATATTCCAATATCTTCTGGCTTTATCCTTTGAGATATTTTTTGCAAATGGACCAAAGTCCCCCGCCATGTCTTTTGATAGGACTGGGCGTGGGAGATGCGCTTTGAATCTTTACCAGACGTTGTGTATTGTCTTTGTCTTTGTGTATTGTTCCTGATCTGCCCTTTGAAGGTTTTGTTTTGTTTTTTTTTCTTTGATTTTTGAAGCTACAGACAAGAATACGATTTGGCCACCAGAGGGAGCCCTCGGAGTGCATTAGCGTGCTACAGCATTGACCTCATGCCGCGTGTCTTCCCAGATTCTGGCTGGCACTTCATGCCACTCCTGTCCCGTTTCATTTCTGATTCCAATGCACCATCACAGCAGCTCTTATTCCCCAACTGTCCATTGGGTGGTCTTCCTCACTTTCCCACTTCCCAAGTACCACAGGCTACTCTCTCTTTTTCTCCCTCTCTGTCTCCAGACCTTTAACTTCCCACTTTTCTCCAAGGTACCCAGTTCAGCATTGGCCTGTCACAGACTCGGTGGCCCAGGTTCCAATCCTGTGCCCGTTAGCACATTATCCTTGTGGTCCTCATCAGTTTTAGGTTAACTTGCAGTTTCAAGTGGGCCCAGTGATGGGCCGAGACCCCGATCCAGGACTGGTTTCTGCTTAGCACCAGCACCCCACTCAAATCTTGGGTTGTCCAGTGCCATCTGGATGTCTTGGGTCTGAACAGCTTGAGTGTCCTTCAGAATTATGGGTGGGATAAGGCTCTGGAAAACAAAGCTGAGACTCTAGAGATGTGAGCTGGCAGCGTTAAGCACTGCTCCACCATGCAACCCTTTACTCAATGGGCACAAGGAAACGTTAGGGTCATAGATTTATAGAGTCTACCTTGGCATGAATGGATACCAGCTCCCTTTCTGGAATATAAAAATTCCACATGGGAACCAGGAGAACATGTCATGACTGGGATTTGAACCCACAGCTCTGAAGGTTGGGGGCTTCAGTGCTAACCACCAATCCACTGCGCCACTCCTTACTGAATGTGCTCTAAGAGTGCGAGCCCCCAACCCACCGGCCTGTCAGGGGGGCATGTCCGGGTATGATCTTAGTATACTAAAGACCACATGGAACCAGGAGAACTTGCCTGGGCTGGAATTTGATCTTCCACTTCCGGACCTGTGAGTGGGCAGAGCTAACCACTGAGTCACTTTTAATGGAAGGTGTTTGTCTGTGGTGGGCGCAGCTCCTGTATGACCCTACATGTCTGAACACCTTGTGCTGTCTGGGGGTCACTCGCTGCAGGTGGCATCTCACAGGGTTCTTCAGTCACGTGTGTGCGTTTTTTATGGAGAGCACCCCACCAACCCCTTTGGTCGTTCTCAGGTACCCCTACTGCACAAGATGGCACCATAGTTCTGGGACAGACAGGACTGTGTTAGGGCAGGCGTAACTGCAGGATGGTGGACTCCCTTCAGCTGCCTGTCCACTTCATGTCCTCAGCCTTTCCCCTCCATTTTCTAGTCTCATTCAGCATCCGCCAGACTGACCCATCCATGTTAAGTGCCATGTGAAAGGCGCTATATAAAACATTGCTTACAACAGCTGGCACCAAAGCTGGCTGCAGGCTGGTGTGTGTGTGTGAGACGCTCATGGCAGCTGCAGCAGTGCGGGTTTCTGTGGATTTGGGAGCAGCTGGCCGGTCCTAAGCCGTGCCGTGCCCTTGGGCTCTGTGATAATACGCAGAATTTCGTTTGCCCCTCGCCAGATGCCCAGATGACACGTGTGCACGCGGCCAGACAGGCGGACAAAACAAAATCCTCCTTTTTTTTTAATATTCATTATTTTGTCATCCCCTTGGTCAGACACATCTTTAAACTGTCATAATCCACTGGCTGGAAAAAGACGGAGATAATCCTGGGCTTGTCACCGATGTCCGCACCGCAGCCCAAAGCAGCGTAGTTAGAACCCTGAAACTCTCAAATGTGAGGGTCTCAGACATCAAGTAGGGGCCTCTGAGCCCAAGGAGGACATGAAAAAGCAACATGGAGAGCTTCATCCATCCACCTTCAGAATCCAAGGCAGGGTCACAAGAAGCCCATCCCAAACTGGATTAGAGTCTAACCTGGCACTGCTGGATTTCAGTTCACCACGTATGCCAATCTAACTTTTATGGAATACAAAAATCGCACATGGAACCAGGAGAACATGCAGACTCAGCGTCAGGCCTGGGATTTGAACCCACAACTCGGAATCTTTAAAAATGCTGATCAACTTTTTACTGAATATACTTGGTGTGGAGCCAACACAGTGCCAGTCCTCACTGAGGGCACCCATTTAGTATACCTCGCCATGGCAGCTCCACACTGACGCTGCAGTACAGAGAAGCTCTCACCTGCACATCCGACCCATGTGCAACCCGCTGAAGCTCACTGCCATGATCAATATGAAAGGCGCTATATGATAGACAGACAGGAGCAGTGGGCATCATCTTGTCCCACGTACAGAGTCTGGTGTTGCTTCACCTGCATGTCCAACCAACCTGCCAGGTGTTGCCACTCCAGAGCCCTGATAAAGCACAAGGTATGAAGACGGGTTGTTTCATTGAATTGAGTGGTCAACACCAATGAGCTCACCAGTTGCCTTCCTCCTTGCCAACTTCTTGTGCCCACTGAGAACATTCTCTTAGGTATAGTGTGGCTTTTCAAGCCGAGACTCTTTAGACCCGGCCATGATGCCAGCTCCACAATCAGGCCTACTTTCAAAACTCTGTCCACATTAACATGTTTGATTCCGTGGTCACCCAGCATGCCCAGTTCACTCACTCATTCATTTATGTAGCGCCACTGATTGGCAGCACCCCAGATTTGGGCATGCAGGGCAGAAAATGGACAGATTGACAGCTGGCAGCATCACAGGGTAATGGCAGGGCACAATCAGGAAAGTATCAATCAATTCATTTCACTTCCGGTTTTAGCTTGTGGCCTTCGTGGAAGTATGGCACACACAGTTGGCATCGGAGATTAAATTAAGTAATAATAAAATACAAATGAAATGCTGTCCTCTGTGAAAGGAAAAGATGAATGGGCCTGAAGACAGTGTTGCAAACCAAGGCCACCCGTGATTTGTTATTGTGATGGCACCACAGCTGGATGGGTCAGGACTAACTGACTGGCACGAGCCCGGCATGTGGGATGGGGATAACCCAAGCACTAATAAACAGAAGGCCAAGTGCCGGAGTGTTGTGTTTGGAGGCAGAATACGTCACCCTGTGTTTCATATAGCATCTTTGGCAGAGCCCACTGTCGGTACAGTCACTACAGCCCTTAACGGGGTACACCATCACAAGGGGCTCCACAAATCAAATCATTTCAGGCTTTTTAAAGATGAATTTTGATTTTTTTTTTGTTTGTTTATAACGTTTCTCTTTTTTCCACTCGGTTTTTCATGTTTTCAATGGTTTCTTAAAAGTACGGATTTCATTAATTTAGTGCTGAGTGGTGCCAGTCCTGTTAAAGTGGCCGTCACTTCACCTTTGACTCTGATCTCAATCCACTTGTTTAAAAGCTGGCATGAAAAGGGCAACCCTCTTGGACATTTATGCCTTCATGAATTCTGCTCTGAGCCAGGCAGTCCATTAGGTGACATTAAGTGGCTGCCTTGTCACCTAGAGGATTAAGGGGCGCGCTGTGGGCACTGATATGGTTGACAATATTTATGAGCTGCTCCTTTAAACGTTTTTATGCTGCTTGTGTTTTGAGGGTGGTTCCTAAAGAGGTGGGGCTACCTGTCAATCTCTTTTGAGGGACTGCCCCCTGTCTGATAAAGGCTCATGGGAATTGCAGTCCCAAAAGGTGCTTTGGTCGTTCTTGTGAGTGTTGTGAATTGTTATAATTGTTGGATTTTTCTGCTTTTTTATTTATTTATTTGTTTGCTCTTTTGAAGGATTCTGGTTTCTGGGTGGTGTTTGTGGGGACTTTGTTTGCTGAAGCTTACCTTTTCTTGTTCTTTATTTATCTCTTTGTTAATAGCCCTTTCATTTTATACAGATTATTCTGGACTTGTTTCTATACCTAGCTGGAGTTTTTACGGTTTCTCCCCGGGAACAATTTACTTTGCTTTTTTATGAGACTCCTGGTTATTCATTTTTTAAAAATATTTAAAGTCTTATCTCCATTTTAAGGCCTAGTCAGGCCTTAGGCCTCCCATTTTCTTGTGGCAGGTCAATTAGGATTCAGGCCTGCCTTTTGGGGGGTTTTTTGAAAGCCTCACCTTTTCGCCATTTGTGTGTTTCTGCAACATCACAAGGGATGGAGGCAGCAACTGACTGTTAGAATTCAGGGACAGTTGGGGACGGTGATGAATAAATGATGAATGATGAATAAATCGACGTGCATTGAAATAATAAACCCACATCTAACGCCATACCTTCCATTTAAGGTAATGCTCAGTCAGCTGGCCCCGCCTACACACTGGCCCCGCCCCATCCTGTGACTGCACTTGTGTCATTGCCTCCAGTAAAGTGTGCCAAGTGTGCCAAGTCTCAGTAAAACTGGTGCACCATGGGAAAGGAGGCTTCATGTAAACAGACAGACAGACAAACAGACCAACAGACAGACATGACGATCACTGGCGATGCTTTTCATGTTATATACACACACCAATCAAAAGTGGGAGGGAGAGGGACCCCAGTCCACCATAGAACACAACCATCCTCACTGACACTAAGCCACATCGGAGCCACAGGCTAACCGACCTGACAGATATCTCCATGATGTCAGAGAAAGCAGGCGCATCACAAAGAGAACATGACAACTCCACACAGCCATGATGGGCCAAGGTCTCCAGCGCTAATCACGGCCCGCCTGCCACAGACAGACTGTTTCAACGGGGGCGCTTGTGCCTGACGAGCCCAAGAGTCGGGGATGAAAAGTGCAAAGGAACAAATCCTATTTCATGTCTCTAGTTCTGTGACGCCTTGCAACCGCACTTTGAGCTCCATCTTGGGTACAAAAATGTGCATTAGAAAGAAAAGGTGTCATTGTCACTATTGTGCTGGGTGACAGCAAGCAGATCAGGGCACTGGTGATCAGTCTCCAGCTGTATCATGGGAAATGAATGTGCACAGCAGCAATACATAGAAATAGGGATCTGAAAGAAACTAAATCATAGATAGATAGATATAAAGTATCTATCTATCTATCTATCTATCTATCTATCTATCTATCTATCTTATTCCCAAGGTAAATTCCCATACTCCAGCAGCAGTTTACTGATAATAACAATATTAAATTAAAGAGTGATAACAATGCAGGTATAACAGACAATAACTTTGTATAATGTTAATGTTTACCCCCGAGTCACATAGTGTGGGGTCTCCTCAGTCTGTCAGTGGAGCAGGATGGTGACAGCAGTCTGTCACTGAAGCTGCTCCTCTGTCTGGAGATGATCCTGTTCAGTGGATTCTCCATGATTGACAGGAGTCTGCTCAGCGCCGCCGCTCTGCCACGGATGTCAAACTGTCCAGCTCCGTGCCCACAATAGAGCCTGCCTTCCTCACCAATTTGTCCCTCTTCTTTATGCTGCCTCCCAGCACACCACTGTGTAGAAGATGGCGCCACCACAACTGTCTGATAGAACATCTGCAGCATCTTATTGTAGATGTTGAAGGACGCCAACCTTCTAATGAAGTATAGTCAGCTCTGTCCTCTCTTGCACAGACCATCAGTATTGGCAGTCCAGTCCAGTTTATCATCCAGCTGCACTCCCAGGTATTTATAGGTCTGCACACAGTCACCTCTGATGATCACGGGGTCCATGAGGGGCCTGGGCCTCCTAAAATCCACCACCAGCTGATTGGTCTTGCTGGTGTTCAGTTGTAGGTGGTTTGAGTCGCACCATTTAACAAAGTCCTTGATTAGGTTCCTATACTCCTCCTCCTGCCCACTCCTGATGCAGCCCACCATAGCAGTGTCGTCAGTGAACTTTTGCATGTGGCAGGACTCCGAGTTGTATTGGAAGTCCAATGTATGTTTACTGAACAGGACCGGAGAAAGTCCAGTCCCCTGTACCGCTCCTGTGCTGCTGACCACAATGTCAGACCTGCAGTTCCAAGGACGCATATACTGAGGTCTGTCTGTAAGATAGTCCACGATCCATGGCACCAGGTATGATCTACTCCCATCTCTGTCAGCTTGTCCCTAAGGAGCAGAGGTTGGATGGTGTTGAAGGCGCTAGAGAAGTCCAGAAACATAATTCTTACAGCACCACTGCCTCTGTCCAAGTGGGAGAGGGATCAGTGTAGCATGTAGATGATGGCATCCTCCGCTCCCACCTTCTCCTGGTATGCGAACTGCAGAGGGTCGAGGGCGTGGTGGACCTGTAGCCTCAGGTGGTGAAGCAGCAATAGATAGATAGACAGATAGAAAGGCACTATATAATACCCCTGAACCCTTAGACAACATGTCAGACACCAGATAAAAGTCCCAATAATACATTTATTTTTATAATAAAGTGCACAAAGCACCTCCACCTCCACAATACTTCCAATAATAACAATAAAAATCAATACAGTAATCCAATCCTCCAGCAGCTCAGTCACCCTTCCTCCCAACTTGGCTCTTCCTGCTGGGGTTTCCCACAGTCCTTTTATAGTCCATGGCCCGGAAGTGCTTCTATCCCTCAGTCCATGTGATTTCACAGCATTTCTGGGTCAGATGAGAACGCCTTTTCTTCAGCCCGGAAGTACGTCATTCCTTCTGTCCCCTTGACTGGGAAGTACTTCCGAGCTATACGGAAAATACAAGTCCCTGAGCCTCCCTGCAGCATCCCTGTGTGAATATAAAACAAGGTCCATGATGCCCTGCTGGAATTCGATGTACCTCCATGTTGCAGGGAGGGCTCCATCTGGTGGCTTGGGGGTATTGGCCGGGTTAAACAGCCGCCATATACCACAATAGATAGATAGATAGAGTGAAAGGCGTTATATAATAGATAGATAATAGATAGATAGAATGAAACACACTGTATAATAAATAGGTAGATAGATAGATAGATAAAGAAACATTTGGAAAATTGTAAAATTGAAGTTTTTATAGCAAGTGATACTTTGTGAAGAACACTGGGAATTGGGGCTGACTGGGCCTTAGTTGTATTTATTATGAACATTAATGAGGAGGACACTGGGGATGAGAAAATCTAAAATATTTATATGATAACTGCGTGTGGGGTTACACGGGGTTAATCGGGTTTTTACTTTTAGATAGAGTGAAAGGCACTATATAATAGATAGATACATAGATAGATAGAGTGAAAGGCACTATATAATAGATAGATAGAAATGCACTATATAATAAATAGAATGAAATACACTATATAATAGATAGATAGATGTGAAAGGCACTATATAATAGATAGATGGATGTGAAAGGCACTATATAATAGATAGATAGTGATGTGGCCCATGATGGCCTTGTGTCCCATGCAATTAGACTACGCCTCAGTCCCTGGTGATCCCAAATAGGGTCCCACCTAGAGTGGAGTGCCACCACCACACAGATGCACTATCCTAGGTTAGAAAGCCACAGCCAAATGTCACCCTTGTGCAGTTTGCATGTTCTCTCAGTTTCTGTGTGTCTTTTCCTCCCACAAAGGCGCAGGTCAAGTTACTTCTCCCTGCTTTGTGGATGTGTAGCTGAGTGGGACAGGCGTCCTGTTCTGGATTCTTTCCTACCTTCTAGGCTCCTGCAGTCCTGAGCGGGATTTAAGAATGTTACATAATGAAAGTCACCAGGTCACCATCTTGCTATAGCAAACGGAGCGCCCTGTGCCGTTGCAGCCGCCGCCGCCGCCTTCTCGCCCTATACTGCTGTTTAGTTTTTTTTTTATCCTCCTTTCATTCCCGTCAGGCTTTCCCTGCACTACTCGACCCTGAAAGTGACACTTTAGCCCACAATTCATTAATCCATTTATGTCATCGGGGCCTGTTCACTTTGTTAATCTGCTTTACTTGTCCGCCCCCAGCCGTCCCAGCGCTGTGTTCGCGGACGAGGGGCAGAGGAGGAGCACAGCCGCACGTGTCCAGGCCTTCTCTTCTCCATAATCCGATTTCAATCAAGTCCCACTAATCACGAGCGATCGCCGCAAAATTGAGCCCTGGATGGGACCTGCTAATCTAGATTGGCATGAGGGAAGACGAGGGTCCAGGAAGGCAGAGAGCGAGCGAGCGCGAGGCTGTCGAGGCCGCTCATTCATCTTGTTGTCAGGTTACGCAGAGGTGCGGTGACAACAGGTGCCATGTGGCGACAGACTGGGAATAAACGTGCGTGAGGAGCCAGCCGCACAGGGCACAGTGGGCAGGCGGCCTGCTGGGCTCTCAAGTTCGGTGTGACTGGACCATCCATCATGTGACAGCTCGAGCGGTGGCGGGCAGCGCAGCAAGGCCAGCGACTTCACGTTGGTTTTGGTTTATCTTTTGTTATGTTGCGTCTTAAACTGACATGATCGGGAGTTTACCTAAACTTCATATCTCTCTGAAAGGATTTGACGGAGTTTCCATCAGGATCTGCACGAGAGTCAGCCAGCACATGACCCCCGAGCAGGTGCCTGCTGTGCCAGTCTGGCAAACGTGAGTGCGGAACCTTTGAGTCTGCCGGGGGGCTGCGGGCAGCAAACATCCACTGCGTTGGTTACCATGCTCAAACCTCCTAAGACCAAGAACGTCTCCTGGGTAAGTAAGCGCGACACGGCATTGGGGATACCTGGCTGCTCTTCGGGGAATGTCGCCGTGAAGCCAGCAGCACCCAGCGCTGCGCCTGCGCGCCTCGCTCCGCAATTCAATTCCATTTCTCCGTTAAGCTTTTAAGAGTCTTTGCTGGTCCTGACCCCGTTTGCTATTTTTATCATTCCATCTTTATAACTAAATATTATTTTTCACAGTCGTTTTATTCATTTCAGTTTTTAGGAGGTATTGTTTTTTTTTTCTCCTGGACGATGTGTTAAAAGATTTTTTACTTTTTTTGCGCTTTAAAAAGGGTGAGATGAGAGCATCTGACTTGTTGGGTTTCAAAGACCACAATGTGCGCGCGAGTGTTTTAACGGGACCTTGGCCTTGGATCCTTGGCCTTGGATTTCTCGATTAGCGTCCGCTAGTGGTGGTCGCGCTTTGCGATGGTCAGGCAGCCCGTCCAGAACGCTCTCATCTCGTCCGCTTAGAGCGACAAAAATAGATTTCTTGATACATTTCATTATCTCTTTGTTGCGGAAGCGTATTACTGCCACGACATAATAAAAAAAATATGCTCACTATCACGTTATAACGTGAAAATATTACATTATAACGTGAAAACATCACGTTAAAACGAGAAATCGTATCATGTGATAACGTGAAAATATAAGATTATAACGTGAAAACATCACGTTAAAACGACAAATAGTATCACGTTAAAACGTGATACTATTTCACGCAATTACGTGATAAAGTTTCTTGTTATAACGTGAAACTTTTTTGGTTATCCAGTGAGGAGTGCACGTCTGCAAATGAAACGGTCAGATGGCTCATTTACACGACTTGATCAAATTCTACTTTATGCTTGGGGTCAGACATGGAGAGATTCTGCTCCTGCTGACTAAGGTGGATGGTTTTGTAATAAGTATGCGTACACTGAGAAGAATTTTAAAAGACATGGGGCTTTACAGAAGAAAGAATGGCAGCTGTCCCTATCCTCATTTCCACTTCTGCTATGAAATAACCAGCGATGATCTTGGGATCGCTGTTTGTTGAATAAGCATGAAGCCATATCATGAGCCTTGAAAAACCATCAATCGCTCCATTTATACATATTCCAAACGGCTTTAGTTTGTCATAAGAGTCAACATGCCACATAAAATTAGGTCCAGGATTAATGTACACGCGTCGCATCAGTCGATTCCTCCGTCTTTGCTCAACACCACGGGGTCTAGAAACTTTATTAAATGCCTCACCGTGGTTTGGGTCACAACATGCCCAGCTTGAATGCAGCTGAGATGGTGTAGCTTGTATCCATGGAGCCTTCCGTGCCCTTCCAGCTGGTCAATGAGAAATGATGCTACCTCCAAAATATCGGACTGATTCTTTCTTCTGTAAAGCCCCATGTCTTTTAAAATTCTTCTCAGTGTACGCATACTTATTACAAAACCATCCACCTTAGTCAGCAGGAGCAGAATCTCTCCATGTCTGACCCCAAGCATAAAGTAGAATTTGATCAAGTCGTGTAAATGAGCCATCTGACCGTTTCATTTGCAGACGTGCACTCCTCACTGGATAACCAAAAAAGTTTCACGTTATAACATGAAACTTTATCACGTAATTACGTGAAATAGTATCACGTTTTAACGTGATACGATTTCTCGTTTTAACGTGATGTTTTCACGTTATAATGTAATATTTTCACGTTATAACATGATAGTGAGCATATTTTTTATTATGTCGTGGCCCTAATACGCTTCCGTACTATGTTGCATTTCATGTTGTTAAGTAGTTATTTGCGTCTCTCACTCTCTCTCTCTCTGTACAAGTATATAGTGAGAAGTCAAGAAAAATAACCCCCTTTATTGGCTAACTAAAAGGATTACAATATGCAAGCTTTTGAGGCAAATCAGGCCCCTTCTTCAGGCAAGATGTAACACACACAGATACGGTGGCGCAGTGGGTAGCGCTGCTGCTTCGCAGTAAGGAGACCCGAACCCGGGCTTTCTGCGTGGGTTTCCTCCCACAGTCCAAAGACATGCAGGTTAGGTGCTTGGTGTGTGTGTGTGCCCTGCAGTGGGCTGGCACTCTGCTCATGGTTTGTTTCCTGCCTTGCGCCCTGTGTTTGCTGGGATTGGCTCCAGCAGACCCCCGTGACCCTGTAGTTAGGATTCAGCGGGTTGGAAAATGGATGGATGGATTTACTAGGGGGTTCTGCCCCCTGCTTGCTTTGCTTGCCAACCCCTGTGTTTGGTTATTCGGATATACAATTTTAAAAGCTTTTTTTTTTCTTTGGAATTGTTTCAATTTAATTATTTGCACTTTTACTTTAAAGCTTCATTAAAAGCAATATTTGGAATTACCTTTTCTTCAAGATCGCATCGAATTTTGATTCCGTTTTTTGGAGACACATCATGACAACTGCCCGTGAGTGAATATTGTTTCTGTTTCTCTAATAAATAATCCGACTTTTTGTAATGTTTGTCCCTGTGATTTGTGAATATGTCATAACAAAAGCTCTTCTCACGGTAAACTGTTAACATTTTTAATACGGATGGCGTAAGGCGATCTCCTCTGGTGTGTAATGTGCGGAATATTAACTTACCTTTCTTTTTTTCCTGTTAAAATTCGCGTCGCTTGTCCGTGATCATCAATACACACCTGACCGGATTGTGCGCTCTTTGAACTTCAACTCGTCGTTGCTTTAACTGTTGCAGGACCACAGATTGTCGTAGTTTATGGTCTGTCATTGTGCAAATCTACGGTTTGTGCATTGAATGATGCGAAGGCGAAAAGACGTTGTTTGTCCACTCGTTGCCTTTTATTTCTGACCTCGCTTTGTCCTGCTCTTTTTTCAATCACACCTGGTCCTGATGATTCATTTCCTTTTGTTTTGCGCTAATGCGATCTTTTCTAACTTTTTTTTTTTTTTTGATACTGTAGCGTCTGACGTAATAAAGTGTCACCAAAGTTTAACTTGAACAATCGCTGACTTCGTAACCCCAAACACAACTTTCTAGCACCTTCTCCAACCCCTCATCCCCCCCTTAACGCATCAATCAATACCCCGCTATCAGCTCCGCCTTCCCTCAATCGGACCGAACAGTCACTGACTACACAAAAGGCTTCAACCTGGCTGGGACGCTGCAATACTTTTGAATTTGACTGTTTTCATATTCTGTACCTTTCTCTGTTTGTGTATCGCGCCATCGTTCGTTTGGGCCTCTCGAATTCCACTGCTTTCTTATCTCTCATCTGCCTTTTCTTCTCTCCACTGCTTTTGGGTCTCATTTCTCCGCGCTGCTCTTTCTTCTTTGCTTAGTTGTTGTCACTTCATCAGGACGTCTTGTGCTGATACGCTTTATATGTGCTGAGAGCACAGGATCTGTGTGTGCTACGTGCCTTTACACGACTCGGTGTTTGCTGGCCGTGCTCTCATATTTGATTTTCTTTGCCTCTCGCGGGTCTTTTAAGTGTCTTCCGAGAAGATGACGTCTCGACGCCCTGCTTTTCCTTTCCAGGATTTTTTTTTAAGAATATATGGATGGATGGATTTACTGTATTTTTCAGGTGGGGATTCCAGGAACACACACAGCCTCGAGCCGACCCACACACACTCAGAGACAGGGACGGGAATCCACAAAATCAAATAAATGAATAAATAATATATTAAATGGAAATCAAATAAATGAATAAATAATATTGTGGGGACCTCCACGTCAGGTTCGAAAAGAAGAGAAAATCAGAAGGGCGAAGCAGAGATCACAGAACAGTTTACTGGAGGAGTACAAAAATGAACGACTTTGAACTTGAACTCTTTACAATTGGCTGTAAATCTCACATTTTTTTTTTGGCCCTGAGAGACGCCGTTAAAGAAAACCAAAATTTATTTCTATAGCACGTTTAAATTAGAAAATTAGAACATTAGGACACTCGAGACGAGAACAGGCCATTCAGCCCAACAAAGCTCGCCAGTCCTCTCCACTTATTTCTTCCAAGAAAACATCAAGTCGAGTTTTGAAAGTCCCTAACGTCTTACTGTCCACCACACTACTTGGTCGCTTATTCCAAGTGTCTGTCGTTCTTTGTGTAAAGAAAAACTTCCTAATGTTTGTGTGAAATTTACCCTTCACAAGTTTCCAACTGTGTCCCCGTGTTCTTGATGACCTCATTTTAAAATACAAGTCTCTGTCCACTGGACTAATTCACTTCATCATTTTAAACACTTCAATCAGGTCTCCTCTTAATCTCCTTTTGTTTAAACTGTAAAGGCTCAGCTCTTTTAATCTTTCCTCATAACTCATCCCCTGAAGCCCTGGAATCAGCCTAGTCGCTCTTCTCTGGACCTTTTCTAGTGCTGCTATGTCCTTTTGTAGCCTGGAGACCAAACCTGCACACAGGAGTCCAGATGATGTCTCACCAGTGTGTTATAAAGCTTGAGCAGAACCTCCTGTGACTTGTACTCCACACATCAAGGCGCTATATTACCTGACCTTCTGTTAGCCTTCTTAATGGCTCCTGAACACTGGCTGGCAGTTGATAGTGTCAAGTCCACTATGACTCCTAAATCCTTCTCATTAAGGTGGTCTCTCAATTTTTCGACCGCCCATTGTGTATTCAAACCTCACATTTTTACTTCCTATGTGTAATTCTTTACATTTACGAACATTAAATTTCATCTGCCACAAATCTGCCCAAGCCTGTCTGCTGTCCAAGTCCTTCTGTGATGATATAACAGATTCCAAATTATCTGCTGATCCACCGATCTTGGTATCATCTGCAAATTTAACCAGCTTGTTACTTATATTCCTATCTAAATCATTTGTACAGTGGGATGCAAAAGTTTGGGCAACCTTGTTAATAGTCCTTATTTTCCTGTATAAATCGTTGGTTGTTACAATAAAAAATGTCAGTTAAATATATCATATAGGAGACACACACAGTGATATTTGAGAAGTGAAATGAAGTTTATTGGATTTACAGAAAGTGTGCAATAATTGTTCAAACAAAATCAGGCAGGTGTATACATTTGGGCACCGTTGTCATTTTATTGATTCCAAACTTTTAGAACTAATTATTGGAACTCAATTGGCTTGGTAAGCTCAGTGACCCCTGACCTACATACACAGGTGAATCCGAGTATTTAAGGGGTCAATTGTAAGTTTCCCTCCTCCTTTAATTTTCTCTGAAGAGTAGCAACACGGGGGTCACAAAACAACTCTCAAATGACCTGAAGACAAAGATTGTTCACCATCATGGTTTAGGGAAGGATACAGAAAGCTGTCCCAGAGATTGAAGCTGTCTGTTTCCACAGTTAGGAACATATTGAGGAAATGGAAGACCACAGGCTCAGTTCAAGTTAAGGCTCGAAGTGGCAGACCAAGAAAGATTTCGGATAGACAGAAGCGACGAATGGTGAGAACAGTCAGAGTCAACCCACAGACCAGCACCAAAGACCTACAACATCATCTTGCAGCAGATGGAGTCACTGTGCATCGTTCAACCATTCGCACTTTACACAAGGAGATGCTGTATGCGAGAGTGATGAAGAGGAAGCACAAACAGAGCCGCTTGAGGTCTGCTCAAGCACATTTGGACAAGCCAGCTTCATTTTGGAATAAGGTGCTGTGGACTGATGAAACTAAAATGGAGTTATTTGGGCATAACAAGGGCGTTATGCATGGAGGAAAAAGAACACAGCATTCCAAGAAAACACCTGCTACCTACAGTAAAATATGGTGGTGGTTCCATCATGCTGTGGGGCTGTGTGGCCAGTGCAGGGACTGGGAATCTTGTCAAAGTTGAGGGACGCATGGATTCCACTCAGTATCAGCAGATTCTGGAGACCAATGTCCAGGAATCAGTGACAAAGGGCTGGATCTTTCAACAAGACAACGACCAAACACTGCTCAAAATCCACTAAGGCATTCATGCAGAGGAACAAGTACAACGTTCTGGAATGGCCATCTCAGTCCCCAGACCTGAATAGAATTGAAAATCTGTGGTGTGAGTTAAAGAGAGCTGTCCATGCTCGGAAGCCATCACACCTGAATGAACTCGAGATGTTTTGTAAAGAGGAATGGTCCAAAATACCTTCAACCACAATCCAGACTCTCATTGGAACCTACAGGAAGCGTTTAGAGGCTGTAATTTCTGCAAAAGGCGGATCTACTAAATATTGATTTCATTTCTTTTTGTGGTGCCCAAATTTATGCACCTGCCTGATTTTGTTTGAACAATTATTGCACACTTTCTGTAAATCCAATAAACTTCATTTCACTTCTCAAATATCACCGTGTGTGTCTCCTATATGATTATATTTAACTGACATTTTTTATCGTAACAACCAACGATTTATACAGGAAAATAAGGACTATTAACAAGGTTGCCCAAACTTTTGCATCCCACTGTAGATATTAAAATAGTACGAAGCCAAGCACTGCCCCCTGCTGGTCACCACTCTTAACATCGGCCAGTTCTGATGAGGTTCCTCACTCCATCGCCCTCTGCTTCCTGTGCCAGTTCTGCACCCATCTACACCCCACACCCTGAACTGCCACTTCTTCTAGTTTGATGCCCACCTCTCATGTGGCACCTTATCAAATGCTTCCTGAAAGTCCACATCAATCATCTCATCTGCTCCTCTCTGGTCGTCTCCTTTTGTTTCTCCTCATAGAATTCCAGGCTGTTAGTAAAACACGACCTCCCTCTTCTGACCCCACACTGACTGTCCTGTCCTTGCCAGCTGTTGCTCCATCTTCTCCTTAATAATCCCTTCCATTAATATTCCTGTGATGCCCGTTAAGCTTACTGGCCTGTAGCTGATTGGCTCTGCCCGGTCACCCTTTTTATATAACGTGATGATATTTGTCATTTTCCAATCCTTCAGAGTCTCTCCAGTGCTCAGTGACTTCCTAAAAATCATGTGTCGCTAGCCTCCTTAAGAATACGAGGATAAATATTATCTGGGCCTGGTGATTTGTTTGATTTCATGCAAGTGATGAGCTCAAAGTGCTTACAGGATGAAGAAAAAGAAAAAAAGACAAAAATAAATAAGAAAATAAAATTAGGGAACACTAATAAACATAGAATAAAAGTAAGGTCCGATGGCCAGGAGGACAGAAAAAAAAAATGGCTGAAGAAAAAAAATAAAATAAAATCTGCAGGGGTCAGAGGTCACAAGACCACCCAGTCCCCCTAACATCAATGACCTCACAATCAGTCCTCAGGGTTTTCAGGCTTCATGTGGAAGAATTTCATGATGATGGTCATGTGGACTTCTGACCTTTAATCCATCAATGTAGGGACATCACGGTGCTTTGATCAGGTGGTGAGGGCGCAGGTCACCACCCCAGAAAACCAGAAAAAGAACAGAAGAAAGAGGAGGGGTCAGTACAGATTTTGGAGCCACCATGAATAATAATGATAATTAATTGAATATGCAGAGCATCAGGATTAAATTTAAATGAAGCTCTGAGAAGGCCATGTTAAAGTAATGTGTTTTTATCAGTTTTTTAAAGTGCTCCACCGTATCAGCCTGGTGAATTTCTATTGGTCAGCTATTCCAGATTTGAGGTGAAAAACAGCAGAAGGCCGCCCGCCTCACCACTTCTTCTTGGAATTCTAAGCAGACCCTCATTTGAAGATCTAAGGTTACGATTTGGAGTGCAAAGTGACAGAAATTCTGAGACAGAGGATGGAGCAGATTATTGAAGTCTTTATGAACCATCAGCAGTATTTTAAAGTCAATTCAAAATGGCACAGGTAACCAGTGTAGTGACACTCAGACTGGGGTGATGTGTTCAGATTTTCTTTTCCTAGTTAACATTCTGCAGGCTTCATTCTGCACTCATTTCTCACGGTATAAGGGGTCTCTATTCATCTTCGAAATGTAACAACACCTTCCTTCTCAAACCCTCTCCCTAGAGATGGGAAAATGAAAGTGAAGCATCGAAGCTTGTGTCACTCAATCGGAAACGCAGTGAGTCAACTCACTGTGTCAGAGCTTGTGTCACTACCCCACTGTCACGTGACCCGTGACATTTGAAGTTTCGAACGTCATCAGTGCTTCACAGCGTGCTTTATTGGCAGCTTTTGGCACTAAATTAGCAGGTAGCCTATAATAGTTTTTTTTTTTTAGTTTTTAAAATAATCTTTATTGTAAAAATAAGAACATCAACATAATATACACAGTCGAACTGATGAAAACAAATTTCACATTAATAAGAAAATCAAAAAGAAATAATTCATTATAACACAAAGACCACCATTACTCCCCCTTTACACTCCTCCTACTCCGCACATTAATAAGCACGTGGTATTGATGCCCACCATTGCTTTCTTTCTCTTGCCCACCTCAGTGAAATCAGAAGTTCATTTTCAGCTCCCCTTCATCAACTGAGCACAGCACCCCTTTCACCCCCCACACATTTTCAAACACCCCATTCTATTCATCTGTTTATAATACATATTCTACTCTTATTCTTGAATAAACATTCAATTTAAAAATCAAACAAATATCTGTAGGTTCAGATCCACGCTTGCTTATTATTTCTACTTTTAAAATGGCCAGCTTTGCTTCACCTAACAGAAGCCTATAATAAAATGCATCATCTATCTATCTATCTATCTATCTATCTATCTATCTATTATATAGTGCCTTTCATTATCTATCTATCTATCTATCTATCCATCTATTATATAGCCTTTCATATCTATCTATCTATCTATCTATCTATCTATCTATTATATAGCGCCTTTCATTATCTATCTATCTATCTATCTATCTATCTATCTATTAATTATATAGCGCCTTTCATCATATCTATCTATCTATCTATCTATCTATCTATTATATAGTGCCTTTCATTATCTATCTATCTATCTATCTATCTATCTATCTATTATATAGCGCCTTTCATTATCTATCTATCTATCTATCTATCTATCTATCTATCTATCTATTATATAGCGCCTTTCCTATCTATCTATCTATCTATCTATCTATCTATCTATCTATCTATCTATTATATAGCGCCTTTCATATCTATCTATCTATCTATCTATCTATCTATCTATCTATTATATAGCACCTTTCATCATATCTATCTATCTATCTATCTATCTATCTATCTATCTATCTATTATATAGCGCTTTTCATTATCTATCTATCTATCTATCTATCTATCTATCTATCTATCTATCTATCATTCTCAGATTTGGAGAGCTTTGGTGACAGATGGCGACTAACAGTGGAAAATGGTGTTCAAAAGTTAAGTCGTATAAATGGACCTTAGCAGAATAAACTGGACACAGACTTTTACTGGTGACATGAGGCCGAAACAGTGAGTGCCCAATAGAGTGAAACTGCAGACTGCAATACCTCTGACGTCAGACCATATCAGACGCCCTCCATATCAGAGAACGCCCCAAGCATCAGTCACAGAACGCCCAGCACCGTCGACGGCCATACAATGCTGCGATTATCGTGACGCTCTTTCGTAGAGTCACTCACACCACGCACTCTGCAAGACAGCATTGACGCGCTCAGACCTTTCTCCTGAGTGCTGAGCTCGCCTTGACCTCAGTTAACCACCAGATGTCGCTATTCATACTGGGGCTGAGGCTTCAACGCTTTGAATAGAAAGAAAACCTCAAAGCTTCACGAGGCTTCATTTTCCCATCTCTGCCGGTCCAACGAGAGCCCCAGTACTGCTTCCATCCCCTCGGTTCCGGGTACCGGACCCCCTTTCGGCGTCAGTCATTTCCCTGCTGTCAGTCCTCTTTGCTGTACTCTGCCCTCCCTCAATCGGACCCAACAGACATTCCCAAGGGCCTTCAACCAGGCTGGGACTTTACAATATCTTAAATGGAAATCAAATATAAAGAACGAAAAAACCAGACAGCCTTCCCCTTCCCATTTGACGATAACAAATACAACACAAAACAATAACGCCAAACACTCCCGACAATGTCCATGAATCCGTCCCAATGTAGTAGTAACTAACGGAAGGAGTGGTGTGGAGTGAAAGATGGCGATCCCGCGATCAGCTTTCCGTAAGTCACATAATAAAAAATCCTACCAGCAGTCCCGAGTGGCGAGGGGTGAGATTTGCGGGAGCGCTCCCTCTGAAGATGCCTGACGACTAATCCAGCACGACTCACAATGACAGGCAGGCACGGGGCACTCCATTCATCCTTCTGGGAAACGATCAACAGTATTCCACAGGGGTTAAGTTAGACGGGATGGGACAGACGGGTACACAGAAACACAGACTCCTCTTCTTGCTGCTTTGCTGGCTCCTTTTCTAGATTCCCGCTGGCCCCTTCTTGTCCCCAGCAGCCCAAATGCACAAACGTCAGATGTCTCCATTGAAATCGACATCACAATCAGGTGTGCAGAAAGTGAAGGGGTCTGCCATCCACTCGTCCACTAAGCTGGCCCTCCATTTTCTAACCCGCTTATCCAGCCCAAGGTCCTGGCATGTCGATCCTGGCCGCTCTCCCAGTATTTGAGGTGCCTTTGACCCCCTCTGTTACAAAAGGCCAGTTTAGGCCAAATGGATTCTGCCTTCTTACCGATGGATGCCAGTAGCCGCCGCTAACAAGTCCAGCTCAGTGCGTGAAAACAACAAGACCTCCGTGATCCCAGCTGGAGAGCTCCGACCTGAAACACAACACGCTTTCCCAAAATCTATGACGTCTGCAGACACCTTCGGCGTGTTAAGACCCCACACTGCCAACATCTGCTTCTCGTTGTTCGAGGATGCTCATCGTTTAGTTGATATAGCGCCTTTCACAACCAGCCCTTCCCTGCTGTGCTCACATATCGGATGAAACGACTGCCCCCTTTTCACGAGGGACCCTTTTGTAAGCTTCAGCTGTATTTGCTTTCCGACGCTCTGAAAAGAAGTGAGCCTTTACATAATTGATGGCTCTCCGGTTAACAGACACCAGTGGCAGCTGCCATTTCTGGAATCCTGTTGACAAGCATGCCGGCCAAAGCAAAGGTACCTGTTCTTCTTCGTTTTCTCTTTTTGATTGCCCGTGAATGAGGCACTGGCTGTCTGGGGGTCTTTGGGGTCAGTTAGGGTAGCGCAGTGCATGGCGAGTGCATTCGCCTTCCTGTGCCAGCCACTTGTGTGCTAGTCTAGGCTTTCAGGACGCGTGCAGCCGGGGCCTTCGAGAGAACGCCATTGTTTGTCTGTCTGTGCTTCTTCTCCTCGGCACACATGTCACCTTCTCTATGGTGACAGGATGTGGCATGAAAGGCCCTCTGTGATGTTAAGGCAGATTGCCGGTTCGGGTACTTGGTGGCCTGAAGTGACAAAGGGCAGTGCGGTGGAGCGGCCGAGGTGAGGCTGACCCCAAGTGCCAGGAGCTCAGCTGTAGAAGACGCCTGTAAACAGTTGAGGAAGCTGCCAGCTAAATACATAGCATAACATAACAGTAATAATGGGGCTCACTGAAAGGCGCTATATAGAGCGCAGTTTGTATTTTATATGTGGCTGAGGTCTATAAAAGTGCCCACCATGCAAATGGACTGATTGATTGATGAACTGAGCTGATTCTGTCGCCCAGACTTAATAATAAAGGTCGAGGTAGAATACATTTTATTTATATAGCGCCTTTATCAGGTTACATTTGTTGAAGTTAGTAGAGCTGCTTCAGGGTGCATCTGCTAGAGAAAAAAGGCCTGAAGATTATTAACATGCAGAAAAGGAAAGAAAGTTAAAGACTCTGCGTTTGGGCTGCAGAGCCTTCATCAGGGGTGCAGGTCACGTGCAGAGGAGGGTGACGAGGGAGCAGAGATGGACAGATGAATAGAGAAAAGGTGAGAAAAAGCTGTCATTAGAGAAGGTGAACAAGGAGTCGCTCGTGAAGACATGGAGTGATTCCCATCCGGATAATGAGCTGAGCTTCTTCTGGCTTTCCTGTGAAAAGGGTCTTCAGAGTCCTGTGAAAGGACACAAATGGAGAGCTCAGTGTGGCTCTGCTGACCTACAAGCTCCCTCGTGTGGCCTTAAGGGGTCCCATAAGGAATGCTGCAAATGACCAGCCAGAGGCCTGCTGTTTAATACGGAATGTACCAGAGGGGCCAGAGAGAAGGCCATTGTTGGTGACATATTTGTGGCTCCTGTGACAGCTCAGAGTGCCTGGCGAGGAATGAGGCTCCCCTCGGTGAAGTGCAGTTTGTGTGGCTGAGGTGGCCAAAGGTAGGAGGTCAAGGGTGGGCTTGGAGAGAAAGGCTCAGTCTACAAGATTGGGAGATTCTGTTTGAGAACGTGTGTGGAATGGGAGGACTGGCCGGCCGGCCGGCTTCATGATTAGAGTGGAGCGAGCGTACCTGACACGTGTGAAATGTAAATTTGACTAAACGTATTACGAGTTGTTTTACTCCGTAGTTCTGAGGTCTCCTCCTGGCTTGACTGAGGGTCCTGTCCATAAGATGAGAAGCAGTGTAGAACCTCCTCATTCCGAGTGCTTCATTGCCAACGTCAGCCTCATCACTTCAGAGGCGGTGGAGCTGACAGACGTCGAGAGTTTCTAGCGTGCCGGAGATGGACGGAGCCGTAGGGAAGGTGACTGTGGGAGTCAGTTGGCTTGTAATAGAGAAGTCCTGGAATGCTGTTAGAAAGACTGATATCTAACAATGGTGGAGTGGTGGTCAGACTGTAATCCTAAACGATGGATGGGAACGGCTAAAATCACAAATGAATTCCTGGAGCTGCCTTGTGGAATTAGAGAGAGAATGTTGTTAGTCTTAAGCGAGATGTGAGGGACCCGGCTGGGACGCCCATGAAGTGGAAGGACAGGAGGATCCAGTCCCCCAGTACATTAGATGGCAGAGAGTTCAGGCTCAGGACCCTACATGGGTGCCCACAAGGCATGCTGGGTATTGTTGTCCCGGGGGACTGCCATGTTGGGTTCCCTGAGGGCCACCAAGGGGAGCTGCGGGATTTGGGAGTCCCTACTCTCTTGGGCTTCGGTGCTGCAGTGTCACGTCTCCATAGGGATTAGATAGAAGGAGCTGCCTGCCTCACATGGAGTCGGGTGGAAGGTGGACAGAGCTCGAGAGGAGGCATGGAGGAGAAAGAAAAGAGTTGCGCTTGTGCTGGTGTGCTGTTTATACTTGTGGCAGTGGTGGGAAACGCTTGCTTGAGAAGAGTTTCCCACAATAGATGAATCTTCTGCCTTTTGGTGTCTGAGCCTGTTTGTGTTGGGTGTTTAGGGAGCTGCAGCGCCCCCTAGAGTCCAAAGAGGAGAAAAAAAAAAAACAAACAGATCTTAAAACGAGATGGCGGTATTGTGTTTGAACTACAATTCTTGTCTTAGAAGCTTGTTTTTGATCTACCACCACTAGTTTAATGGGTGAGCTTGGAGGTGGACTTACAGAGGAGTGACTCATCTTATTTCTCCACTAGATGGCAGTAAAATGTTTTTTGTATTTTAAATGCAGTACGTTTAGTCAAATATGGGAAGAAATCTACCAGATGTTTTAGATGGTATTAACATCTTTGTGAACTTCAAATGTTGTTAGTCTTAACGGAGATAAGAAGCAGGTCTTTCTTTTTCCCACTAGATGGCAGCGAATTGTTTTGAAATGATGAGTGGCAAAAGGGTGAAGCAGATGTTAATTTGACCACTAGGAGGCAGACTTGAGTTCTGCTACCTCTGGATGATACCCAAGGTTCGCAAGTGTTCACTGCGATGCAAGTCTGAAAGAGCAGAAAACGACCAGTTCTATCTTTGCCCACTAGATGGCAGTAACATGTTTGAACTATCCATCCATCCATTATCCAACCCGCTATATCCTAAGTACAGGGTCACAGCTCCTGTATTAGTTTAATGGGGGTAGAAATGTGTCTGACCTTTAGTGGTCCCCTAGATTGCAGTAAAAATGGTTTTTGGATTTTAAATACGGCATTTTTAGCCAAATAGTAAAATAAGTAAACCAGATGTTCCTTTATGTACTAAGTGGTGGCTCTGAGGCTTAGGATCTGCACTCGTATCCAGAAGGCTGCTGATTTGAATACCCTTTAGTGCCAAAGGGGTCCTACTCCGATGGGCACTTGCTGTAGGGGTGCTGTACAATGGCTGACCCTGCACTCTGACCCAATGTGAAAACTAACAAATAATATAGGAAATTTTATAAGGCTGGGCTGGGAGCCTGAGCTGCACCCACCACACAATGAACCACTGGTATTGGGATTGAAGTACAGTGGGTGACCAAAATAAAGAAGAAAAAAATAAATTGTGTTAATATGCTTCTAAACTTCAAATATTTTTAGTGTTAAAGGTAAAAAATAACTAAAACAAAAGCCAAACAGATCTTTCTTGCTGTACTAGATAGCAGTGATAAGTTTTGAAATCCAACTGATTTTTATTTGGCCCCAGATGATAATCAAACGTGCTCCATTAGTTTAGTGGTGGGTTTTGTGTGAGTGTCTGGTCTTTATTTGTCCACTAGATGGCAGTAAAGTGTTTGTGCATTGAAATGCCGAAGTGTTTGTCCGACCCGGTAAGACGTCTGCCAGATGTTTCAAAACGGAAAAACAGAAGCAGCAGTTCTTTGTTTCTCCACTAGGTGGCAGTAGCGCACTTTGTAGCACAACTGCAGTGAACTCTCGTCATCCACAGGGGTTACGTTATATGGACAACGTGTATAATGAAGCGTCGATCCTAAAGGGAGCTGAGTTTAGGATGTTGGCTCGCAGGGAGACCCGTTAGGTAAGGGGGCCATCCACTCTCACCCCAGTCATTACTTCCACTAATGGTCTGCCCACTGTTTCACCCACAAAAACCTCATTATGACTTTTACTTGCTCTGTAGACAGATTTGAAGGTCTTCTAGGTGATCCACCTGAGACCACCAGTGACCACAGCAGGGCCCATCTGAGGAGCTCACTAAACCACCCAATCAGAGAGTAGTAGCAACAGGTGGCATATAATGAATGTGAGCTTATGACCCACATTTGATGAGAATTCAGTTAGGAGGTTGCATTGGCACCGGGTAAACACATTTCATCAGCTGAGTGTAGTGGGCATGCAGACCCGGACACCTGAGGGCGCCACAGACCTGTTATTGCAGAATCGGACATGTCGCCTCTCTGAGTTGTTCTTTTTTTTTTCCGCTGCACAGGGTCACTAAAACACCTCCCTGATGTCCGTCCCCAACCCGTCCCACAGACCTTATGCACAAATTGGTATGAATACAAAGAAACGGGTTACACTTTTATAATGGCAGATAAGCAAATCTGAAGGAACAGAGTCCATGGATAGCGAGGATTAACGAGTGTCAAAAATAAATCTGTTCTTAGTTTGTCCACTAGATGTCAGTATCACGTTTTTGAACTACATCAATTAGTTTAATGAAGGTAGAGAGATGTCTGTTTTTGACGTGTCCACTAGGTGGCAGTGACGTGTCTTAAATGCCCCTGTTGTTCCGATGCCACTTCACATACTGCAGCCCTTCAGATGTCCAGCTCCGTGTCACACAGTTTAATGGCCACAGCTGAGTTTCAGGTAAGGAGGATGGACATTTAAAGGTCAGCTAGTTCTACCCACTCACTTTCTGGTGACGCCCGAGAGTGGTGACATGCCGCCTGCTGATAGGGCACATTCAAGGACTAACAGCACTGCAGTCTGTGTATGTGACAATAAGGACCAGTTACATCTGCAGTTACAACAGTTCAGACGCTAGAGGGCAGCGCAGTCAGATCAGGCAGTTCTTTCAGGTAAGCAGGGCTGATGTTTCAGGACCAGATAGTTGTACTCATTAATCACGGCACCTCAGAGCGAACTTCAATGGACTCCACACAAGTGGCAGCAGGGACCCCGTAAGCCTCAAGCAGTTTAGACACTAGAGGGCAGTGTGGTATGTCTGAACTCTGTTATGGATGCCAACACTAGAGGGCGATGTATTCAAGAGTCCCCTCATTTCACGGTATGGGGTCCAGGTGTGTGTGCACCTTGTGATGGACGAGCACTCTGACTGCTTGTTGTTCCTGCCTTGCACCCTATGGTTGCAGAGATAGGCTCCAGCTTCCTTGAGACCCTGTCCTGTATAAGCAGGTGAGCAAGATGGAAGGATGGGAAGGGATGGCTATTTTAGGTAAGCAAGATGGAAGTTTCGAGGTCAGGTAGTTTGATTCACTAATGTTGGAGCTCAGCTGTGTGTTGATTAGCACATGCGAGTAAGAATGTCACTGCACTCTGGACACAGGACAATAAGGACCCTCTGACAAAGTGGGCTGTTTCACTAGTGCCCCCTAGTGCTGATCTCCATCCTTCTCCTCTCTAAAACGTATGTGGGGTCATCCTGCCATCATTCACCACTCACTCCTTTGACAAGCTCTTGCCAGGGTCCGCCTTTTGGCTTGAGGTGTCCCCGGGGTGCCAAGTAATTGTGAGGGTACCCCATGCCCCTCTACCAGTGGCATCAACCCAGCCTAACTTTTCAGCTCTTCGTCTCCGGCTGCACACCTTTGATGCTGATATGTTTGGTTACCCTGGTAACAGCAGGCTGGCAGCACCCTCCTGTTTCACAGCTGATTTGCCCCCCCAGCACAACTGTAAACCAGCCCGTGTCACACGTCACCCAGCCTGTGATGGTGGGAAAGCTTCCATGGGATTCTGAGTAAGTGCAGGATGGTGACATGTGACTGTGCCCCCCCCCCCAACCCTCCGAGTGGTAGCAGCGCAGCATCTTTAATTAGCCGCCAGTCATTTTGGTGTCTAAAATGGTGAGAAATGCAAACTCTGCGTCCTGCCAGCCAGATCTGTCACTCTTCATTTTATATAGCGCCTTACACGACGAGCGTCATCGCGTGGACCCTCAAATGTACTCTCTGGCTCATTTTACCTGCTGCTCCAGGACTTGAACCGGCAACTCTGTTAGCTCTATTTTCAAAATCTCAAGTGGTCTGTGAAAGGCGCTTTATATCAGGCAGGCCCATTAGCAGGCAATGGATATTGGAGGAGGATAACAAGCGGCCACTAGGGGGCAGTTGTGTACAGTTTGGGACTTGCAGGCACACACTGAGGGGAGCACAGAGGACTAAGACCAGGAGGCCCACCTTGATTCACTCTTGGGGGTCCCCTGTGTGCCTCATGGCATCTGAGGGAAGCGTCTGCTAAAGTGGTCTCTTGTGTAATCACCGGGGCCGCTGACTTGATGGGCCTGGACGCTTGAACTCCATGCTGGGACAACTACAAAAAAGCAAAGAGGGACCTTCACAAACTGACCTTACTGACTGATTGTCCCATTCTTGGACCCTCCATCCACCCATTCCTACCCCCCAATTGGGAGTGTTGATGTAAAACACAAGTAATTGAAATATCAAGACACTGCATCTCCAATAGTCTCGTGGAACAAGGAGAGCGCCCCCTGGTGTCAGGACTGTTAAGTACAGCAACACACATCAAAATAAAACACCTTTATTGCTCACGAGGGAGGGAGGAGTAAAGGGAGAAGCCAAAGCTCTGCCATTGACTGAGGTGAGCCTCACACACTCCCCTCTGCCCCTCTACAGTATGTGCCATCTGTTTGTCTCCTGACTCCCCGGCTTGCCAAGGGTGAGATGCCATCAGGTGCAGAAGCAGCAGTAACAGAGCAGGCCACCGATTCCCCCCCAGGGTGTCACTAGCTGTGCGATCACAAACAGGAGGGAGCACCTCCCCCTACAGTCTGGCTTGCATCACAGTGACAGCCACTGAGAACGTCCCCCTATTGTGCCAGCTAATTGGCGCTGACTTCAGAGGATCACCGCCGTGCTGAGGAGTAGCCAGCGTGGTGGACTTGGGCATCCAATAAATTAAAAAAGGGAACAGTGAGCCGTCGTCTTCCGTGGAGAGAAACTCCTGCCAAAGTTTGTTTGCGTGTTGAAGAAGGCGCCAGGCGGGCATGCTGGATAGACATTTCATGTCGCCACGGGCGAAGTCGGCTGCCAGCAGGGTAAGTGCTGCAAGGGGCCATGTGCTGGCTGGGCTCTGCAGCTCTGGCTTTCCTTCTAAAGAGAGTGTGGTGGGCATGAGGCACAGGTTTGGGGGGCCACAGGGACTTCCTGAGCTGCCCACTGTTAAAGTTTACCTCAGGGATGTGAGTGGCGGAGTGAAGCAGGCTGAGAGACAGAAGGCTGCAGGTTCCAATCCCACCGCTGCCTCCACGTGTCTCCATTTGTATTAATCAGAGATATCAAAGCACGAAGTGCTAATAAAGGGACGTCCGATCGTGACATGTGGCTTAGTTAGCGTGTGGACTTTGTTCATCCTGCATGGTCCTCCAGAAGACCACTGTGGCGTTCATTTACAAAATCATTTATAAAATCAAACATGCAACGCAATATTATAATAAAAGAGCTTGAGAATTGCAGTCTTCATGGAAGGCGCTATATAGAGGAAAGATTGATTGCCTCATGTGGGGATGGGGTGGGTAGCATCGAAAATATAAAATAAAAGTGGAAGAGTTTGGGTGGCAGTTATCAAGAAAGGCGCTATATTTATAAAATCAATAATGTGTTGCACAATCCAAGGGTCTGAGGTTGTATTACTCGTGAAAGGTGTTGCATAAAATAAAGATTTATTAAGTTGCATAGCTTGGATGGTTGTGAATTGTGGTCCCCATGCAAGGCGCTATAAAAACAAATACTGTATTTTATAAGTGACTAGCAGAATACCCACGCTTGGCAGCAGAGAAGTAAAAAGAAAAGGAAACATTTTAATAATTACGTAACATGATTGACAATGTAATTGTTTTGTCATTGACATGAGTGTTGCTGGCATATACTGTATATATATATATATATATATATAATAATAATAATACATATATATATATATATATATATATATATATATATATATATATATACTAGCAAAGTACATAGTAGTGCAAGTACTGCCTTAAAATTTTTATTAAGAAGAAAAGTAGACCTTTTTAAACTGAGGGACAATATACCAATAATTATTTGTTAAGGATCTCTTTGTACACCACGTTGTGAGTTCTGCCCTCCGGTTGTAACATGACCACGCTGTGCGCTGAGCTTACTCTGAGCATGTAACGTACAGTTGGCCATGTGAACAGTAATCTTGTCTCAAATCTCACAGCTTGGATTGCTGCTGTCATAATCGGTTTGAGTTTCATGGTTTGTTTCAATTACGACAGCATTTGCAGAACAAGCATTGTAAGCACACAACCGGTTTCATTGATAACTTCACATCCAGCTTTTGAGAGTTTAAACATTCATAAACGTCAAAGTGTCCCCTACTGAAATCGTCACATGTCAATCTAAGATGTTTAAGAGGCATTGGCGATTCTCCAAAGGTGTCAAATATTTGGCCATTTCGGTACACTTGAAAGCGACAACCGAACAATTCAGCGGCAGCCATCAACTCACATGCAGATCCATAGGTGAAGGCCTTAAGCATTTCACTCTTCTAGTGCTCCTGTGTAGTCTAATTATCTCCTGTACGTCATCAGTCCACACCTTGAACCTGTCCAGTCATTCAATACATAAGACACAATGGATATCAAAAGTGAGCCTGATATGGCTGTGCAATATGTAACACAGAGAATGGAAAAGGTAGGCGCCATCTCCGAGCATGGAAACCACTCGGTAAGTGACAGTTCTTTGATCGATGGTGATCACCTCGATAGACATGTTAATGGGGGTACAGTTGGAATGATAAAGGAAATGGGGACCTGAACAATGTAAAGTAAGTCTAAAATATCTACACAATAACTATAATCGTAATAAACGAACAATAAAACCGCAGAGAAGCCGTGGATTAAATAAAAAGGCTGCGGTTATCAGTAAGGTGACGTGAATCCCGTGGCAAAGCATGGAAGGGAATGAAGAGACTGGAGTGACAGACAGCCTTATATAGGCAGGCAGCCAACAACGTGGGAGGTGTTGGGATGGGGGACCCAACGCCGCCTCACACGGTGACCGAGCTGCAGGCTATGGACGATATATATGCGTAAGTAGGATTCAGTTAGCGTTGGGAACCCGCACCAAATTTCTTGAAGATGGGCCCATAAGTAACAAAGACTGTTGAAAAGTTCAATATGGCGGCCGACAGTGGCGTCATACCACTGAAATAAGTACGTACATCGGTTTTGGTTAGCGCAGGGAAGCCGCCTACCAAATTTCGTGAAGATGGGGCCGTAAATAAGAAAGTTCAACATGGCGGACGTTGTCGACCGTTACGCGTTGAATTTAGAAATGAAACCTGCTTAACGTTTGTAAGTAAGCTGTAAGGAACGAGCTGCCAAATTTCAGCCTTCTACCTACACGGGAAGTTGGAGAATTAGTGACGTTTGGAAAGTTCAATATGGCAGCCAACAGTGGCGTCATACCACTGAAATAAGTACATACATCGGTTTCGGTTAGCGCAGGGAAGCCGCCTACCAAATTTGTTCTCCAGGCAGCACATAAAGTCTCTAGTAAGAGGGTTATTTACATTGTCCATATGAATATTGAAGTCACCCAGCAAAATAATATTAGGGGATATATATATATATACTCAGCCAAAAAGAAATGTCCTCTGACTTTCAACTGTTTTACTTTCAGTAAACTTAATGTGTAAATATTTGTATGAACACTAAAAGAGTCAACACCATAAGACATAAACTAAAAATGTTTCACAATGTGTCCCTGAATGAAGGAAGGGAGGCTCCAAATCCAAAGTACCAGTCAGTATGTATCTGGTGTGGCCACCAGCTGCTTGAAGTACTGCAGTGCATCTCCTCCTCATGGACTGGACCAGATTTGTCAGTTCTTGCTGTGAGATGTTACCCCACTCTTCCACCAAGGCACCTGCAAGTTCCTGGACATTTCTGGGGGGAATGGCCCTAGCCCTCACCCTGCGATCCAACAGGTCCCAGGCGTGCTCAATGGGATTGAGATCCGGGCTCTTCCACTGCGAGGATGATCAGCTGTCCTTCCTGTCTCCTGTAGCGCTGTCTTAGGCGTCTCACAGTGCGGACATGGCCACATCAGCAGTCCTCATGCCTCCCTGCAGCATGCCTAATGCACGTTCACGCAGATGAGCAGGGACCCTGGGCATCTTTCACAGTCGGTAGACAAGTCTCTTTAGTGTCCTGCGTTTTTAGAACTGTGACCTTAAATGTCTACTTTCTGTAAGCTGTTAAGGTCTTAACGACCATTCCACAGGTGCATGTTAATTCATTGATTAGGGTTAATTGAACATGCATGGAAAACATTGTTTAAACCTTTACAATGAAGATCTGTAAAGTTATTTGGATTTTAAAACATTATTGTTGAAATACACAGTCCTGAAAAGGGACGTTTCTTTTTATATATATACTAGCAAACTACATAGTAGTGCAAGTACTGCATTAAAATTTTTATTAAGAAAGAAAGAAAAGAACATTAAACCTTTTAAACTGAGGGAAAATATGCCAATAATTATTTGTTAAGGATCTCTTTGTATACCATGTTGTCAGTTCGGCCCTCCGGTTGTAATATGATCAAACTGTGCTGAGCTGACTCTTGAGCATGTAACGTACAGTCGGCCATGTGAACAGTAATCTTGTTTCAAATCTCACAGCTTGGATTGCTGCTGTAATAATCGGTTTGAGTTTCATGGTTTGTTTCAATGACGACAGTATTTGTAGGACTTGTGTTGAAGTGACATTGTCTGTCAAGCGTTGTAAGCACACAACCGGTTTCAGCGATAAAATCACATCCAGCTTTTGAGAGTTTAAACATTCATAAACATCAAAGTGTCCACTACTGAAATCGTCACCTGTCAATCTAAGATGTTTAAGAGGCATTGGCGGTTGTCCAAAGGTGTAAAATATTTGGCCATTTCGGTACACTTGAAAGCGACAACTGAACAATTCAGCGGCAGCCATCAACTCACATGCAGATCCATAGGTGAAGGGCTTAAGCATTTCACTCTTCTAGTGCTCCTGTGTAGTCTAATTATCTCCTGTACGTCATCAGTCCACACCTTGAACCTGTCCAGTCATTCAATACATAAGACACAATGTTCCTCCGGGTATCAAGAGTGAGCCTGATATGGCTGTGCAATATGTAACACAGAGAATGGAAAAGGTAGGTGGCATCTCCGGGCATGGAAACCACTCGGTAAGTGACAGTTCTTTGATCGATGGTGATCATCTCGATAGACATGGTAATGGGGTTACGGTTGGAATGATAAAGGAAATGGGTACCTGAACAATGTAAAGTAAGTCTAAAATACCTACACAATAACTATAATCGTAATAAACGAACAATAAAACAGCGGAGAAGCCGTGGATTAAATAAAAAGGCTGTAGTTATCAGCAGGGAGACGTGAATCCGTGGCAAAGCATGGAAGGGAATGTAGAGACGGAGCGACGGACGGCCTTATATAGGCAGGCAGCCAACAGCGTGGGAGGCGTTGGGATGGGGACCACGCCGCCTCACACGGTGACCGAGCTGCAGGCTATGGCGTATATATATACGTAAGTAGGATTCAGTTAGCGTTGGGAACCCGCGTACCAAATTTCTTGAAGATGGGCCCATAAGTAACAAAGACTGTTGAAAAGTTCAATATGGCGGCCGACAGTGGCATCATGCCACTGAAATAAGCGCAGGAAGCCGCCTACCAAATTTCGTGAAGATGGGGCCATAAATAAGAAAGTTCAACATGGCATTGTCGACCGTTATGACCGTTACGTGTAGAATTTCGAAATGAAACTGTCCAACTTTTGTAAGTAAGCTGTAAGGAATCAGCTGCCAAATTTCAGCCTTCTACCTACACAGGAAGTTGGAGAATTAGTGATGAGTGAGTCAGTCAGTCAGTGAGTCAGTCAGTGAGGGCGTTGCCTTTTATTAGTATAGACTAGCCGCCCCCCGTGGCTCCGCCCATGTGGAAGTGAAACGGGACAGTGAGGAGGGTCCCGCCCAGTTCCCTACTCCTGACGTCATGTTTCCTCCTCCCCTCGGCCGTGGCCTCTGTCTCGGATTAGCACGAATATATCGCTGCCGCGATCGAACTCTGATTCTTAGAGCGATGAGAGAAGTTTCAAAATCAACGGGAATGTTCAAGCAAATTCTAGAAAAAAACAAATTTATATCCGTGAAGCAGTCCTCTCGTTCAAGCAGTCCTCTCGTTCGCGATCGTAGCAGATGTAAAATACGCCCCAGGCTGGTGCGTGAGTGAGGAAGGCCACGCCCCCTCCCTTCGCCCCTCCCCTCGGCACGCGGCGTCTCTCTCGAATTCGCAATAATACCGCAAGCAAACTCTGATTAGCGGACAGACAGACAGACAGACAGACGTTGGGTTTATATATAGAGAGAGAGATGGAGATAACAGACCAGCTAATAACGGTGCTCTACCAAGAAAGCCAGCTTGTGAATAATGAAGGGCGCCCCCCCGTTAAAAATGTAAGCAGTGCAGGACAGACGATGAGCCTGAGGTGGTGTTTAACATGACAGGCGCTATATAAAAGAAAATCTGATTACATCACACAACTTAGTTACACTGTGGATGTTGTTCATCCTGAGAGGTCCTCTAAGAGACAAGATTGTGCCATTTAATGTTAATTTTCAAAATCAAACACACAATTCAATGCAGTGACAGTGCAGTCAAATAAAAGGGGGGCTTTGTGAAAGGCGCTATATGAAAAAGATTGAGAGACTTGAAAAATGTACAGAAAGGAAAGCTGGGATGGTGTTCATCATGAAAGGAACTCTAAATGAAAAAGAACACGAACAGCTGAAGGCCATCACGTCCTTCTAACGTGTAGAAAATAATGAGATGCTGAAACAGACAAGGAGTGGGGGGGTGCAGAGGCTAACATACAGTTAAAAGGCTCTTTAAAGCAACGTTTGAATGCTAATATACTGTGAAGAGTTTGGATGTCTGAAGTGCCGTTCATCTTGAAATCTATAAAGTAAAGAGAAGTCCCGCTGGGGAGCTTTGATGGCAGCTTGTGTGTTTCGCTTCTCATTCAGGGCGCTATATAAATAAAAGTGTGCTGCGTCAGTGAAGAGCACGGAGATGAGAGTCCAGATCTTAGTTGTGCTTTACCAAGAAAGAGTGCAGTTCCTCATGCCAGGGGCTTTGTGGATGTTCACCATGGGAGGTGCCGTCGACCTGCTTGAGCTGGGGTTCATCGTGC
The DNA here is from genome assembly GCF_016835505.1 of Polypterus senegalus. NCBI lineage: Eukaryota > Metazoa > Chordata > Cladistia > Polypteriformes > Polypteridae > Polypterus > Polypterus senegalus. The sequence goes on along the minus strand of NC_053158.1, from coordinate 1,113,775 downwards.
AAGGCGCTATATAAAATACAATTTGATTACATCTTGCAGCAGAGTTCGCTTTTGGATGTTGCTCATCCTGAAAGGTGCTTGAGAAGACCAAAGAGTGTTGAAACCTCAAAAGACGCCATTTAAAATAATGATAGTGCTTGGGAAGTGTGGTCCTTGTGGAAGACACTACATAGAAGAAAGGTCCACGGCCACGCGCTCTACACGGCACGTTTGACACCAGTCATCAAATGGTGAATACACCCGGGATGATCGGCCTTTAACACTAGGTGTGTGTAAAGCTTCTTTACGAAGAAAGGCGCTATATAGACAACAGATGAGGATGGGCAGAGACTTCTACCTTTATTAAAGTCAGCCTGTGTTAATAACATTAGGAGGCAAACTGGAAAAGTCAAATCCCACCGCTGACTCCCTGATCCCGAATATGAGACTCAGGGTCACTCTATGGCACCTTGCACTAATGAAGCAGTTTGATGCCACGGATCAGCCAGCGTTTTCATCCCACCGTTCATTGTGTGACTCGGCAGTCAGGGGCCGCCGACAGCTCTGCACTAACAAAGGGCTGCGCTCTCTCATTAATACTTCAGGAGCGAGGAGTGACAGCTCGGCCCGCCAGCTGCTCGTCTCCTTTGTGCTTCAGAAGATAATTGAATTTTAAAAAAATGCCCACCCCCCAGGCATGGAAATGCCAGGCAAGGCGAGGTTACCGTTTGTTCAGGGTGACCTTTGTGCTGGCCTGTGGGATGGCTGACTCACACACTGTGCAGGTGAGCAAGGGCACTGCCCAGAACAGAGCGAGGCCTCTGTGGCACAGGGAGCACCACAATGACAGAAGGGGACAAAGGGCTGCCAATACCTGTGTGGGACTGTGGGGGGTAAGATGAGTATGTGTGCCAAGTGGCCCCAGAAGGGCATCAGACAGGGGGCCAGCAAATGGTGGTAAGCATCCAATGTTCACTCAGAGCACTAGGGGGCGCCACTGTAGCAATGTTTGGGGCTCAAGTGTAAAATGCTGTTGTGTCCCACTGAGTTGACACACTTAGGGTGGCACAGTGCAGCAAAAGCAAGGATCACATTTCATATAGTGCCTTTCCAGATATTCAGGACAGGTACAGTCAAGTTATTATTATTTTATATTTTTATATTATTATATTTCTATAGGGCGGCACGGTGGCGCAGTGGAAGTGTTGCTGCCTCGCAGTTAGGAGACCCATCTGTGTTCGCTTCTCGGGTCCTCCCTGCGTGGAGTTTGCATGTTCTCTCCCCGTGTCTGTTATGATATCTTAAATAGATTTCAAGATATCTTGAAATGATATGCTGTACATTTTGAAATATCTGAAATGCATTTTAAGATATCTTGAAATAGATTCCTGTGCATTTTGAGATATCGCAAATATATTTCGAGATATCTTAAAATAACTTCCTGTGTATTTCAAGATATCTCAAATTCATTTTGAAATATCTCGAAATCACTTCCTGTAACATTTCCTATTCTTTCAATGGGACTTCCTGTCTATTTCGAGATATTTCAAAATGTATTTGTGATATCTTAAAATGTGCAGGAAGTTGTGTTGAGATATCTTAAAATGATTGGGAAGTTATTTTAGGATATCTCAAAAATAATTAAGATATCTCAAAAACATTTAAGATAACTTAAAATTCACTGTTGTTTGAGATATCTAAAATACATTTTAGATATCTCAAATTAATTTCATATTATCTTAAAATGGGTCTCTGCTCCATTTCAGATATCTAACAATGTATTTCAAGATATTGGCGATCCTAAATTGTCCCAAGTGGGTGCTTGGTGTGTGCCCTGCGGCGGGCTGGCACCCTGCCTGGGGTTTGTTTCCTGCCTTGCACCCCGTGTTGGCTGCAATTGGCTCCAGCAGACCCCCGTGATCCTGTAGTTAGGATATAGTGGGTTGGATAATGGATGGATATATTTCCATATTTAGAGTATGCTGGTGGTCTCAGGTCCAGCTCCATGATATTATATAGCGCCTGTTTCAAGGCATTGTATAGAGATCCTACATCAATTCCCAAATTTATAGAGATGGGTCACTGTGATCCAAATGAAGTGGCATGTGCAGGGTCTCTTAATGAATCCGAGGTCAGTTTGTGTGGCTATATAGCGCCTTTGTGTAATAAATTCCATTCAAAGTACAGTGAAGACAGAGCAGTCGTGTGCATACAGTCGGACAACTGCCATGTGAGATGACGTGCCCAATGCCAGGCAGTGAATCAGTGGTGGCACTAAACCAGCAGCTTGGTGGCTTTATATAGCGCCTGTCAGTAACAGAGATCATTCAAAGGTGCTGTAAATGTTGGCTCAGTACCATTGCGTCCACATGTATACAGTTAGCTGAATGGCAGGTGAAATGACACAAAGTGGATGACACCTGTTGGCTCGCACTGCCAAGGTCGTGATTTTATATAGCGCCTTTCCACATCAGGACGGTGAGCTCTTTTTGAAGGTGCTATACAGACAGCACTGTGGGGTCCGTATTTCTATACTTAGGTGACATGCAGGTGAACTGACACACTTGGGAGTCACTGGGAATGCTGCCATGGCATATAGCACCTTTCTATATCATCCCAAGATGCTGCTACAGGTACAACACAATTTATTTCATATTTACACTTGTGAAGTGCTGGCTGATTAAATCACAAATGGGGGCTCTCAGGTGGGACCTCATGATGTTATATAGTGCCTTGCCAAAGAGCACATCACACAAACACGACAACTGCTCCCATATTTCTAAACGTATATCACTGTCATGTGAAGATTAACGTGAAGAATCAGGTGTGGCACTGAACTGGCAACGGTGTCATTTTATATACAGTATAGCGCCTTTGTATCCCAAGATGCCATACAGAAACAGGCACAACGTCCAGATCTCTATCGCTGTCAGGTGAAATGACACACTCAGAGTCACACATGGCATCAGTGGTGAGGCAGAACTGACAGCCTTTATATAGCGCCTTTAAATGAACAACATTTATGTAAAGGTACAATTGTGTCCCTCTTTCTACAGATGGGTCACTGGCAGGTAACTGGACACACTCCAGAGACTCATGTGGCCAGGGTTAGTGCCTTTGCATGCTGGTGTCATGAAGGTGCCATACAGTCAGTACTGTGGTGTCCATCTTTCAATGCCTGGGTCACTGGCAGGTGACTTCACACACTTGGGGTCACAAAGTCTATCAGTCATCAAATCACTCTGACAATGATGTGATTTCATATAGCGCCTTTCCACATTATCTCAGGATGCTTTAACAGGTATAGCACAATTATTTTCATATTTATACATTTAATTCAAATTCAATCACTTATTCACAGTCACAAAAGGGGATCTCAGCTCAAACGTCTTGATTTTATATATAGTGCCTCCCCATATCATGTAGCTCATATTTTTTTAAGTTTGAAGTCATGTAAGATGATACCAGTAGTGCACAGCCACGCCCGGAGTCGGTGTTGGGAAGCTGACTTCTAGCTTTGTCTTTATAATATAGCGCCTTTACACCATTTCAGGGCATTATAAGGAAAGAGCAGATTGTCAGATTTCTGACAAGTGAGATACAATACAATACGATTTATTTGTTGTGTAGCTCAAAATCACACAAGAAGTGCCGCAATGGGCTTTAACAGGCCTGCCACTTGACGGCCCCCCAGCCTTGACTCTCTAAGAAGACAAGGAAACCCCCCCTCAAAAAAAAACAAAATGGAAGAAACCTTAGAAAGGCAGAGAGACCCCCGCCCTGGCAGGCTGGGCATGCAGTGCGTGTCAAACAAAAGGGGGTCAATACAATACAATACAATACAATACAATACACAGAACAGGACACAAGTAATCCTCAATACAATAATATAATATAATAGTAATATTACAAGTACAGAGCAGAGTTTAACAGTAGATGATATCACATGATACGGATATTTGGGTTTGTTCAGAGAGTCCTGGAGACCTCGGCCATCAAGCCGCCTCCCCCTATTGGCCATTCCACAACTGACTCAGCACTTGGCCAGCCAATCCGATGAAAGGACCCCTCTACCCGATGATTCCGGCGATCCTCCATCGAGATGACTTTACCTTAGGCAGGTGGGCCGTGGCACCAAGTACTAGGCAGGTGGGCCGTGGCACCAAGTGCCACATTTGAGCACAGAGAAGAGAAACAGAACAGGTGAGGGTTGGTAACAAATTCATATTACTTTTATATGCCGAGTTGTTCTTCCCGGTGTGGGCCAGGCATCGTGGCCGACTGGCAGTGCCCGGATTTTTCTTGGAGGACGGAAGCTTTCATGCACTCAGTCAACAGCTAAGACCAGCCCTGCTTATCTGCGTCTCCAGCAGAAAACTTGATGTTGTAATAATAATAATAATAATAATAATAGCAATAATAAAGTTCAGCAGTGGCCGCCCGCGACTTCCTTTAACAAAACCGCCATTTGGGACAAATCCAAAGTGACCTCAGAATGCCAATACAAGCAGGCAGGACATGGACGGCACAGTGGCATTTTAAAGGCCGGCCTCAATCAGATTTGTTAAGAATCCATTTTACTTTTCTTCAAAGTGACTAGCGAGTCCATCCATTTAAAAGGCGCTATATAAATAAAGTGCATCCTCATCCAGCACTACAGTTATTTCCAAATGGTTTTATGTGGCTCATCCGGTGTGTGTGTGTGTGTTTGTGTGTGGCAAACAGCAGGCTGGCACCACGTCCAGGGCTGGCATCATTAGAGGGGTCTTTGAGGGCTTTATCCCCTAAAGTCAGACTTCCAGCTCCTGAGGTGTGAGATCCCAGCCTGTCTGTGTTGTGACATGCATGGACGACCGCATTAAAATCTATTGGGGACCACCACTGAATGACCACCCCACCCCACTATTCCGTCTAACATACTTGGAGGAAGAGCAGCTTCATTAGAGGAAGATCAGCCCCTCATAAGTGCTAAACCTACAGACCACCATGTGAGACCTGTTATTGGGGGCCCACACTGTTTGATCCAAACGTCCAGCCAGTTGAAGTGACTCAGACGAGCTCTTCATGTGACCTCACGTGCCAGAAAATGTGCCACAGAAATAAGTGTTGTTGACTCAGTGTTTCACAGAGGGTCCTGAGCAAGTGGAAGGGGGCATGGGTGGTACATGGACTAAATTTAAACTGATATCTCTAGGCACTTTTATCAACGGGCGAGGGTCAGCTAAGCGAGTCGGTAGCAGCCGTCCCACTCACTACCTTACACCACTAGGGGGCCACACCACCCCTCTGTATCCTGCGGTATGACAGCAGTAATTGAAGTCTTAGACTCTTTAATGAATGTAGTGCCTTTCCAGAAAGTGCAAACGTTTAATCAGTTTTGGTACAGCGCCCTGTTTAATGTTCTACAAATCAAGCCCAGGCATACAGGTAGTTGGTGGTGGGAGTCAAGCCCCTCACCCTGCAGTGTGCTGTCCTAAGCCTGAGCCACTAGGGGGCTGCACTGCCTCCAAACAATACATTAGATAGACAAAGGGATGTAAAGTGCGTATGCCCAGCGAAAGACTGGCACCCCTTCAAGGGTTTGTTCCAGCATTACACCCAGCACTGCTAGGACAGAATTTGGCACTGGGGTGACCCTGTAATAGAAAAAGAAGATTCATAAAATGGATGAAGCAGTCTAACGTGGCATACGTAACCCCTACATGTCCATCCATGTTGTGTTTGGGGGGTCCAGATACTACCCTGGGAGCAGCAGCCATGCCTGGCACAGCTAGCGAGGTGTTGTGAATGAAGAACTTTCTGAATTTATTATCAGCTCTATGAATGTTTTTAGTGCTCATTCCTGCATAACTTCATTTTTTGAGAGATGTGTGTGTTTGTGTTGGTCCAGATGGCCTACCTGTGGAAGCATGGAGGAGTTTAGGAGAGATGGCAGGGAAATTTTTAATGGAAAGTGAGAGAATGATGAGGAGTGGAGAAGAAGTGGACTGGTAGGCCGATATTTAAGAATAAGGGGGACATGCAGGACTGTAGTAACTATAGGAGGATAAAGCTGATGAGCCACAGCATGAAGTTATGGGAGAGAGTAGTGGAAGATCAGAAGTGAGGTGAGGATTAGTGGGCAGCAGGATGGTTTCATGCCAAGAAAGAGCACCACAGATGAGATGTTTGCTCTGAGGATGTTGATGGAGAAGTTTAGAGAAGGTCAGAAGGAGTTGCATTGTCTTTGTGGACCTGAGAAAACAAATGACAGGGTGACTGAGAGGAGCTGAGGTATTGAATGAGGAAGTCGGGAGTGGCAGAGAAGTACATAAGAGTAGTACAGGATATGAACGAGGGGAGTGTGACCGTGGTGAGGTCTGCGGTAGGAGTGATGGAGGTGAGATTACATCAGGGATCGGCTCTGAGGACTTTCTTATTTGCAATGGTGATGGACAGGCTGACAGACGAGATTAGACAGGAGTCCCCGTGGACTGTGATGTCTGCTGATGACATTGTGATCTGTAGTGAGAGTAGGGAGCAGGTTGAGGAGACCCTGGAGAGGTGGAGATATGAGGAGGAGCACAGAGGAATGAAGGTCAGTAGGACCACCAAGACAGAATACATGTGTGTGAATGAGAGGGAGGTCAGTGGAATGGTGAGGATGAGGGAGTAGAGTTGGTGAAGGTGGAGGAGGTGAAATACTTGGGATCAACAGTACAGAGTAATGGGGATTGTGGAAGAGAAGTGAAGAAGAGAGTGCAGGCAGAGTGGAGTGGGTGGAGAAGAGTGTCAGGAGTGATTTGTGACAGACGGGTATCAGCAAGAGTGACAGTGAAGGTCTACAGGACGGTAGTGAGACCAGCTGTGTTATATGGGCTGGAGACGGTGGCACAGGAGACAGAGCTGGAAGTGGCAGAGTTAAAGATGTGAAGATCTGCATTGGGTGTGACGAGGATGAAAAGGATTAGAAATGAGGACATTAGAGGGTCAGCTCAGGTTGGTCAGTCAAAGCCAGAGAGGCGAGATGGCGTTGGTGTGGACATGTGCAGAGGAGAAATGCTGAGTATATTGGGAGAAGGATGTTAAGGATGGAGCTGCCAGGCAAGAGGAGATGAGGAAGGCTTAAGAGGAAGTTTATGGATGTGGTGAGAGAGGACATGCAGGTGATGGGGGTGACAGAACAAGATGAGGAGGACAGGAAGAAATGGAAGAAGATGATCTGCTGTGGCAAGCAGCTGAAAGAAGAAGAAATGTGTGTGTGTGTGTGTGTGTGTTCGGCCTCCAATGGACTGCCACTCTGTCCAGGGTGTGGTTGGCAGAGCAACACAGCCGAAACTGAAGGGGTACCAACCCGATATCCCCATTTTAACGAGCAAACAAAAATTAAAATAAGCAAAAGGATGCCTTTGCCTTCCCACTAACACCACCCAACTCCACTCGCCCGGGTTCAGGGGCAACCCTTATGCCACGCTATCCCCCAGGTCTGCAAGCCGACCCAATTCCTGAGTTCATATCCAAGTCTTACCAGCTGCCATGCCTCTGTGCCAGTTTGCTTTAGATGCCAGGAGGCTCATATAAAGTGCTCCCCCATCTATGCTGCTTTTTATAGCCAGCTTCTCCAGGTACTCCCACCCCCTTTGGACAGGTGTTGGCCACCTTAGGACCCTGTCCCTCTCAGGTCCAAGCCCAGGGGTGCTACATTATGATGCTATGCCAGCCTGTCACAGGTCCACCCTTACTCAGTCATATTCGACCAATTTAGACTCACTGATTAACTTGTGATGCACCCGATTGAAAAGTGGGTGTTTGAGGAGGGGCACCTACCTGCCCACAAGGACAATAATTAAACTGAGGTCCCCAGAATAGAGAACAGTAGTACCAATCACTGTGTTACCTGAAATCCATCCATCCCATCTACTCAGTGATCCCACTGTCAGGGTCACAGGGAGCCTGCAGCCCATCCCAGCACCACAGCATCACTGGGACGCCAGTTCATTTCTGAAATAAACCCTCAAATTGGACCAGTTGAGTGTGGCCAATTCTTCTTAAGGACATGTCACATTAGATGACTTTTCCCTGTGAATCTTTTCAGTCATATCCTTCACTTACATAATCTTAGCAAATCAAAACAGTCGTGTAGTCCGACATCCCCAGCAACTCGTTCTAACTAATCCAGGAGTCACTCCAGCAAAATCAGTCCTAGAGGTGAGATGACCGAGGAGGTGACAACCAATGAGCGCTCACCTGGAATGAAGTGATGAGAGATAAAGAACACGGGGTGCTTTGGACCTTACAAATAGAACAACGTTTTATCTGCTCGATGTCTCATGTTTTATGTACCACAATAGAATGAGAAAACAAATAAAGGGCAGTGACAGCGGCTGAACTCGCTGCACCTGTAAAGCCTTCATACACCACCTGCTCCATCAGACCATCAGAAACAAAGGGCAAGCAATGACTGTGCTGGAGCGTCGTCACACAGCCACCAAACCTGACATGCCGAGTGATCTTGCAGTCATATAGATTGGCACAGTCCAGTGATGAGATCAGCACTGTGGTCGTCAAGTCTGACATACCCTACAACTAGAAGTCACATAATGTGACATCAGCAATAAGTTCACAAGTATTAGAAATGGCAGGACTGGACAAATAAAGAACACATTTCATATTGGCAATATTGTGAGCTGGACCAGCTTTAGGCCAAGGCAGAGTAGGCACCAGTCTAAGGGCACCATGACTTGGGGATGGGTACCAGGACTCATCCAAGATACACTCTGCTATTAAATCAATTGTCACATCACACATAAAATATGTCTGTGAATGTACTCCAGTCTTTAAAGGAAAAATCTTACATTTTATGAATATATAGGAACGCACTTGGAGCTCCAAGGGGGACGTTGAAGCTTCTCTGTCGGTTGTCAGTATAGCGTGTCATGCGACACAAGTATGTATCTGAATGTGCTCTGATTCTGCACTCTTTGAACTCGTGTATATATATATATATATATATATATATATATATATATATATATATATATATATATATATATATATATATATATTCATAGGGCAGTCTGATTATTTGGAGGATTTTATATATATATATATAAACGAAAGCATTCTTATCTCAAAGGGGAAACATCAACCCACCATTGCCAAGGGGCGCCACATACCCTTGAGCGGGTCCTGGTTGTGAGGCATTAGTTTAAACCTTTGAGCCAAATATAATTCGCTCATTAATTCATTTTCCGACCTACTTATTCAAAAGTAAAGTCGGGCTGAGGCACAAATCAAGAGAAATGCCAGGCCGATTTAGAGACACCGATTAACGTTAACTTGCCCAGAGCGCTCGCAGAAAGCGGAGCGGACACAGAGATAGACTGCAAAATCCACTCAGGCACGTTTGAACCCGGGGCTTCACCACATCCCTATAGTCCAGTTTAGAAAAGCTCCAGTCGCCGGTATTAAAATAAGGTTAATTGTACCGGTGCAAAAAAACAAAACAAAACCAGATACAGTAAAGAGTCCATGCTGGTTAAACTCACGCCTAAAATGACAAACTCGTACATCAAACGGCGAGGACTGGCGGATCAAAGCGGCGCAGCACCGCCCAGCTGCGAACATCGCCGTACTCCGGGGACCGGGATCGGGGTCGCGGTGACAGCGTCATGTGCCCACCGACCGAGCGCGCCTGCCGACGACACCGCCTGCCCCGCCCCCTCACATCGCCTCACGCGGACTTCCCGCCAGCGACAGGGGGGCTGCGGGTTTGAGCGTCCCCTCCTGTACCAAGTGCGCGAACCGGCCGAGCTGTCTGGGGAGTGGACGGCGGAGGAATGAAAGGAAGGAAGTCGGCGAAGGCTTTGCTGCTGAAGAGGATGGAGCGCCTAGACGAGAACGCGGCGGCGGGATCGCGCACAAGGCGATTGACAGGCAGTGCCGGGCGCAGCGGCTGCTCTCACTAACCGAGCTGTGTGGCTAATGAAGGCCACCTGGATCAGGCTTCTGAAACGAGCCAAAGGAGGACGATTGAAGAGTTCGGACATTTGTGTAAGCGCCCCGCTTTTCGGTTTTGTCTCGGCGCGTGTGTGCGTTGTGTTTTCGCCGGGCTAGGGTGGTGGAGGTGTGTGCCGAGCTCCCGTCGTCTTCACCTGGGATGCGCCTGTGTGTCCCGATTAGCAGTCCTGCGCCAGCGCGCCCGCTCCTTTCACTTGTAGCCTTCAAACTCGTGGACAAAAACGCCGCAGCGCACCTGCTTACACGTCCGCTAATCCGCGCCGCAGTTCACCTGTCACCAGCGCATTAGCTAAGCGACCGCAGCGCACCTGTCTAATTAGGTAGAGAACATCGCGCAGAAGAGAGAGAAAGCCATCTTGAGACATCTTCATGGCAGCCGGCGCTCATCTCCGTAAACCTCCACCGTGACGAGGGGCAGAAAGTGTCGGATTATACATGTGGAACTCGCGGGGTGGATAGAAGGGGTGCTCGGGTTGTGCCCGCTGGATTCGATTCCCTTCCCCGTCCATGAGGGGCGCTCTGGAGTTTGGATTCAGGTTGCCGTGCTGTTGGGTTTCTAAATTGAGATCGGGTGGGCTGTGATGGACTGGCGTCCCGTCCGGTTCTGACAGAAACGGATGGGAGGACACGAGTGGTGAGCGCGATCGTTAAACCAGCAGGTACAAGAGAGCGGACGTTCGTTTACCACTCTCGGTGTTCAGTCATTTTTTAAATGTACATTTTTAATGACTCTTCTGACTGGCTGTCTCTCTGAAGTGCGTACTTGCTTTAATTTGCCTTACTAATGAATGCACACTTAGAGACTTTTTTAATAAGATGATTTAAAAATAGCCGTAGAATAACACTTTGGGTTTAACTTCGCACTTTTATCCTCACTATGCATTAATCAGCCCTCAGCAGGACAAAAGTGTGCCATTCGAGTCTATTACTTCATCATCGAGTTGGGCTTCTTTCAAGGTGGCATCGCTGCCAATCGATTAACACTGAAAGTCCGCTTCTTGTTCTGGTCAGTCTTATCGATGTTTCAAAGAAGTTCAGCGGCCAAAAGGAATGTAGAAAAATGAGGGTTGTCCCCATACGAGACGACCACAGCTCCACTCAGTCATTGAAGCGTCCATTTCAAGTGACACCAATTGTTAAATTGTGACTGCATACATCATTCTGGAGCTTTTGTGTGGAGTGTGGCCTCACGCCGTCTTTGCTTATTGGTCAATCGAATATACTTTACCAGCAAGACAAAGTTTCACTTGCGTTTCTGGGTGTGTGAGGAAAACTGGCGTGTCCAGAGTGATCCATGGGGTGGCAAGGCGAATGGTGGGGTTTGAGCAAAAAGAGGCATCGTCCTCATCTGTCACAAAAAAAAAAATCTTTGAACATGTCATGTAGCACACTTTGTTGGTTGTCCTCTTAACCCTAACTGCTAATTTACACCTAAAGCGGCACGTTGGCGCCCAGCCAGTTCACTCCGACACCTTCCTCTATTAAATCTCAACTAGCAGGAATAAAAATAGCAGCCTCCGTAGCTGTCAGACAGTCTTTATGGTTAATTTGGCTACATTTGTAGATCATTTTTAAGTGCATTACCGGCAATTTCATTTCATGTGTAGCTAGTAGTGCCGTTTTTTGGCATGAAAAGTGTGCTGGGGACAGGGAGAGAAATGCTGTCGGAAGGGGTGGGGCACAGCCAGATGGGGCGGAGCCTGGAAGAGACGCTCCCTTAAGGAAGAAGGGGCGGAGCCACCTAAAGAAGCTTTGCCAAAGTGTGTGTGCGGGTTCGCGTGTGAGTGACACTGACAGGGAAAGACGTGATTGGTGATTTAAAGGACAAAACGTTCTAAGGCCTGCTCCTTTGTTTAAAGGTACTGCATTGGTCGTGTTGTGGAGGTGTTGGATAAAGAAGTCCAAATTGTGACCTCAATGAGTTAGCCTTAGTGGCAGACCTTTAATGAATCTGCAGTCACCACAGGTTGTCTGGCGAGAACAGTTAAAAGAGTGAAAATGTTGATTGTAAATTTTATTGAAAATTCAGTTCCAAGTCACTCATAAATCAAGAAATCAATCAGTTACGTATATATAAGAGGCTGGTTACATAGAAAGATTATTAATATGAGTTGAATGAAGTAAGAGACCAATGGTGATGATTTATCTGACAGCATGCGTGTGTGATTTCCTTTAATAAAATGGAAAGAAAAAAAGCATTTAACTGTAACTAAAATAAAAATGCAATTATGGATTACAAAGCACTAATATAGTGAACAATATGATAAATTAGTATATGAATGTGATATTACTTGATACTTACAGATAACAGTCTGAAGAGGGCGCTGTCACTAAACGTTACTGATGGAGTTCACTCAACATGATGAAATCCACGACTTATAAACTACAATAATTAAGGATTTGAATTGCTGGTTAAAAGTAACAACTCTCTAAAAGTAAATAATGAAGTAAATATGAAACTGCCTAACATTTGAGATATATGATGTGAGCAAATGATGTGAAAAACGTGAAAAAAAAAATTCATGTTACTGGTGTCACATAATTCGCATGTCTGTTATCCAGTTATATGCTGCAAAACATAATAATTATATCCTTCCATTATCTAACCTGCTATATCCTAATTACAGGGTCACAGGGGTCTGCTGGAGCCAATCCCAGCCAACACAGGGCACAAGGCAGGAAACAAACCGTGGGCAGGGTGTCAGCCCACCTCAGGGCGTACACACACACACACACACACACACACACACACACACACCAAGCACACACTAGGGACAATTTAGAAATGCCAGTGCATCTAACCTGCATGTCTTTGGACTGTGGGAGGAAACCGGAGATATTTTAGTAATTATTTTTTTTAAGTTACTTCTGGAAAAATCAGTGTACATTGTAAAGTGAAAAATGCGTTTCCTTAATAGTGTACTTTTAAATTAAAGACCTGCGTCTCCCTCTCATTCATTGGTCAAGTTTCTTGTCTTCAATCCAAAAGAAAAGTTCAACACCTTAGCCATTAGGGGGCCACACTGAGCACTGAGGAGACACACTTGATGCTGCTCCTGAAGTCAATAGCTTGTAATTCAGCGCCTCAGCCACTAGGGGGCCACACATCCAGCTCCAGAGATTGTCGGTAGTTTATAATTTAATAATTATAATAACTTTATTTGCATAGCCCTTTTCAAGTTGGGCATTATAAAGTCCTTCACATGACTCACACAAAACAATCTCCAGCAAAGGAAATAAGCAGAAAACAATAATGAAATGACAAAAGCAGGAAAAATGGTTAAAAATAATAAATGATATCCACAAACAACATTAATCTAAACAACTAACAAGTCACCCAGCAACCAGATGAGAATTAAGAAGCGTGTATATTAGGAAATGCTATGCGGTAACACACACATGTTTTTAAATGAGACTTCAAAATTGCTACAGAGTCAGCTGATCTAAAGCTCCACCTTAAGCTCCACCTTAAGCTCCACCTTAAGCTGCTCCAAAGTCCCAGGGCCATCACACATTTCATGCCTTAGCCACTAGGGGGCAGACTGTGAATTAAGATGACACACTTGATGCTGCTCATGAAGTCAATAACTTGTAATTCTGTGCCTTAGCTACTAGGGGGCCACGCATCCAAGCAAGAAGACCCCCTAAAGTGTTAGTGGTTTTTAGTGGTTTATAATTTAATGCCATTAGGGGGCCCCACACTGTAAAGTGGGACGACCTGCTTGACGTTGCTCATTGAGTCAGATGTTCCCTGCTTGAGACGCTAGTGTAGGGTGAGGAGATGTGCATATTGGCTTGTAGGCTGATGTGGTCCTTACTGGAACGTGTGCAGGGACATTGACATTCTTACCAACGTGCGCTAATCAACATGTCACCACTCTCTGGCACCGTGACCAGTAACTATTACTGTCGTACCTCACAACATCTGCTATCCGCATTTAAAATAAATAAATTACCTTAAAGTCTGAATGACCTTTTGAATAAAATATTATTAGCTAGGTACAGCTGTATTTAATTTTGGGTGTTCATTACCATAAATCATGGATGACAGCCCGTTGTTGGCCTATAAGGCAGTAGGATGTGCATTTAAAAATTGCCAGTAGGTGAATAATGGTGTTTTATCCGCATGCTGGTGAATTGCTTGGGGTGCTGCTTACTATGGAAAGGCGCTATATAAAATATGAGTGAAGTGCTTTAGAGGCCTAGTGATTAAGGAGCTGAATGGAAGCCCACGAGGCCCCCATTTTAATCACTTCACTTTGTGATTACCTTGTTTGGGGGTTGAAGCCTTTGCTTACGGGAAAGGCTGCTAAAACACGGTGCATCGCAGATTCCATTTTCCCCAAACAAATTAATCAGGACGCATCCTGGCTGAGTCTGATCGCCTTCTCTGGCTTTTGTCTTTCATGTCTTATGCTGTCCCAGTAAATCGGCACCTTACACAGAGTCAAGTCAATGCTTTGTTATTTCTGCTGGATTTATGAATTGATGATTGCCAAGGCCGGTAATAAATAAACAGTCCGGGAAAAGGGTGCACACGTGGTGAGCAGTAATTACAAGGTGTCTGTTGTGCCAAAAAGAGCTGACTGGCAGGTCACAAGAGCAAAAAGGAAAAAAAATTTAAAAGGATTGGGAGATGAAAAGCAAATCCAAAAGCCATTAAATCGTTCCAACCAAAGTACCGACCCGACTTTCTGCTGTCGTTGAACGCTCCCCAAAGTCAGAAGCTTTAATTCATTTGAACTGAAAGAACGAACATCCACAATCTTGGACAACGTCTTGTACTGAGAGGGAGCTGGCAGTGAGGTGGCTTGGTAGAGGAGCAGTCAGGGGCAGAAAAGAGTCAAAACCGTAAGGTCTGCCATGGAGACAAAATGAGAAGCAAAAAAATCGAGATCCAAAAATTGCAGACAAGAGTCAAAACCTAAAAGGAAACTACGCAGAGAGAATAACAAATCAGAGAATCGAGCGACAAAAGGGATTTTAGATCCTGCAAACTTAGAATGTGAAACCTCTTCATGGGTGACATTTTAAACCTGTCACATCAACCTCTGAGAGCCGAGCACAAACAACACATCAGCTGCCCTAAGGATGGGAAGAAGGTTGTAATTCACCAAGATGGCAGCAAAAACAGTACAAAATAATTGATGACAACAAAATCAGTTTTTAAATCAAAAAGTCCATGGAGGATTCAGAATTTAGGGCTCAAGAAATCCCCCCCAACACAAGTGGACAACCCCATAAACTAAAAAAAATGAATAACAAATCCCTTCATGACGGTTGTCCACGGCGCTGACCTTTGAGTAGTCATGTTGATGATGTCACCACATGTGACTCTGAGGCCACGCCTCTTGTTTTGTAGTTACAATTCTGGGTTTTTTGCATTATGTAGAGTCAGAATGTATTATGTATTTATTTTGTGCATATTATTGGTTTTGAATTATGTTCAGATTTATTCACATTATGATTTGTGTATGTTGGTGCACCATTTTGTTCTTTGAAATTGCTGCCATTTTGTGTCTCTGTTGTCGTGGATGAGCTGGCCAGTTGCTGGGGATGTGCTCTCTAAGGCCACATACTGTGACACCACACATGTGCTGCTTTACAAGCTGGGAGTTCATTCAGGATTTCTCTGCCATGTCAAAAAAATGAGACAAAAAAAAAAATGTGCATAAAAACACAGAATATGAGATGTACGGTAACGTCAGGAGTGGAGCGTCAGGCCTCAAACTCCAAAAATCGGGAGGGCTCAGCCTCTTGAGTTTCTTGTATACTCAGATATGGGGATGGATATTTGAGGAGTAAATGACAAGACAAGGATTATATTATGGACAATAAAGAACCATCAACATCAAATCAAATGAATAATATATTGAACAATTATTATAAAAGTTGAATAAATCGGACTCTGCAGCTGCATGAATAAAAGGTAAAGCACCACTCCTGGTTAGTAGAAATAACTCCAATAGTTGATAGAAATCTACGTCTCGTCCCCAATACTTGTATGCAAAATTTGGATGACCAAAGTGAAAGTGAACTCAAGTTATCGTGTTTACGCACACACACACACACACACACGGAGACATAATTTCAAGAATGGTATTTTTGGACTCAGGGAGGTCTAAATCATTGAGTTTGTGGACAACTACAATACTCTCCCAATGCTGTACTTCATAAACGAGAAACTAAAAATGCCTACTTGCCTAAATATTAAGACAGAAAAGGGGCACCGTAAACTCTTTAATGTTCATGCAAAATTTCAAAAGAACGAAAAGAAACCATAAAACCTCTGCTTCAAAACTATTCCAACACAGCAGATTATAAAGAATTCAAACTTTTATTAACAAATATATACATATCTATAAATTTCTAAGCCTAAAAGTGCAACAGTGATGTTTATATGTCACTTTTTTGTCACGCTTTAAATCTACCTACATAAATATGTTTGGGATGATTCTTTTCACAGTCGATCAAACTTTAATGTGATGTTGTTACATTTTCAGATTCTCATTCCATTTTTCTGCGGTGGGCTGGCGCCTTGCCCGGGGTTTGTTTCCTGACTTGTGCCCGGTGTTGACTGGGATATATATATGTTAGCCGCCTGACCCATGCGCATGTAGCATGTGACAATATATGTGTATATATATATATATATATATGTGTGTGTATATATTGTGATGGATGGCCGGCCATTTATCCCGGCCAATACCCCCAAGCCGCCAGGTGGAGCCCTCCTTGCAGCGTGGAGGTCCCAGAAGACCAGCAGGGCATCATGGACATTGGAGTTTTTATGCAAAGCCCTGCTGGATGCCGTGGGGGCCACAGGAGGGAGCTGCAGGGAGGACCGAGGGCTTCTATGCCCTGTGACCCGGAGGTTCGTACAGGAAGAGCGACGGACTTCGGGTTGAAGAAAGAGACTATTTACCCTGACCGGAAGGAATAAGGACTTGTGGACTTGGGATTGAGAACACTTCCAGGTCAGGGATTATAAAAGGACTATGGGAACTCCCAGACAACGAGCTGAGCTGGGTGGAAGGGTGGCAACGCGTCTGGGAGCTGGAGGATTGTGTTATTGTGGTTTATTGTTTGTTAATGAGTATTGTGGTAGAGAGTGTGCTTTGTGCACTGTGGCGACAAAATAAAGTCAACTTGAGGACTTTTACCTGGTGTCTGTAGTTGTGGACAGGGGTTCAAGGGAGCGAGAGCCCTTTATCGTTCACATATATATATATATATATGTGTGTATGTGTATATATATATATGTATATAAATATATGTGTGTATATATATATGTATGTATGTATGTGTGTATATATATATATATGTATATAAATACTGTATATGTGTGTATATATATATGTATGTATGTATGTGTGTATATATATATATATATATATATATATATATATATATATTTTTTTTTTTTCCCTGGAAAAGAAAATCAAAACAAATGGCAAAAGGGATTGCCTAAATGGCAAACCAGAACCAACAAAACCTAATCAACAACAGAGCCAACAAGACAAGTGAATCTTCACAATGAAGAAGAGCACACAATAGCACAGAGAGCTGTCGGCCCTTTGGCTCAGGAAGTATCGTCAGTGGGCGGAGCTCCAGCTGCTATCTCATGGTGGCCCCGCCCCAAGTCTCTACATAAGACACATATGAGCTTTTTGAAAGTCAAAGTCAGTTCTGTTGTACGTTTTGTTTTTATCTGCTATTACAGTTTCCTATTCAAAACATCTAAACGTTGGATTGTCAGGATCTTTCTGTCATATGTCCATGTTGGCTGTTATTGAGTATATCATTTTCATATTGGTACTTTTCTAATTTATTCCTTATGATAGAGAATAAATGACAAGGTACAGGTACAGAAGTTTGTCGTATTGGTTTGTAATGACCAGGATCCTCTCCTTGAAGATGAGAGTCTCATTTGCAGCTTTCCAGTCCTGCGGTGTTTCTCCTCTCTGAAGTGACGGCTCCAATGTGCCTCATAAGGCCTTGTAGATGACGCCTTTTATTTCTGTCAGTACAATTAAGAAGATCCCATCAGGTCTGGGGGTTTCGTTATTCTTCAACGTACCGAGGATCTGGTAGCGCATCTGACTCTTCTCTTTTAAAATCTATGAACTCCATTTGCTGTTTCTTCTCCATTTCTTTCTTCCTTTACAAATACTTGAAAGAAATGAAATGTTTGTTCAGTTTGTTTGCTGTTTCCTCCTCATTTAAAGGGATTTCTCCTCATGTGTCCCTGGGGGTTTATAAATTCTCTTTTTTATGTCTTTTTTGTGGAGTTGAACTCAAAAAAATGCTTGCTGTTTGTTTTGGCTCCACTACCAGTTTTTTTTTTTTTTGGTTTCTCTTTTGACTGTTTGTTTGTTTGTTGTTTTTTTTTGTTTTTTTTAAATTTGTCAAAAATTTTGATCTCCGGTTTTCAACGCGTCTCAGTGTTTTAGGGTCCCCTGATACCGAAAGCATTGAGATCTTGATGATGGATGTACATCTGTCTGTGTGTCACAGTTTCTTGTGGACGGGCTTGAGCTAAAATGGCCGGATGGGAAAATACTAAAGTTGAAACTTCAGCCTATGATGAGATGGTGATGTGCTGATTAGTTTTTGAGTCAAACCGTGCAAGAGAAAGAGACTCTCTAGAGGAAAACTGCAATTCTGCCATTAATCTTGAGTTCTTCTCATCAGTTGCTCTTGTAATGACCTATTTTATGATCAGAAAGATAAATAATTACTGAAATGTTACAGAATAGTTCAGAGGACACAAAGCCTACTGACACTCACGTCCAAATTTGTAGTTTTCAACGTACCGAGGGTCTTGTAGCTCATCTGACTCTTCTCTTTTAAAATCTATGAACTCCATTTGCTGTTTCTTCTCCATTTCTTTTTTCCTTTACAAATATTTGGGTGAAATATTTGTTCAGTTTGTTTGCTGTTTCCTCCTCGTTTTCAATGATTTCTCCTTTTGTGTCCCTGGGCGTTTGTAAATTCTCTTTTTTTTTTTTTTGTCTTTTTACTGGAGTTGAACTCAAAAAACTGCTTGCTGGTTGTTTTTGGCTTCACTAGCAGGTTTTCTTTTTTAGGGTTTCTCTTTTCACCTTTTTTGGTTTTTTTAGGTTCTTAAAATTTTTTAGATTCGTCAAAAATTTCAATCTCCGGTTTTCAACGGAACTTGACGTTTCAGGGTTTTCACAGTTTCTTGAGGACGGTCTTGAGCTAAAATGGCCGGATGGGAAAATACTAAAGTCGAAACTTCAGCCTTAAATTGTAAGATGACGGTGAGCTGATTAGTATTTGAGCCAAACCGTGTAAGAGAAAGAGGCTCTCTAGAGGATCCCTGAAATACCGGAACTAATTCTGAGTTCTCCCGTCAGTTGCTATCGTAATGACTGATTTTATGGTCAGAAAGATCAGCATCAGAGTAATAAATAATAACTGAAATGTTAGAGAAGAGTTTGGGTAACTTGTTTCCGAGGTCGCAACCCCTTCTGACGCTCAAATCCAAATTTGTAGTCTTTAACGTACTGAGGGTCTTGTAGTTCATCTGACTCCACTTTTAAAATCTTTCAATTCCGTTTGCTTTTACTTCTCTGTTTCTTTCTTCCTTTACAAACACTTGCTGGACGTGATTGTCGAGTTTGTTTGCTGTTTCCTCCTCGTTTTCAGTTATTTCTCAGAATTCTCTTTTGTTGTCTTTTTTTTACTGGAGTTGAACTCTAAAATCTGTTTGCTCTTTGTTTTTGACTCCACTAGCAGTTTGCTTTTTTGATTTTCTTGGTTTCTATTTTAACATTTTTTTTTTGTATTCCTCTGTGTCTGATTTATTTGTCTGTTCTTTAATTTTTTAATGTTCTTGTACAGTGAGAGTCGCGAGCAGCACCAATACCAATACACTAAATTAAGATATGCATGTAGAAAATGATTAACTCACAATACAACATCCATCCATCCATTTTCCAACCCGCTGAATCCGAACACAGGGTCACGGGGGTCTGCTGGAGCCAATCCCAGCCAACACGGCGCAAGGCAGGAAACAAACTCCGGGCAGAGTGCCAGCCCACCGCAGAAATAACAACTAAAAGATAGAAAAATAAATTTAGTAAAACCCATCAGATTGCAGATATAACCTTCCAAGCTCCATGTTGTGTTCTTTCACTGGTTTACGGCTCGATTTTATTTCTTGGTATTTTTCCACTTTGATTTTCATTGAGAGATTAGCTTTTGATGTGTCGATGTTTTGCTGTCCTGCTTTGAACTCTTCGCTCTTTACTCGTTTATGATTTCACCTCCTGGTCCTTAAATCACTGGCGTCTCACATGACGGAGTTCCAGTCTAGCGGTAGACCCCCACGCAGCATCAGTTCATGGCAACACAGCAAAGCCACCACAAACAGTCATGGGGCGGGCCTGTGTGTGTAAGATCTGGCATCCAATCAGGGCTCAGCAAGAAGTAAAAGGGCGGAGCTACAAGGATGATCTGAACCTCTCAAACAGAAGAGAGACCAGTCTGCCTGATGGGTCGTGTTTTTTGTACCATCGTGTAGTTGATAAAAGAAAAGGGACAAGATTGTGGCTAAACTTGTATCTGCACAGCATTCCTCCAACTCCAGCACAATCAGGCAATGTGCCATCGGGTGTCAGAAAAAGGGGTCCAATTTTGAAAATGTGAAACTGTGATGGAAAGGCGTCACAAAGTCATCGAATCTGTCATCCCTTGTGATATTAGTTGTGTAATCTGACAAACTGTGGTGACGAGATCAGCAGCTAATGGAGATATCAAATGTGACTAGAAGTCGTGTATTGTCACAGTGGCTTCAGTTGATTTTGCTAATAAACATTTTAGATAGATAGATATGTGAAAGGCACTATATAATAGATAGATAGATAGATAGATACTTTATTAATCCCAAGGGGAAATTCCCATACTCCAGCAGTAGCATACTGATAAAGAACAATATTAAATTAAAGAGTGATAACAATGCAGGTATAACAGACAATAACTTTCTATAACGTTAACATGGAATTGAAGAGTCGCATAGTGTGAGGTCTCCTCAGTCTGTCAGTGGAGCAGGACGGTGACAGCAGTCTGTCGCTGAAGCTGCTCTTCTGTCTGGAGATGATCCTGTTCAGTGGATGCAGTGGATTCTCCATGACTGACAGGAGTCTGCTCAGCGCCCGTCTCTCTGCCACGGATGTCAAACTGTCCAGCTCTGTGCCTACAATAGAGCCTGCCTTCCTCACCAGTTTGTCCCTCTTATTTATGCTGCCTCCCCAGCACACCACCGTGTAGAAGATGGCGCTCGCCACAACCGTCTGGTAGAACATCTGCAGCATCTTATTACAGATGTTGAAGGATGCCAGCTTTCTAATGAAGTCTAGTCGGCTCTGTCCTCTCTTACACAGATCATCAGTATTGGCAGTCCAGTCCAGTTTATCATCCAGCTGCACTCCCAGGTATTTATAGGTCTGTACCCTCTGCACAGTCACCTCTGATGATCACGGGGTCCATGAGGGGTCTGGTCCTCCTAAAATCCACCACCAGCTCCTTGGTCTTGCTGGTGTTCAGTTGTAGGTGGTTTGAGTCGCACCATTTAACAAAGTCCTTGATTAGGTTCCTATACTCCTCCTCCTGCCCACTCCTGATGCAGCCCACCATAGCAGTGTCATCAGCGAACTTTTGCACGTGGCAGGACTCCGAGTTGTATTGGAAGTCTGATGTATGTTGGCTGAACAGGACCAGAGAAAGTCCAGTCTCCTGCGGCGCTCCTGTGCTGGTGACCACAATGTCAGACCTGCAGTTCCCAAGACGCACATACTGAGGTCTGTCTGTAAGATAGTCCACTGATGCCACCAGGTGTGAGTCTACTCCCATCTCTGTCAGCTTGTCTCTAAGGAGCAGAGGTTGGATGGTGTTGAAGGTGCTAGAGAAGTCCAGAAACATAATTCTTACAGCACCACTGCCTCTGTCCAAGTGGAGAGGGATCAGTGTAGCATGTAGATGATGGCATCCTCCGCTTCCACGTTCTCCTGGTATGCGAACTGCAGAGGGTCGAGGGCATGGTGGACCTGTGGCCTCAGGTGGTGAAGCAGCAGCCGCTCCATGGTCTTCATCACATGTGACGTCAGTGCGACAGGCCTGAAGTCATTTAGCTCACTAGGACATGATACCTTTGGGACTGGGGTGATGCAAGATGTTCTCCAAAGCCTCAGGACTCTCCCCTGTTCCAGGCTCAGGTTGAAGATGCGCTGTAGAGGACTCCCCAGTTCCAACGCACAGGTCTTCAGCAGTCGTTCAACAATGCGTTCAAGTACTGAGACAAGTTTACTACAAATTTCATTTTGGCAAAACAGCGCCATCTGCTGGGATGTGGTGGGGGGAACACCACCTGTCCCAATATAGTGGCTCTGCTACTCATACCTGGAATGAGGGTCTAATGAAAGACTTGTAGGGTTTTAAATTCCAGGGGCCTCATGTATAAACGGTGCGTATGCACAGAAATGTTGCGTAAGAACTTTTCCACGTTCAAATCGCGATGTATAAAACCTACACTTGGCGTAAAGCCACGCACTTTTCCACGGTACCTCATGCCTTGTCGTACGCAAGTTCTCCGCTCGGTTTTGCAGACTGGCGGCACCCAGCGTCAAAGCAATGGTACTGTTCTTGTGTGGTTACTCATTAATTTCCTGACGTGGCTTTATAAATACACTGAAACTAACCGCATATTGTTTATTAGTTTAATGCATCTGATTGTAATTAACTTGTAACAATATAATGGTCCAGGGAACAGCCATAGTATTCCAAATACCATAACTGCTTTAGCGTTGTTACTCTCACTTCTTCTTCTTCTTCTTTTTCAGCTCCTCCCGTTAGGAGTTGCCACAGCGGATCATCTTTTTCCATATTACTCTCACTGCACCACTCGGAGTATTTATATCACTGTATCTGAGTGTGAATCACAGCAGCAGCTGATCGGAAAGAGAATTATCGGTATACAGCTTCAAGGACACGCTGTCTCAGCCACTGCAAAACGTTTTAAAGCCTTTCCTGTACGGACCTCGCGGTTCAGAAACAGTTTCATCCCAAGAACTTTAAATGCACTCAATCAATTGCTCCTTGTAGAACTGTTTGTACTTATAAGTACAATCACCCACTGTAAACTTGCACTACAGTTATAATATCTCACAACCTGAGCCACTTTATAAAGCGCGATTTACATATGATGACGATATCATTTTTAAGGTGAAATGCAGCAAAATATGTTTGTTAAATTATACAGATAAAACTTTAACTTCATTTAAATAATCTATATTCTTCACTGGGAGTGTCTTTAAGGATAGAATAATTAAACATGTACTACGAAGATATTTCAATGTTCTTTAAACGTTTTGAAGAATCGGCGCTAAGCTTACAGATGGCTTAACGCTCTATTACAGAGCTGATTGTGTGGCGATCGGTTACTTGGGGAAAGAAAAGCAAGGACTGCAGTGACGGCTACGCCAATATATATTGAATATAAAACAGAAAGAGAAAATAACAACACAGCTAAAAACGCAGCACAGATTTCGGAAAAAGTTAAATGCTTGTGTCATGAGCACGAGGCGGCTATGCAGTGTCTGCAACGGACGTGGCCATCCACCGTGCATAAGCTACTTTACTGACATTGGCGGGCGAAGGAGCCACCGATTCTTCCTCTGCCCAGTGCCACCACAAGCCTAGAGCCGCCCCTGAGTACTGCTGCAATAAATTATTTCATCAAGTGAAACCATGTTTAATAACGTGCTTTAACTCCTATCATCATGAAAATGACATCACGTATACATCTCAGTATTTTAGTTATTCAGAGAGCTGTAATATCACGAATGTAATGGACTCTGTGTCCAGTTGGAGGAAGAGAGCCGGTTTAAGAAGCAAGTAGTGATTCACACACACAGAGCACATAGCAGAAGATCAAATACAAAACAAAGCATTTAACGTGCTACTTTAATTACGATGTGATTTGAGAAACTGGTTAATTAAACGATTTTAAGATGAAGTTTATGATGTTCTACTTTAATGACAAAATAAACTACGTGATTAAAGTGGAAATGTCGAGATTGAAGTTGACATTTCGTGCTTTTTCCCCACTGTGTGCCTTTTTTCTCTGTACCCTAATAAGCTTTCATATGACACTCAGACGGTGGGCTACAACTCGCTTTTCACGGTATATACACGACTTTGATATGTGACTTCTTTTTATTTCCGCACTGTGCGATTTTGTGAAGTAAATACCTATGTGAGCTTTCAAATTTCTCCAACACGCTATGTCACTCGATCAACTTCCTTTTGTTGATTATACCACGGTTTATTTGAACAAATAGTATGTTTTTCCTTTGCCTCCACTTGGTATTCGCTGAAATTCTTATATTTTCCCCGTGCTTTTCCCATTGTCTTTTCACAGAAGGCTGAGCTTAAGGGCGATTTATATTGATTTGCATATTCAACGAGGCGTAATTCTGGGAGGAGTTGGGCGTTACATAAAGCGCACGAGCGTTAGTTTTCACGCTGATCGGATTTATGTAGCGGAATAACGTGGAAGTTGGAGTACGCACAGATTCCTGCATCTGGATTTTTCTGTGCGTAAACACATTTCGGCTTTGGTGCTTACGCCATGTTATAGTGGGAGTTCTACGCACGGCGTTATACATGAGGCCCCTGGTGACTAATTCTGGAATTTAATTATTCATAGGCCCTGATTCCAAATTCAGTCAGACTGGAATGTTTCTGTTCTCCTGGTGTCCATGAGGGTTTTTCTCCAGGTGTGGTGTGCGTACATCCCAGACATGTCTGGGGTTTGGTTGACTGGTAGATCTAAGTTGGCCTTGTGTGCCCTGCATCCTCATCCTGGGTTTGTGGGACTCTGGTTTGGAGATTGATAAACGGTAAATTCTTCTAAATCTCTTACATGCTCAGTATCATCTTAACGATGACCACACATTGACTCCATTTACAGCATTTAGCTGTCACTTATATTCATACCTAACTGCGTGTGGTCTTTGGGACAAAACACCCCCTAGCAGTCTTATTGTATTTGTAAACTTGGAGATGCGTCAGTGAACTCTTAAGAATTACGGTGGGCAGAGGACGTGGATCCACCTGTGCTTGCTGCCCCACTGGCTCTCGTAAGAAGGCACTGATGATGCCGTATCTTATCGGTGGCATTTGAGTCTTATTAATCTTTGTCTTGAGAAAATCCCTCCAGATAGACAACATTTTTAGTGAAAACTTTAAGCCTTGCCGTCCCTCCATTGCTGAGGAGTTTCACTCACACGTTGTTGAGCCGCGTCGTTTGCTTTGTTTAGACATTGTGTCTCTTCATCTGTGTCATTAGTGTGGCGTCAATGTTGCGTGGTGGCGCTTGCTGCACGTAGCTCTTTCATAGTGAGAAGTGAGGTGTATGCAAGTGCTGGAAATATTGAAAAGTTCACTCATGCGCCATCTAGTGGCTGTGGTTGAGTGTGAGCAGAGCAGACTGTTCCATGTACACACACGGGTCTTTCATTTACTGTATATATATATATATATATATATATATATAAGGTAGATGCCATATGGGCTGGACAGGCATCCCAGTCAGAAGAGGGGATGGTTCCTTACCCGGACTCCTAATAGCCAGATAGGCATCCCGGCCGGGGAGGAGAAGGGCATCAGACCTGGAAGGAAGGACCAGTAGGGATGGACGGAAAACCCACTGGAAAGGAAAGACATCTCTGGGGTCTTGTTATTCCCCCACCACGCTAGATGGCAGCAGCCCCAGATATCAGTGCCCCGTGGGAAGCCAGCAGGGCATGCCAGGAGATGTAGTCTGGCAGAGTAGCCCTGCTGAGGTCACTGGGTGCCACAAGAGGGTGCTGCAGGGAGACAAGCTGAATTGCTTCCCTCGGGTGCTTAATATAAGGGCAAGTTGGAGCTGGGAGAATGTGGAGCAACACTCATCTGGAGGAGGGCAGTGCGGTGGTGAAAGGAATTAGAAAGAGGAGAGAATTATTGTGGAGAAGAGAGAGAAACCTGTGCTTGTGCTGTTCTTAAAAATTATGAAAAAGAATTCTGGTTAATAAACCACCCTTTATTTGAACCCGGGACTGTGTTCATGTTGGAGTTTGGGGCTCATTGTTGGTCTGGTTTTTATCACAATGACTAATGACCAGCCTGCAGAAACAATAAAAGAATTTCCTTTGATTTCTATCACTTGTACGATTGTCACCAGGATCCTCCTGAGCCGAACGACTCCATCGCCCAAAGAGCTCGTCCCGGGATTACAGCTCTGGTTCCACCATGCTCGTGATTTTCAGTGGAGAGGAGTCTAGAGAACATCGTTTCACTCTGATTTTCTTTGAACTGGCGAAAACCTTTGATGGCATCTGTTGTGATATTTTTCAGGAGATCCTTCATAAACGTGTTACCCCCCCAAAATTACTGGGATTACTCAGGAATACAAAGGTTCAAGTCTTGTTCCATGGAACAATGTCCTCCTCTGAAGACTGGCATCAGTTTGCTCCATCCCGTTTCTGCCATTTTGTTCCATTCTTGAGCTGCGCACTCATCTAGATGGTGGCTTTTTCAATTGAGCTCACCTTTTGACAAAACACTACTGTGATGAAACGTGTTGAGATGTGGTACACAGGTGACAAAGATATGGCCAGCCACCTCTGTGTCTCGACCTACAAAGCTTATGGTCTGGAAGTAAGCCTCGCTAAAACTCGGACACCCTACCAATCTGCTCCAATCTCTTTCTAGCTCGACCATAGCTGCACACATTCCTCACCACCGCAGCATCCTTTCTTCTGCCATCGCTGATGAAGAGATCATGCAGACCACCATGTGTCTGAAAAGCTGCCCCTGTGGGTCTTTGGAGGCTAAACTCACTGTCTACTGTGAAGTGGGCATCAGCACTCTATTCTTACCCTTCTAAGACCTGAACCCACTGTAGATGGTATCTAAACACCTTGGAAGAACTCCAACAGAGTAAGCTTCAGTCTACACTCAGGGTTTTCTAACACAGGGTATAAAATAATATATGAACAAAAAACAACAAAACTGTGCCACCTTGGGCCCACCTACGCAAAGAGCCACCTTCCTCTCTCATTACTCCAGACCTCTCTGGTCGCTCTTTCCTCCTCCTCCTCCTTGTCCTTGCCAGTTGAGCTGTTGTCTGCTCTTCTCTTCCAATTCCAGGCTCACCCATTCAAAGGGTCAAAGGTTCTTATCTAGGTGTATCCTGAAAGAACTTTGGAAAGCACTGACCATGCCGAGCTCAGTCAACACCCCTTGGACCACATGTGTCCACGTACATGGACAGGCATCCTTACCTGTGGCCAGCAGTGACCTCCAGCTGTTTCTGACAGGCCTGGGGGGGATGCTTAGCTGTGACTTTGTGGCCTCTTCCAGCAGCCTGTGGCATCCACAGTCACCCAGATGGTCCAAACCAACCCCTGGGTGGGAGAGAAGAAGACTCTTGAAGTGCACCTGGTTTAGATTGGACTGTCCATCTTGTGGTTTGTGGTCCACTGCCTTGACCACTTGGCCACAATGACACAAGCTGAGACCATTAAGACCACTTTTTTTTTTCCTCCTTTAATTAGCCAGTAACCAGGCTGTCCTGACTTTGCACGCAGTTGCTGTCTTTTTTTTTATCGACTTGCTCATTTATTTTTGATTCTGTGATGGGTGGGATGCCAATGGAATGGAAGAGGGAGAGAGCAGTACCTCCCCTGGGGTGCTAGAGGGCAACCCTTCTGGGCGGCTGTGGCACCACGGATTCCCGCAGGGCATGCTGGAAGCTGGAGTGTGGGGGCCGCCAAGGGGAGCTGCAGAGCCCTGTAGTGGACATCCACCACACCTGGGAGTGATTCTAGGTAACGCGGATGAGCCACCAGGAACACTCCCAGGACCTGAATAAGAGGAGCCACCTCACTCCATCTGGAGAGCCAGAGTCGGGAGGAGGTGGATGAAGCCTGCCTGAGAGATAGAGGAGACGGAAGGAAAGAATGAGAGAGGAAGAGAAGAAAAGGAGTGAGACTTGTATTGTTCTTTATGTACTGCGCTGTGTGCTGGATTGGAACTTATGACTCCCTGTCTTTGTCGGGTTAGGGCGGCTGTGCACGTCCTGGTGGTCCACAACTCCCGGGAACACTTTCTTGGCAGAAGTACTAAACTTTTGTAAGGTCCGTCTCAAGTGGCCTTCACCCTGCTTTCCATAGGTGTCCTTCATGGCAGGTTTCACTGTTTGCCTGGACCAAAGATGACAGAATCATTGGATCATCCCACCCCCAACCCCCACCAAGTGTCCTTGGCTCAACACAACTGGTCCCCTAAACTTGTCACTTTAGTGGATGCCCTTTGACTTCAGGAGCCTTCCAGCTTCTTTGCATCACCGGCCTCATCTTTCATTGTAGTGCAGCGACCAGACTGGCACACGATGTTCCAGCTGCAGTCTCTCTGGAGCCGCGGAGAACACAAACAGGACGTCCTTCAGTTTTTACAGTATCACTTAACACCTTAGGAGCTTTTTTTTTTAATTGCTTTTACTAGGTTGGATTGTAAAATTGAAATGCCGGGTCAGTGCAAATACTGGAATCCTTCCCCAAATTTAAAAAAGGAAGTTCATCTTAAAAGTGATAAACACGGGCACTGTGGGTGGCATAGTGGCAGCTCTTAACTGGCTGAGCCTTGGAGTGGGCTGTGGCTCTCTAGCAGTCCAGGTCCTTCAATGAAAGAAAGAGAAATCTGAGGGGACCAAAGCCTCATTTGACTCTTTTGATATTGAGGTGTTGGCACCAAGGCCTCAAGAGCTCCCGTCATTTGGGTGTCCACGTGGGTTGTTGTCCAGATACTGCCCATTCTAGAACAGTTAACATGTGACCACTAGACCACTTGTCCTGGTGATTAGTGATTGACAATCACTAAACATGTGTCAAAACTCTGAAAATGTGGTGCTTTCTATTTGCTGTTCACGTCTGCTTTATTGGCCGATCAATATTTAATCAAACAGCAATAATGCATTGTATTACTTCATTTATAGCGCCTTTCCAACAGAAAGTCAGTTATACGACATTAAGTTTGGGCCTAGCAGTTGTAAATATTGGTGGGGATTGCATGTATTCACAGAGTATAAAACACAGTTGTGTGAGAAAGTAAGTGCACCCCATGGAGATGTTGACTTTTTCAACATAGAGTATATGAACAGAAAACAGGAGATTGGCATGCCAAGTGTGCCTACAGATAAAGGTGAGAAACTTGAATAAAGAAAAAGAAACAATTTGACTTTTCAATTATTTATTCAGCAAAAATATCAAAAGATGTAATGGGGAAAAAGTAAGTCCTCCCTTGGCCTCAGGAGCTGCTATTGCCCCCTTCAGCTTCTTGTAGCCGTTTTGCATTGTCGCCCATCAGCCTCGGATATCAAAATTCCATGCAAAATTCTTTCACTTGCAACATGTTTTGGGTTTTTCTCGCATGTCCTGCCCATTTCATTTCAGCTTTTTATATTAATATATATTGATTTTAATTGGAAACAGATAACATTCCATACCGTCACGACAAATTTGACAAATCAAAGCAAAATTCGACCCCCACTCAAGAGAAAGAGAGAGGAGCACCAGAAACTGCAGGCTACTCAGTAAAAGGAGCAGGAAAAGAAGGGTCTCCTTCTCCCCAAAATGGAAGCTCATTGTAAAATGTGATTGATTAGATCCTGCCATACTTTAAAAATGATTTGTGCAGATCCTCTAAGTGAGAATTAGATTTTTTCCAATTTCGGTCACCCACTGACTTAAGAGTGATGTGGTGGGATTCTTCCAGTTGAGCAAGATAAGTCTATGTGCTAGTAGTAAATGTAAAGGCAATTATAGTTTCTTTGTCCTTCTCCTCTTTAAGCCCCTCTGTAAGCCCACCCAAAACAGCTCTTAATGGGTTAGGAGGGATTGTGGCACCAAGGCTGACTGGTAGGCATGCAAAGATTTTTGTCCAAAATGTTGTTAATTTTGTGCCCACCCAACTGCAGCTCAACTGCCACATTGCACAGGTTGAATCTCACCCTGGACACATTTTAGGCCATTTTAAATGAGATAAGTACACTCAATAGAAGATTTTAAGTTTAATGACTGAATGCTTTACACATATGGAGCTCGACTGTGTTCTGTGCACTCCACTCCTTTTCTGAAATATTGAGTGACAGATCCTCTCCCCAATGTACTCTGGGATCTTTGAAAGGAAGAGACTTTTATAACTTGTAGAGACACTATCTGAGTCTTTAAGAATTCTTCTGGAATAGCAAAGTTTCTAGCTTGAAAGTAGTCGAGGAATTGTGTTGGTGAGAAGTTGTATTTGAGGCGTAATTGTTCGTAGGATGCAAAGATATTATCTACCATATGTACAAGTCTCAAAGTGTTTTAAACTCAGACATTCAATAGTATGTACATTTGAGAGGGTGGAAAAAGGTGGCTATTATGTAGACGTGCAACAGATAAAAGCTTCTCTGTCTTAATGTGCTTCCTACATCGGTTCCATATTCTGAGAGAGTGAAGGGTAATTGGATTTTTTAAGTGTAATGATGGTAGTTTGCATTAACTGGGACAGCAGAGATGGGAATATAAAGAAGTACTGCAAGATTTTATTTCTGTTGCAGACCAGGCTTTTGGATATTCATCAGTCTGGGTCGATAGCTTGTATATTTGCTGCCCAGTAATAAAACTGAAAATTGGGTAGTGCCGTGCCACCTTCTGCTTTAGTAGGTCATTGTAGAGTTTCCCTTTGGATGCGTGGATGTTACAGAATCCCAATAAATGAACTTATAATTGAGTCTAATTTCCTAAAAAATGAATTTTTAATGTATATGGGACTGCTTTGAAATAGGAAGAGCAGCTTGGAAAGGATGGTCATCTTAACAATGTTGATTCTCCCTGCTAACATAAGGTGGATGATATGCCATCTAGACACATCTTTTTTAAATTTTTTCCATGCAGAGAGCAAAATGTTGTTGAAAAAGAGCTTTAAACTTACTTGTAATATTTACTCCTAGATATTTAATCTGATAAGATACAGTAAATGGGAAGGTGTCCAGTCAGATATTACATGCTAGAGCATTCACTAGAAAAAGCACACTTTTATTCAAAGTGATTTTAAGTCCAGATATCTTCTGAAAATCTGCTAATGCTTTTAGGACTGCTGGCACAGAATGTTTTGGTCAGATATATACTGTACACTTCTGTATCATCTGCATATACTAATATTTTCTGTTCAAGTCCTTCTCTGCAAATCCCCTTTATCTCTGATGCATTTCGAAAGCACACAGCCAACGGTTCAATGTCAAGTACGATGTTCTTGTTTGAAGATATCTGAAATAATGTTGTTAATACAAACTGAGGCTTCTGGACTGGTATAAAGTACTTTGATCCTTGCACGTCTGTTTGGGCCAAACCCAAATTGTGCAGTGTGGTGAACAGGTAGTCCCATTCAATTAAATCAAATGTTTTTTCTGCATCTAAAGATACAGTGGAACCTCGATTCACGAACGTCTCTAAACACGTACAAACCGGTTTATGACCAAAACGTTTGCCAAACTTTTCACGATCACACACTCAGTATACAAACAAGCCAGTTTCCCTTTAGGTTTGTGTGCGCCGATGATTTCCGCACGTGTTCAGTCTCTCCCTGTGCAGCAAGCTAGAGAGAGAGAGAGAGAGAGAGAGACACACACACACGAGAGAGAGAGAGACACACACAGGTGCTCGAGAGACACACACACACACAGGCGTGCGTGTTCATTGTTGCAATGTTACTTTTCTTGGTTGTTTATTAAATTATGGATTTTTCAAATTTTTTTCCCTGTGCTTAAAACTCATTAAAAAAAGGGTTTTTAACGAGCGGTTCGTAGCACTATAGCACAAACTCTTGCAGTGTTACTTTTCTCTGTTGTTCAATGTTTTTACATTTAGTTTACTATTACGCTGTGCATTCTATGGTATAATTAACAATATTTGTGCTTAAAAACTTAAAAATATATATATTTACATACAGTTTGTATGGTATGGAACGGATTAATTGTATTTACATACAATCCTATGGGGGAAATTACTTCGGTTCACGACCAAATCAGGTTACAACCAGAGTTTTGGAACGAATTATGGTTCCACTGTAATAAGATCTCTGTGGTGTTATACATAATGGGTGAATATATTATATTAAATAAAAATCGAAGGTTAGAAGTTAGCGTCTGCCTTCAATAAATCCTGTTTGATCCTGATATTCCAGAAGGAAGCACTTTCTCAATCCTTTTGGCTAGAACTTTGGAGAGTATCTTAACACCGTTATTCAGAAGAGAGATTGGTCTGTATGGTGCACATTGTAGTAGATAGGTAAGATGGTAATTACTACTTGGTGAAGAGTTTGAAGTAGATTTTTTTTCATTTTTAGCTTCTATAAACGCTGCTAATAATAGCAGAGCTAACTTATTTGAGATTTGTTTTATAAAATTCAACTGGGTAGCCATCAGGGCCGACTGATTTTCCCACTTTGAAGTGAGTTTATTGCATCTGGTAATTCTTGAAGCGTCAGAGGTTTATCCAGTTCTGCACCACTTAAGAGCATCTAGCTGTGGTATCTCTAATGCATCAAGAAACTCATTAGATGGTGTCTTATCTTCTGTAAACTGAGTAGAATATAAGGACTTATAATACTCTCTAAATGTGTCAGTTATATTTTTATGGTCAATAACATTATCTTCTTCTGTGTTGTTAATTGCTGTTATTGCATTATGGGCTTCCTGCTTGTGGATTTTTTGGGCTAAGATCTTATTGGCTTTTTCTCCGTGTTCATAATAATGATGTTGCGATGTAAAGATAAGCTATTTAATTTCTTTAGTTGTCAAGAGGTTACATTGCGATTGCAAAAGCTGTCTTTTCCTATAGAGTGCCTCATTTGGAAACCTGGCATGTTCTTGATCTATTCTGGTAATTTCGCTGATTAACTCAGACACCTTGGTTTCCAGATGTTTTTTATGAGAAAGACATTAAATGATCTGTCCTCTTAAAAATGCCTTCAGAGTTTCCCAGAATATACCTGCTGAGACCTCTGAGGATGTATTTACCTCAGGAAAATAATCGATTTGCTTGGATATGAATTCTGTTCAGTTCTCGTCAGCTAATGACAGGGGGTTAAAACACCAGCTACGAGATGAGTGTGTAGGACACAGTAATATAAGCTCCATGATCAGAGGGGCTTGTTTGGAGATTACGATAGTGTTATACTTACAAGATTTGATTGTGGGCAAAAAATGATTGTCTATAAGGAAATAATCAATTTCTGAGTAACAATGATGTATGGGTGGGAAGAAGAGTATGCACTTAGGTTAGAATTTAGAGAACCTCCATGGGTCAGATAAGTTATTGTGTAATTATCTTTGCAGTTTTAGATGTTATCGCCATTGTATCTGAGGATCTATCCAGGTCTGGATTAAAACACAATTAAAGTGTTTGGCCATTATAATTTAGTGAGTATTAACATGCATGGATGCAAATACATTTTTGAAGAAAACTCTATCATCCGTGTTAGGTGCATAGATATTAATCTAAATCATTTTAGTATTAGATAAATTGCCTGTCACCATGACATATCGCCTTTCAGAATCAGATATTGCATCTAACACTACAAATGGAATAGTTCTGTGTATTAAGATTCCCACACTCCTGGTTTTCTTTGTATTGTCGTAAAAATATAGGAGTAAAAAATCTGGCCAGACAACTCTCTTTACAACCGAAACTGGTCCATTCTTAATAAGCGAGTCTCCTGTAAAAATACTATCTTGGCATTTAGACTTCTTAAGTGTGAGAGTACTTTCTTTCTCTTTAATTCATGATTGAGACCCTTGACATTCCAGCTCACAAAGTGCACTATTTGGTCATGGAAATACTTCTGAACTTTTCTTGATATTTTGTAGTCTTAGGTTAAAGTAGCACATTGTGCATATGATAGCTTTGACAGAGAGTTTATATTATTGCCAAGTGATATAGCTATGGAGCATATTATTATGTTGTCACTGATGGTTATTGGGTATAAGGGATACAATAGAAATAGCAATGCTCTCTTCTCTTTTTCTCGTACCCCTGCAAGTGAGGCAAGCCACACTTCATGAAGTCCCAGTCCTCTGACATGTCAAGTGAAGGAGCACATCTTGAGCAAAATGAACCCCCCAGCAGTGATGTGAAGAATGTTAAAGCTGAGATATCTTGTGAATTTACAGTCCAATTACAATAGACTAACAGACTAATGACAACATTTGAATGGGACTCAAATCAGGGCTTGGACTTGGCCAGTTCATAATCCTCAATTTCTTCTTTTTGAGACTTTTTTGGTGGATTTGCTAGTGTGCTTCTGATTATTATCATGGTGTAAGACCCATTTTAAGCTCAAGTTCAACTTTGGATAGATGGTGTGGGAGGAGATCGGGCATCCTGGATGAGATGGGGAAGAAGCCATTACCCGGACTGGAGGCAAGTACAAGAATGCAGACAGATTGGTCAACGGTGCAAAAAAAATAACTTTGTACCTGTTTGGTGTAAGTTAGTGGTGGGACCAACAGAAGCCGTGAGTCGAGAGTGGCTTCATCCTCCATATGCCAGGTGGCAGTGGTCCTTGTTTGAGAACCCTTTGAGACACCCACAGGAGTGCTTGGGAGTTGGAGTCCAGAAATGCAGCCCTGTCAGGGTCCCTTGGGATTGAGAGATGTTGCTGTCAGAGGAGGACCTCCCTACTTTCCTTATGGCCCGGAAGACATGGCATGCCACCGGAAGCATTCCTGGGTCTGACATTAAAGGGAACCTACAGCCTTACATAGCTGAATCAGAGTCGGGAGGCAGCAAACAACACTCAGCTGTAGGAGAAAAGGAGGAAGAATTGTGAGAACTGTTTGATTTATTGCAAACTTGTGACTTATTACTGGAGAGGGGATTGGGAAGAAGTGCGTGGAGAGAATAAAAAGCCTTTACTAGATCCTAATAAAGTGTGGTGCCTTACTGTGTATGTGGTTTGGGGCTCTCCAGAGCCCCCTCGTGGTCCCAATAGCCACAAATTCTCCTCGAGCACACTTTGATAAAATGCAGAAGTCATTGTTGACTTGATGGCTGCAAGCTGCCCAGGCTCTGAGACAGCAAAGCAACCACAAACCAGAACATTTCCATCACCATGCTTCACATCTGGTATGTGGTTCTTCTCCTGTAATGCTGTCTTTGGTTTACACTAAATGTGTCTTCAGTTACTGTAGCCAAACAACTCCACAGCACACTGTTCCAGGACGCCTGGTCTTCACCTAGATGTTCAATGGTGAGCTGCAGTTCTAATGTTCACTTTAGACAGCAGGGTCTTTCATCTGGCACACCTTCCAGGCAGGTCCAATTTCTCCAGTCTCTTTCTGGTTGTACAGTAGATGTTGGTACTTTGACATAATTCTTTGCCAGAGCTACCTGTAGATCTTGCAATGGCATTTTGGAGTTCTTGGGGACATCTTTTAGTATCAAATGGTCCGCTCTTGGGCTGAGTTTACAGGGCCGGCCTGTCCTGGAAGACACCCTAATCCTAACCCTGGACAAATTGTAGTCATTTGAAATGGACGCCACTTATGGATGATTGATTTTAAATATTTTGTCAATCTTTTTAAGGCCTTTGGTAGACTTCTAGACATCCACACCTTCTTTCTGAGGGTCTTAGAGAGCTCTTTTGATCTTTGCCTGATGACAGCACACACGTCAATAGCAAAGAGAAGAGCAGACCCTCGATCCCTGCGGTTTAAATAAGGCGGTCAGGTCCACCTGCAGACTTCCTAAGGAGGACCTAATCATTGGCACCTAATATGAAACACCTGACTCTAATTTTATGGATCTCAAGAGCTGCTAAATATAGATGTGTGTTCACTTTTTCCATCTGACAGATGTGCATTCTTTTAAATCTAGATTACGAGAATTGTATGTGTCGTTTCTTTAAGGATATCACCTGTACCTGTAGGCCCTGTTTGCCTGAAGATCAATTGTCTGCCTGTTGAGATATGCCGAAAAAGTCCACACTTTGTACGGGTTGTGTGTGCTGACCTTTTCACATGATTGTATCTTCGTATAGAACTTCAGCCATGATTTGAGCAATCTTCATTTCATATAGTGCCTTTCAATAGTGAACTCCATCCCCAAGTCCAGATCCAGATCTATTATATGATTGTTTTAAGCAGTTGGATCACAGGCGGGCTTTCCGACTGGCACGGGGTCTGAAAGGGCATTGGAGATAGAACTGAACCCACAACCACAGGGCAGAGGGTCCAGTTCCTTATCCATTATATCATGCCACCTGCCTCAGATGTTCTCATCATCAAAAACAGAGAGGATGCAGAGCTGAGCCTTAGATTTCTTTAATTTATACATCAAATGTGTTTCCACCCTAGTTAGCGGGTCCCGGCTGTCAAGTCCAGTTGAACAAATCAGCAGTGAAGTGACGCCATTGCATTCTTGTGTTGCAGGGATCGGCGGACTCCTACACTAGCCGTCCATCTGATTCAGATGTTTCTTTGGAGGAAGACAGGGAGGCGGTGCGGAGAGAAGCAGAACGGCAGGCCCAAGCACAGCTGGAAAAAGCAAAGGTAAGACCGATTGGGCGAACCAGGGGGGACAGGATGCCACCAAGATGGCCGTCATTGGGCGTGTCACATTATCAGGAATTCCGTCAGTGAAACCCAAGGAGGAGACTTCTAGGGGTGGAGTGCCATCCAGGTGAATAGGAAATCAAGGAGGTTCTCACCAGTAGGTCTCCGCTGCTTGGCTGGTTTACATGGAGTGTGATGTTATGTGACAGCAGGGGGCGCTGGGGGGTCTGGAATGGAGATTCAAAAGGGAACTTGAACTCCGATGGAGAGGAGGGTTGAGGTTGTGGCATTTGGTCCAAGTCAGAAGGCCATGTAGGGCAATGGAGGTGACATCTGATGTTGTATGCTTCTATGTGTTAACTGTGGATTCACTTGCATATTCGGACCCTTCACCCTGTTGCAGACTTGTGCTAAAATCATTGAAATTCATTTTTTTTCCCCACTCATCCAGCAACACTCCAGAATGACAAAGAGAAAACTGGACTTTAGACATTTTTGCAAATTTATTTTAAACAAAACACTGAAATATTCCATTGACTCGAGGATTCAGACCCTTCACTCATCACTTTATTGAAGACCCTTCAGCAATTCTAGCCAGCGGTCTTCTTGGTCTGACACCACAAGCTTCACAGCCTTGGATTTAGGGATTTTCTGGTGCTCTTCTCTGTAGATCTTACATTTACTTACTTGGCTGACTCCTTCACCCAAGGCGACTTCCAACCTTGGACACTCAATCAGTTCAGTTTCATTTGGTTTTCCAGTTGGATCACAGGCAGGTCAAGTGACTTGTTCAGGGTCACACTGGTGTCAGTAATGGGATATGGTTTGAAGTCCACACTGCCTACTCAAATTCTGTCCAGTTGGCTGGAGACCATCAGTGGACATCTCCAGAGATGTTTGCTTGCGTCCAAATCCAGCATCTAGCCACTGAGTTGTCCCTAAGTCACTCCTATGTTCACTTTCCATTGTGACACTTCAGCTCAATCTGAGGTCCAGAGCACTCTGAGCAGATATTCATAGAAGATATCTCAGCACTTTGGTCCATTCAGCTCTACTTCAACCCAGTCTAGTCTCGCCATCTCTAATGCTGCCACCATCATGCTTCACCATTGTGCTGCTAATTATGCATGTGATGTACAATGCCAGGTTCCCTCCAGACATGGAATGGCACTTATCTTGGTTTCTTCAGACCAGAGATTCTTGTTTCTCATCCAAGTCGCCTTCCAAGTGTCCTTTTAATGAGGAGAGACTTTGACAGGCCACTCTGTCATAAATCAAAGACCAGTGGAGTGTAAGAGTGATGGTTGTCATTCTGGATGTTTCTGCAATCTTCACACAGGTTCTCTGGAATTCACTCATCTGATCTTTGGTCACATCTCTTACCAAGGTCCTTCTCCTGGCCTGGCGGTCAACTCTAGGAGGAGACATGGTTGGTCCAGACTTCTTCCATTTAAGAATTATGAAGGTCACTGTGCTCTGGTGAGCCTTTGGTGCTGCAGGATTTTTTGATTTTTACTTTTGTAGTTTTTTTGCAGTTTTTTGTACTTCCGTGTTTTTCCCAGTTGATTCTGGGGTCCGTCAGCGGTGTGTTCTGCTCCTACTCTGTTCAATGCTTGCATGACTGGGTGTTGAGCAGAATCATGGAGTCCACTGGCTGGGGGACATCTGTTGGCGATAAGAGATTCGCTGATCTTGACTTTGCTGATGATGTTGTGATCTTTAATGGAGGCTCTGATCGGGGGTCTCGAGAGACTGAGTGAGAGCTCTGAGTGTCTGGGCTTGCAAGGGTCCTGATAAAAACCAACGATAAAGGCCTTTAATGACCTCTTGGGCATGGCCATCAGCAGTGTGTCTGTCTACGGAGAGAGTTTCGACCTCGTCATTGAGAGGTTTACTTACCATGGTGGTGACATTCATGTCTCTGGTGACTCTTCCTATGACGTCAGTACACAGATAGAGAGACCATGGAGGGTCATGAGGTCACTGGAAAGGGGTGTGTGACACTCCTGATATCTGCAAAAGGACGAAGGTCCAAGTCTGTACAGTCCTGGTGCTTCTTGTTTGTGAGACATGGACGCTATCCAGTGACCTGAGATGAAGACTGGACTCCTTCAGTACTGTGACTCTTTAAAGAATCCATGACTTTGTGTTGCTCATGGAGTCCTGAATGAGGCACATGACCTGCATTGTGAGGGAGCGTCATTTACGGCACTACTGCCATGTGGTACGATTACCCGAGGGTGACCCGGCTTATTGCT
The DNA here is from genome assembly GCF_016835505.1 of Polypterus senegalus. NCBI lineage: Eukaryota > Metazoa > Chordata > Cladistia > Polypteriformes > Polypteridae > Polypterus > Polypterus senegalus. The sequence goes on along the minus strand of NC_053158.1, from coordinate 1,074,877 downwards.
GAGGACCTAAGTGGCTGGACCAGGGCAAGGTAATGCCCATATAACACCTGGCTGTGGCAGATGAGGGATCATTTCTGGAGGGTAGGACTGGACCACATGTTTGCCTGTGGGGTTGCTAACCAGGATCCTGATCTGTTCCATCGTATGGTGGGTGTGGAAACGGGCTGTACCAGTGCCTCCTCCCCAACCTAACCTGACTTGTAGTTTTCCTCAGATCTGAGCCTCGACACAATCCCATCTCTAAGCTCCGCAGGAAAGGCTTTGGACTTCATGGCTTCATTTTTTGCCAGTCAAATGAATTGACCACAGGTGGACTCCAGGAAAGGTGTAGAAACATCTCAAAGATGATCAAGAGAAAGGGATGCACCAGAGACAGACTTCAAGTGTTGGAGCAAAGGGGCTGAGCGCCTGGATCAGTTTAATTGTTCAGTTTAAATCCATCCAGCCAGCTGGAGCCAATCCCAGCCAACACAGGGCACAAGGCAGGAAACAAACCCCATGTAGGGCGCCAGCCCACCACAGGGTGTGCACACACCCACACACCAAGCACACACTAGGGACAATTCAGGATCGCCAATGCACCTCACCTGCATGTCTTTGGACCTTGGGAGGAAACTTCAATTTATAATTCTACTAAATTTGCAAAGATTTCTAAAAGCGTTGTTTGCTTTGTCAATCGGAGTGTTGTTTGATGAGGGAAAAATGAATTGAGACGATTTTAACTCAAGGCTTCAACGTCACAAAATGTGACAAAAGCGAAAAGTCGGAAGACTTTCTGAAGACGCCGTATGTACATGTATAGGTATGATAGCGAGTGTGTGAGAGTGCTGTATATATAATGGCCTGCAGGGGGAGTCCTGCACGTCAAACCTCAGACTAAACTTTGACAGACCTGGTAGTTCAAGCCCCGCCCACCCCCAAAAAACTATTATGCACAAGACAAGCATTTAAAATGTGCTGACTTAAGTGAAACGAAAATGAACTCCATCCATTTCCCTTTCATCAGAACTGTGTGGTCACCAAACACTTTTGAAAGGGATCAGGTTCTATTCTGCAGTTTATAGTGCCTTTCATCAGCACACATTATCATCAAGTACTTTAGAAAGGGGTCACGTTTTATATCGTGCTTTTCATCCTAAACGTATGTCCTAAGTGCATTAGAAAGGCATCAGTTGTAGTCGGGGCCTAAAGTGATTTCAGCTATTTAGTCATTCAGTCACGGGTGGATTACGGGGTCCCTTAGTAAGATGTGTGTCGGTCCAAGAGGCGAGTGCCGTCCCACTTCAAGCACCGATCGTAGATGTGCCTCCTTAACTTGCACTGCCGAACAGAGGAACAGAGAAGCACCTGCCGAGTCGTGCGCGCCGTGTGCAGATGCGGATTGTGCGCCTGCGCGAAGCTCTGTAGTCCCGGCAGCTCGTGTCTCCTGTACCTCGACATCCTAATGGCTGAGCGAGGAGACGGACGCTAGTGAATGTACAAGTAAAAAAAATGCCAGCAGCTTAAGTAGAAATCAACGAAAGAGCAAATGACCTCCCTGGGAGACACATACGGGACGGTGAATACACGCGCACTCGGGGTCTCCGCCACACTAATAACTTCACAGCTGCACTGTCTGCTGCCTTTCTGTGACGCGAACATTTACCGGCCGAACGCCGGCGCGATCCGCTGTCTGTCTGTCGTGTTCGCACGTTGCCAAAGATTTTAGCTCGAGACCTCCGCACATAATCTCAGATCTGCGCCGGTTGCTTCCTTGCAAAATGTCCTGTTTAAGAAATGTGAACTCCAGTTAGCTAGCAGTCGCACATCAATCGAGGCCATTTCTTCATCCCTGGAGTTGTGGCTATGAAAGCCATTGAGTCTCCGCAAGCCAATTTGGGCTTCGCTTTTAACTACTTGATATTCTAGAACGTGTAAATAATTCTGTACGCGGCTAATGCGTGCAATTACATTCCATTATCACTGTCCTTTTTAATAAGATTTGTTCAAATATAAAAGAAAAAATGACGGGATGTAAATGTCACAGTGGATGGATGACATACCGAGCCTTACCCGGCTGGGAGGCCATCACAGTAGGACAGCTTGGATGGAAGCACATCCCGGATGATTCCTTTTCCTGTTCCCAGTCGGGGTGACAAAATAATTGATGGACTGGGAGATACGGGTTATAAAGAGCAGCCATTCCTACCAGTACATTAGGTGGCAGTGTTCTCCAAGGCTGCCCCCCGCTTGGACACCCAGAGGTCTGCATGGGCCATGTAGTTCAGAAACACAACCCTGTTGGGTTCCTCCAGGGGGCGCTACTGAAAAAAAACTTCACTGCTCTATGAAGCTTCCACCTGACCCTCCAGTGCTTTCTGTCTGTAATCCTAATGGCACCACAAGTCAAAGAGACCATCTTACCTCACTGTTGAGTCAGAGTGGGCGGAAGAGGACAATAATTGCTGAAAAGAATGAAGTAAGGATGGACAGACAGTATTGTGATTATTTGATTATAAGACCCTGCAAAAGGAACAGTATATAATTAAAGCACTCTTGATTTGAACCCAGGACTGAGTGGGCTTAACTGTGTCTGAGGTTCGGGCTCCGTGGCACCCTCTACTGGCCACACTGCACCCGAATGTTGTGCTGTGCAGACATTTTCTTGCTGTTTCTTGTCTCTCTGGACTTCTGAATTTACTCTTTTTGTCTTTACTGATGGCTTCATTCTTGCTGCTATGTGTATTTCTTATTTTTGATTTATTTAATAAGCAACACCATTTTTGCCTTCTTTTAAATTGTCAAAGTAGATGCTCTGCCACTTTTTATTGTTCCCCATTTGTGATGTTTTAATTATTGGAATAGCACGGTGGCACAGTGGTTAGGGCTTCTGCTCCGTTGATTTAAATTGTTAAAAGAAATTCAGTTTTGTTGAGTTTTAATTAAAATTCTATTTTCTAAATCAGTAATGGATCGTGTTTGACTTTTGCGGGGTGCTATATATCTGTAGCAATGCTTGAAGTAGAAGTATATTACTGCCGCTACTGGGATAGGCTCCAGCAGACCCCTGTGACCCTGTTCAGGACAAAGTGGGTTAGAAAATGACTGACTGACTCTGTTTATGGTGGTACGGTAATACTGAAGAGCGGGGGGTCCCTGAGATGGTCCAAGCACTGAAGTGGTACACTAACGAAAGGTGCCGTCACTCGATGTGGAAATTGTAAGAGGTGCTGGTGAGTAGCCATGGAAGATTCTTCATGAGAAAAATAAAAATTCAGTCCAACGTGCAATGCACGTGCACGAGGTGTATTTCATTTTTATTATATGGTAATTAAGACCACATCAAGTAAATAATTGATTGCTTTTCACTGCAGCACACAATTTTGTGTCCATTTTAAATGCATTGTACAAGCGCATTGCACTGGAATTCATGTCCATCGATTGTATGTCGTACAGAAAAGCAAATGTATTGCATTTCGCTTAGCGGCCGCACCAAGTGGATTGCATTTCGATTCAATAACAGGCAGTACTGTAATCAGCAGAACTGAATGTAATCAACTGACCAATCGGCGTCAAGGGGCGGGGCGAGGGGCGGGCCAATCACGAGGGTCTTCACCCAAGTAAAGAATAACATGCGCTATTTAAACAAATTGCAATTCAAACTTCTCGCCGTTTTGGCGAATCCCGCCACATTTGCGACATTTAATGCTGGCCGCCAACGCAGAAAATGTTTAGAAGTGGAACGCCACTTAATCCCACCTGTTGACACTGAGCGCTCGTTTGATTGCATTCAGTTTTGTTTTGTCACGATTACCGCGGGGTCTCGAATCGAAATGCAATCCACTCGGAGCGGCCGCTAAGTTAAATGCAATCCATTTGCTCTGCGTTTCGTCGGGGAACCCCCATTTCTGGACATGAATTCAAATACAATACGCTTTTGAAACGAATTTTAAACTGACATGAAGATGTCGTGCTATGGTGAAAAACTTTCAGTCAGTTGGTTGGGATGTTGTAAAATGAGGACGCGATGAAACCGTGCAAAATAAAACGCACCACGTGCATCACATTGCAAGGCAGTTAACACGCTGGATTGCATTTTACTTTCGCACCAATTAAATTCCGGCGCAATGTCGTCTTTACGGCTAATCTTAAAGCCCTCCAGCCAGACTGCCACGTGCTCCCATCGCCTCCTTCATTTCTTTCCCTTTATTAAATGTCAATGGATTCGCGTTACCTTCTTTCACCTCCCTGCTTTCCACCACACGCTCGAGCGGACGGCCCTTTGAAGCCCGCGCGTGCGTCCGTGCGCCGCTGCCTGTGACGCTGATGAGGCAGGCCCTCTGTTGCCATGGCGACGTGTCGGCGCGAGCGCGCGCTGCGCGGCACGGCCAGATGTTATGTAACGTCTGTGACCTCAAAGCGCCGCCTCTGGAAGGTAACGGGAGTGCCAGGGGACCTGGACTTGAACACATTGACGTTGAGGAGGAGGTGGGAGGGCTGGAGTGTGACTCTGGTTTTTAATGAATTCAATTTTAAATGGCTCCTGTCTTTAATAAACACGTTGCAGCGACTGTCATATGGTACCAGCACCAGCCCACCTTTGTCTTAGTTCTGCAGTCTCTTTTGTCACCTAAATATACTTTGCCCCTTTATGCAAAGGGTGACATATAGTGCCTTTCAAATTACAAGCCATTTACAGCCTCTATTACCTTTATATAGTGCCTTTTGGGGTCGACCTCTATTAGAGGTGTTTTACATTTTTATTCATTCGGTGCATTTTACTTAACTCAGTGAAGCACAAGCCCACCTTAGCAGTAACTCCAAGATGTCTGAGCCTCTCAAACTCTGTTACAGTGCACAGCACTCTTATTCCTGCCTTACTGATGCCGTCAGTCACCCTGCTCACTCCATACTCTCTCTATTCATTTTTCTAATATCTTAATTTGCTGTCTAGATGTCAGGTATGTGTGTATGGGAGCTGGACCTGTCGTGGACCTGTCATGGACAGATGACCCATCCAGAGTCACCTCCTGCCTGACTGAGTGCTAAGCACCACCAGCAGCCTTTTGGATTCACCGTATTGAGGTCAAATCCTGCACCCTTCTTTGTGTCATGTTGTCCCTGTGCCCTGGGTATGGTTATGGGCATGAGTGCCATCTGGGTGGGTTACAGCCTTGCACCCAGTGCTGGCAGGAGAGGCTACAGCCCCCCACAGCCCTGAACTGGAATGCACCAATCAGAGAATGTTATGTTTGTAAGCTCCGCCCACCGTCTGCAGCTTGACCTCCTTGACTTCCTCAGTTTTTCACGGACTTCTTGTCTGGTGAGCAACAGAAACTCCCAATGCCCACCACAGCTGTCAGATGGTGCCGTCCATCTGAGCTCTCCTCTGTCCGGGTCAGTTACTGAATGTTTTGATGGATCAGGCCAGCTGTTCCTTTTATTATCCTATCAGTTTTACACTGGGCTGTCATTCCAGTTTTCCATTTTTTTTTTTTCTCCTTCACAGCTCACATTTCTGGTGGGTACAAAGAAAAAAAAATCAAAACTAGAGACTTTTTTTTTTAAGCCTTGGGAATTAAACTAAATTTTTGTATGTCAGTCCTAAAATAAGCATCGCATCCTGTTGGCAGAACTAGAAAATGACGGACGTCTAAGACGGCAAGCACTGTGGCTTAGTAGTTAAGGAGCTGGACTTCACACCCTGAGGCCCGAGCGTTCAGTTCCCACTGTGTGACCCTGAGCAGGTCGCTTCACCAGGCCTGTGTCTTCAGTTGGAAAAACACAAAAGAAAAGGCACCTTGGATAAAGTCGTCAGCCACATCCATCCGTCCATCCATTCATTTTCCAACCTGCTATGTCCTAACTACAGGGGTCTGCTGGAGCCAATCCCAGCCAACACAGGACACAAGGCAGGAACAAATACCCGGGCAGGGTGCCAGCCCACTGCAGTCAGCCATATAAGTAAATGTAAATGCTGAACTTGGTGTGAGGTCCACCTGTTAAACAGTCCAGTGTTACTTTACATCGTGTGACCAGTGGGTAGACAGCAAGGAGCCAAGGGTACCCCATTTAGGCATTGTGCCAAACCACAAACCAACAAAATAAAGCACTTTGGTGCACTTGGCACGAAAATCAGACATACGGAGTTAGAAACTTAATCAAATAAATGCAAATTAGTGGGAGCTCCGCCTCTGTTGTGTGTTGGGATCACTTGATTTTTATTGGGGGGTGGAGCCTGCTTGGAACTGAAGGCGGGGTTAGGCTTCTTCCTTGAGCTGCCTCTCCAAACTGCAGAGTGTTAGTGACAGCGCCCCCTCTCGTCCTGGGGTGGCACGGATTACCTCGACAGATGTGGGAAGATGATCTCCAGGCGCACGTGTGTGATAACCGCACCTTTCACAAGTTGAATTGCTCGCTGGTCCTGTTTCGTTTCAGTTTCTTTTTGTGGATTTCATTCCTGCCAGTTCTTCCTTTTTATTAGGAGTGTAAATGGAATCAAAGGGGTCCTCACCTGGGAGGTGTGCTGGTGGCACTGCTGACCCCTGCAGGAGACATCAGGTGAGGTCTAGTTGGCCGCCATTCTCTCTTTCTAATTGTGATCTTCAGGGGGTGCTTCCTGCAAATGCTCCAAGTCGAGATGAGGCGGCCATGTTTAGTCAGTCACATGATATTCTGATTTGCATAATGACATTTAGATGATTGCAAATCGAAGAACGAAACAACAACAGCAGCAGCAGCAGCTTTGTCTTTTGTGATCCTTCTGCTGCTCTCCTTAAATATCTGGGAGCTCCCCGTCCTGCCCTTCACGATCGCTGCTGTTCTGAAACAGTCGGTTTAATGAAGTGGTGTTGGTGGCCTCGGCGGGTAGTGATGTGAAATGTCACCTGAGACTCCTGCTGGCCCACAACAGTTCTTCACTTTTAATAAATTTGCAGTCTTTGGGAGGACAGGTGCTCACTTTGTCATGGTGGGTTACAGAGGGCCAAACTGGCAAGTCAAGCCATTTAAAATTCAATCTACGACACAATAAAGTGTGCAGAAAGTGAATCCACGGTCTGACGCCTCTGTCCACAGTCTCTTATCTTGGTGATATTTTTACACGTAATGCCACAGGCAGATGAAGTGACTCACTCAGTGACGCAGAGGTGGGAATTGAACCGGCATTCTTGGGGTTTCAGGTCCCGCTGCCCTTTTCACACATCACTGGCGCAAGTGATAAAACAGTGTGACTCGGCGGTGGCAGCGGCCTGCCTGCTCGTGTCTCCGGTCGCTGACTTTTCACGGTGACCCACTGCAAAGAATGAAGTGACGTTAATGCTCCGTGACGCAATGACAGACCGACGGATCAAACCGGAGCTTCACGATGGACTTCTGCACCACACCATGTAATGACCTTCCCTTTTATCCACGAACCCGCCACAAGAGGGCGCACTATGCTGCATCCAAAATACAAATTAAAAATAACAAATAAAATATCAGACATTGCAACCTCATAACACAAAACTGACATTCCTTCAAATGAACAGAAGAGTACAAGACTCCGCCGAAGCAGTGCTGTGAAAAAGTATTTGCCCCCTTGCAGATTTCCGTACGCTTCATTGTTTCTGATCTCCAAACATATTTAGTAGAATACAAATAATAATAACAATAAAAATTCAGAGGGCGGCGGTGGCATCAGTGGTAGTGCTGCCTCAGGACAGTTACCCAGACCGGTTCGCTTCAGTAATCCTCCCTGATTCTAGTTTGCATGTTCTCCCCGTGTCTGCGTGGAAGTTATCCTCCCGCAGTCCAAAGACATGCAGGTTAGGTGGATTGGCGATTCTCAATTGGCCCGTGTGTGTGCTTGGTGTGTGGGTGTGTTTGTGTGTGTCCTGTGGTGGGTTGGCACCCTGCCCAGGATTGGTTCCTGCCTTGTGCCCTGTGTTGGCTGGGATTGGCTCCAGCAGACCCCCGTGACCCTGTATTCGGATTCAGCGGGTTAGAAAATGGATGGATGGAAAATTCAGAGGTGAGCATCAGTAGGCTTTGTGCCCCAGGACATTACCCAAACTATTCTCTAACATTTCAGTAATCATTTATCACTCTGATTCTAATCTTTTGGAACATAAAATAGATAGCAATTGATGAGAAGAATTTATAATGAATTCCACAATTACAGTATTTGCCTTAATTCTTGAAATATTACCAAAAATTCATTTGACGGTTCCTCTCGAGTGGCACTTTCTCTTGCACGACTTGGCTCAAAAAAACTAATCAGCACATCGCCCTCCTATTTTCCATCCAGCTGATTTAGCGCTAGACCGTCCTCAAGAAACACACACACGAGAGCCATGGATTGGGACCCGAGTGCAGCAGGTGACATCTCAGCACCACACCGGAACATCTTGAGGTTTTGAATGGTGGCTGGAGTGCCAATCCTGCTACTAACCCCCAAGTTTTCCAAAAACAAATGAAGGTTTTGGAGTGGCTGAGTCAAAGTCCTGAGCTGTTGTGACGAGACCCTCATTATTGAAAACCCTCCAATGTGACTAAATTCTGTACAATACAATACAATACAATACAATTTCTTTTCTTATAGCCCAAAATCATACAAGAAGTGTCACAATGGGCTTTAACAGGTCCTGCCTCTTGACAGCCCCCCAGCCTTGACTCTCTAAGAAGACAAGAAAAAACTCCCAAAAAAGGTAACAAATGGAAGAAACCTCAGGAAAAGCAGTTCAGAGAGAGACCCCTTTCAAGTTACATTGGGTATGGAATGGGTGTCAAAACGAAAAAGGGAGTCAATACACTACAATACAACACAATACAATACACAGAAGAAAACACAAGTCCTACTCATCCATCCATCCATCTATTATCCAACCCGCTGAATCCAAACACAGGGTCACGGGGGTCTGCTGGAGCCAATCCCAGCCAACAGAGTGCACAAGGCAGGAACCAAACCTGGGCAGGCGCCAACCCACCACAGAAGTCCTACTCAATACAATATAATAGTAAAATAAAAATATTACAAGTACGGAGCAGAAGTCAACAGTAGATGACATCCCATAATATGATTGGGATTTGTTCAGAGAGTTTTGGAGACCTCGGCCATCAAGCTGCCTCCCCCTATTGGCCATTCCACACCTGAGTCAGCGCTGGGTCAGCCAATCTGATGACAGGACCCCTCTTTCATGATTCCTGTGATCCTCCATCAGGGATGACTTTACCACAGGCAGGCAGAACAACTTGGCAGGTGGGCCGTGGCACCGAGTGCCACATTTGAGTACTGAGAAGAGAAACGGAACAAATGAGGGTTAGTAACAAATTCTAACAATCATATTACTTCATGTTTTAGTGCTAATGACAGTCTGTACAGTTAATCAGCAGCTCTAGTCAGGGTGTGCTAAACTGAAGTCGTGAGTCTTCAGCCGGGATTTAAAAGCTGAGACCGAAGGGGCATCTCTTATAGTAGCAGGCAGACCACTGCACAGTTTAGGGGGTCCTGTAACTAAAAGCTTGCCCCCCTATTATTTCATTAATCCTTGTAATCATAAGCAGACTGGCCTCTTGAGATCTTAATGTGCGCTCAGGTAATCTGAGGTCTGTCGAGAAGGCTGAGCCCAAATTTCTCCACAGCGCTGCCACTGACTGATCTCCTGTTACCAAAAGTGTTTGATTGCAGATGTTGCTGCTCAAGGTGACACAAGCAAGCATTAAGTTTAGGGGGCGATTTCTTTTTCACACGGGTGGCAGAGGTGTTGGTGATCTTTTTTTCTGTCATTAAATCAAATGATCATTTTCAAAACAGTGTGCTGTGTCTACTCAGGTTGCCTTTCAGCGTCTTGAGCATGGAAAAGGTGCTATATAAATAAAATGGGTTTTTATTATTGTATTTTAACAAATGTGAGTGGAGATCAGAAACAATAAAGTGTAATGGATAAGCAGACACTCCCAGAGGAACTTGGGAAAGACGCTAATACTGCTTCACGTCATAATTGTTATTATTTTCATACTGCGCCTTGCGGGATGAATCAAAACCCCCCAACACCCCACCCTCATTAGCAGGTTTATTTACAGGCCCACGGGGAGCCAGCAGTGGCAGCATACAAACGTTATAATCCTTACATTTATATAGCGCCTCGCACGGGGTCTGCCGCCTCCAGAAGTGCGCGCCTGTGCAGTTCTGTGGACGTGCCTGAGGTTGGCGCCCCCGTGTGGACCTGATCAGGCGGCGCAGGCAAGCATTCTCAGTACCGCCCGCTCTCGCGCTTTCCCGCAGCCGAGAAGGACGTCGTCTTCGTGTCTTCTGCATTTCTTTGTGTGTGTGTGTGTGTCTTTCTATTTTTAGCGTTTCACGTCTCCGCCTTCCCCGCGATCCGTGCGATGCGATTGATTAGGCCGTTTGGCGTTCAGCTGATTGGATTCTTCGCTATTGGCTCATCTAGAAACAGATCAACGGTAGACTGAAGTGCCGCGTTTCTCTCACGCCTGTGGCGTTTAGTGAATCTCTAAAATAGCAAAACCCCTCGGTTGTCCGCGTTCTCACCGAGGATGAAGCCAAGAAGAATCTTGAGACCCGGGGGTCGAAAAATCGGGGAGGGCTGGTAGACAAACCCACTCACCGTCAGACAGGACGGTCTTCACACCTCAAGGGCATCGTCAGCAACGCGTGGGTGGGCAAAAAAAAAAAAAAAAACTGGAGCGGTGCAGTATGGGCGAGCGTCTCCACTGGTGGGCTTCTGGGGCCGCAGTGATGTGCATCTGCGGTGTGAATCTCCGTCCGGCGACCCCACAGTTTATGAACGGGCCGAGAATGTACAATAAACACCAACGCCCACCAGCCAGGTGACCGACAAGCGAATCGTGCATTTCTACGGAGCTCGGAAATTGGGCGCCCTGAGTGGAGCCGGATTAAGACCTTCAGAGGCCCTTAGCAATTCAAAGATGTTGGTGCCCCCGTATTTGTGACCTGCACCCCCTCTCAGTGGATGATTGAACGGGACAGCCGACCTGCCCAGGTGAAAAGCGATCACGTGAGCCTCGGTGGACATTGTGCCAGTTACCAGACTGGAATTCTGTTGTGTTCCAAGATATCGTTAACCTTTATTATTCCTATTTTTATTATTGTATATGCTGTTTAAGTATGTAATTTGTTCATTTAATGTAGGCGCCCCTTTATGTGGACCCTTTCTCAGCTGCACAATCACCAGTTTTGCACCATGTGGCCAACAGTAAATCAGGCAATAGAAAATTTCAGTGGTGCCCCCGTTTCCCTTGATGCCCTCATGTGCTTATTTTGCTTAATGGCTAATCCGGGCCTGGCCTTGAGGGGCTACACAAATAAGGGACGCAGCTCCTTCAGTTCAAGTCCCACGTCCAGATTGTGTTTGTGAAAGCTTTGCACCCTCTCCCCGTGTCTCCCGTTTTCTATCGCATATCTGAAAGACGTGCGTGTTACGGGGGATCTTTGTGTCCATGATGTACATGGTCTATCGTGCCAAGCCCCCTGATTGTCCACTGTGTAGTCCTGTTGTCCACTATATCTTATCGAGCACCTGACCAAAGTGTATAAAGAGGCGTGAAACCCCAAGGGGTGCACGGGACCCACCCTTCGTTTTTTTAACCTTTTATTAAAGTCAAATGGGGGGCAAGACTGGCCAACCAGCGGAGTAAGTACTCCTTGTGCACCGGACTGGTTACCATCCCGATAAACTCAGGACCCTCGGGACCCTGAACCAGATTAAACTGGTCTGACAACGTGACAGATGTTGTCTTCTAATTGTACTACTTGTACTAAGTGTGCAGATATATAGTGCCTTACAAATCGGGTGTCGCCCTACACACGCACAAATGTGAAAGGAGCTCTAAGAGAGATCGCGCCGAGGATTTGGGAGCTGGAGGTTCAAATGAATGTGTCTTTCGAACGTTTTTAATTATAGACCCCGTGTTTCTTTTCCTTACATTCCGTTATTTGTCCCAAGTTTGGATCATTTGCTTCTCAGGTCTGCACTCCTAAGTGAGGATCAATCAAACCTTGTAAAGAAAGTGATGTTGAAATGTTATTAAACGAGACCAGGATTACCAGAAACTGAATGGCATTGTCATGCAGGGACACGACCAGCAGGTGGCGCTCACACCCCAAGGCTGCAGTAGAACCCCTGGGCACTGACGAAGGGGTGAGTGCCCAGATTTCAATGGAGGTACAGTACCTCTAAATTAATATGCAGTATCCTTAGTGCTGGGGGTCCACAGTTGCTGGTCTTGGGGGTCACCTGCTGTTCTTTCCATTACTTGGCTGTCTTCTGCCTGAGGCAGTTTCTTATTCAAGTCCCACACTGGCACTTTTGAAGTTCGACTCTTTTCTTGATTTTTGGGCTCATCCAGTGCCTCGTGACTGAAGTGAGGTCACCAAACAGAGTGGCAGGTAATCACATCTTTGGAGCGAACCCTCCAAGGGCCCATGGCCGTAGTCTTCCTCACTTCATGGAAGGGAAAGTGTGGAGATCTAAAGAGTGAGAGGCCACTGAGTGGAGGGCAGTGCCCATATTTAGGCCCATTGTGGGCCCATTCCTTGTCATTTAAGGTAAGGAACAAGCCAGCGGAGGAGGCGGCAGCGTGACTGCTACTCCATTCCGACTTGGGCAGACATGATGAACACTCCCTCTGCTTATTTGTTGCTTTAAATCACTGGATCAGAGCCCAAAACAGTGGGAAGGAATGCCAGGGAAATATTTCAGTCTTGGGCATCTTTGAGTTGGTGACCACGAGTGACCTCTCAGTCCTTTGTTTCTATTTTCAAGTATGCCGAGTGCCACTCTCTTGTTTGTTTTTTCTAAATTTCAGCTTTGCTTTTATGTCCCTTGTCTCACCCACTGGCCATCAGAGTGCCTTAATTTAGCTCCCGGATGACGATCTTCATCGGCCGGGCATTGCAGCTCTTCATACCCAGGCTGGGGTCCCTCCTCAGTGTCCTCTCAGTTGTTCTCCATTTTCTGCCTGCTTGAGACACACAGGGCTGTGGGAGCTGTAAAGAGCACATGTGTGTGGCGCCCCCTACAGGATGGGCACCATCCCTATCATCTGACACTGTGGCTTGCCACGACTCCAAATCGGACTAACAGGGTAGAAACGGCTGGGAATTTAAAGCAAATGAACTCTGGAGCTTGTGACAGTGCAAATGGAGACACAAATGCAAAGAGTCTGGACTCGGGTGCCCACCTGCCATCTTGGGGGGAGGACCACGCTACACCTTGGGCTGGCTGTCCCTCATATTGCTTTGCTGCTGACCTGCAACAAAGGAGCATTATGGGATAAGGTCCACTTTCATTTTCAGCCTTAGCTTTATATAGCGCCTTTGTCAGGTAACGCCATGTCCTTTGTTCACACACTTCATTTTGCACAAATCTACACACGATGTTCTGTTGGCTGCTGTGACTCTGTGAGGTCTGCATAGTGAGTCACTCTCTATATAGCGCCCTCCACACTAAATACCCCCCAGCTGTTCTGTGCTCGTGGAATTTAAACGCTGAATGTCTAACTTTCTGAACCTGAAGACTTTGACAGTAGGAATGTAGACCAGTATGAAAGTGTCAGGACTTGGGTGCCCACCTGCCATCTTGGGGGACCGACCACACCACACCACACGTTGGAATGGGCCCACTAGCAGCTCACTCAAATGAATGTTACCCTCATTTAGAATAAAGTACTCTTTTCTTTATATAGCGCCTTTGACTGTTAATGCCATCCTTTGCTTGCTCTGTTCCTTATATGAAGTTGTGACCATTAACTTGACTCAGTGAGGGCTGCACAGCGAGTCTGTGCTGGGAACTGAACCTTCCGTCTTTTTAATTTGTATATAGCGCCTTTCATAGTAAATACCATCCTGCAGTCCTTTGTTCACTGACATTTAGCTTCTAAATTCCATTTTTTTTTTTAACTCTGTGACAGTAGAAAGTCAGGACTGTGGTGACTCAGTGAGGCCTGCGCAGTGAGTCCATGCTGGGAATTGAATTTATATAGCGCCTTTCATAGTGAAGACCTCCCAGTACTACATTCTTGATGCACTTTCTAAAAATGAACTTCTGGTGCCTGCTATGACTTGGTGAGATGCTGGGACTTGAAGCATCATCTTTGTAACTGTTATACAGCGCCTTTCCACCCAGCAGTCCGTTTCCATGCTTTTTCTTTTATGTTTTTCCACAATTGAAGTTCTGCAGGCTAAGTGAGGGCTGTGCAGTGGGTCGGTGCTGGGAACTGAAGGTTCTATCTTTATGAGTTGTATTTAGTGGGTGGCCACCAGGGGGAGCTCCGGCTCCCCAAACACCTGACACAGGCACAAGTCCAGCAACACTCAAGGCTTTTATTGAGGTGTGGGAAACTCTTTCCCTTCGTTGCCCACACAGCACCAAAGCGCAGTACAACAAGCACCTTCAAACAAGCCGCACTTTGTGTTCTCTGTCTCTCTCTGTTGCCTTCTCTCCATCTTCTACCTCCAGTCCCTCTTCCTCCCGACACAGAGCAGGCGGCTCCTTTTAATGCTGCACCCGCGAGTACTCCAGGTGGCTCATTACCAGGTGTGGTCGAAGCCCAGGCGGCCCCCATAGAACCCAACAGGGCTGTTCTAAACTCCAACTCCCATGAAGCCCTGCGTGGATGGATCTGAGGTGCTGGTGCAACCCCGGGGGGCTGCTGTCTAGTGCTTTGGGGGTAATGTCCTGTGCACACCTGCCCTCCCGGTCCCAGCCAGGAAAGGTCCCCGGCCTTCTGTCAAAATTGCCTTTCACAGTAGACGGCATTCAGAATGTCTTTGCGCTTTCTTTCTTTTTTACATTTTCTACAGATGGCGCACAGCTGGCTTCAGTGACTCAGTAAACTGCTGACATTAATGGGCTTTTGTGGTGTCATTTGGTGCCATTCATTGTTCAGTAAGCAGCAGCTTTTACACACTTTTAATTCAAGCAAGTGAAACACATGACATGGGGTCTCACACAGGGGTAAAGTAATGTAAATTGAACCATTACCGTGTCCAGCCACTAGGAGGCGCCTCTTTTATAAAAACCACACACTTCACAGTCAGAGTCCTCCCCAAATCTACTTTACATGTTCAATAAAACAGCCACAATTTTAGAGAATTGAAGTGCCAGGTGACTTGGGTGACATTTGTGAAATGACAAAACCTGATGTCGTTTGGTGACGCCCCGATACCTGCAGTGTATTGCTTGTCCTCCAGGGATGTTGTGTCTCGTTCTCCTGTCAGTTGTAAATCATCCCGTCATATAGCGCCTTTACTGTGCTGTGGACCGTTTGGGTTGTGCCACCAGTCCCTTTGAACTCTCACAAGAACTGGTGATGTGGCCCAGTGGCACAAGCCCACCAGCTGGACATTAACAAGTGGTATGTAACTGATGATGGACATGGACGCCAAGTGACCATCCTGGTGTGTGTGACAAGAGCAATGGATGGCTGTGGACATCCCAGGATGGAGTGGGCTCTGCTGGTGGTCTCATGGTTACTGTTATTTTATTTTAACATTTATGTTTTGTGTTATAATGTTATTGTAATTTATGCTAATTCAAATGGGCGGGGCCTGCATGCAAGCTATTTAAAGGCCCGATAGGCCCCAGCCTGGCGCTAAGGCATTAGCTTCTGCTCGTCTCCTTTGGCTCCCATTTTGGATTCTTTCTCTCTTGTGGGTTTCTAACTGAGAGGTTTCAGTTGAGTTTTTTTTTTTCCTATCTTTTATTTTTATTTTTGTTATTTTCTAATTATTTTTTAAATGTAATTTCTGTTCAAGCACATAGGATGAGATATTTCAGTCCTTTAAATAAGCAGATCCTAACTGAAGTCACAGCATGGGGATCTTGAGCTGGGATTTGGTGGCTGGTAGGCATTTCTCAGGGGTCATCAGGTGGGCCCAACTGTGCACCCTGGCGTCTCAAGCATGTGAGCACCCATAGATACCCCTAGATGATTCTGAGACCCTGTTGTCTTCAGTCCTCCTTATCCAGACCACTGCCTGCTTTGCTTGCTGTTTTCTCTCCAAAAGCTGCCACTCATCCTGGCTTTGGACTCCCAACCCCTTGAGCATCCTGGCCATAGAAGAAGCCACAAATCCTCCACTTTCTGTCACTACTGTTTAGCATCTCTGGCCACCTGGGCATGTCTTTCTGCACATATGCCTTGCTGACTGCGTCTTCCCCGGGCATTGTGACCTCTCAGATTATTACAGCCTTCTGCCTCCCGGACCACAAGACCAAGTCTCATCTGAGGGCTTAGCCAGGGCTGTCTTAAGGGCATTATTGGGCCCCGGGCAAAGCAGGTCACAACATACATAGATTAACATGGGGCCCCTATGCTCGAGGGGGCAACTGCCCAGCGTACCCACACGTTAAGATGGCTCTGGGTTTAGCGGCTATATCTGGTGGTAATGTTAGCCCTTCATCAAGGTCAGCAGTCCTATTCCAGTCACGAGCTGGTTCCAAAATGCGTGATGCCACTTGACGGACTGCCCTTACCAGACAAAGGAGATCCTCGCTGTTCCAGTTGTTGAGTTGCTTTTCAGCCTTTGCTTCTCCTCAACAGATGATAAACATCTAAGGACCTGGCGGTGACTCC
Source organism: Polypterus senegalus (assembly GCF_016835505.1). Classification (NCBI taxonomy): domain Eukaryota; kingdom Metazoa; phylum Chordata; class Cladistia; order Polypteriformes; family Polypteridae; genus Polypterus; species Polypterus senegalus. The sequence goes on along the minus strand of NC_053158.1, from coordinate 1,058,299 downwards.
ATGTGTACCTTCCTCCAGGTTTGCTGTGGAGAAGTGGGGTCTTCACAAAGCCAGTGATTCAGATTTTGGGGAGTTGGGAGATCATCATAAACTGCTCTTATAAGAACTCTTATCATTCTGTCGTCCTTCTTCCAAAATACATTTCCACTGGGTTTTTCTCCATGTTCTCCCATCTTATCCACTGTTCCTGTTTAACTAGAGACACTGCTCTTGTGTGCCTCCTTTGTTCCTCCTGTCGATGTACCAAGAGACCCTCTTCCTCAATGCCTGCAAATCTGAGTGCTGCTTATTGCCTTTTCTAATAGACTCTGCTTGACCCCCCACATCCTTCCTGTTAAGGTGCTTGGTGCCAAATCCTTCACAGCGTCTCCTACCTCACCCTGGCACACTTTTGCCAACCCCATGATGGGCACCTCCAGAGCCTCCCTAATGTCACTTTGTTATCTCCTCGGCCAGTGAGCTCCTGTGTTAGAACCCCAGGAGGCGGGCCCACTGTGACATCACCATTAAGGGACCGCCCTCTACCTTTATATTCTTTATGTTCTATATTATATTATAACATATGCATTATTATTATTATTATAATTAGTATATCATTTATTATTATACTGGAATATTATTAAGTATATAATTAATATTATTATTAAATTTGATATTATTACATTACATAATTATTATATAATATTATGATAATATAATTATATTATTACATATTATAATATATTTTATATTCTATTCTTTATATTCTGCTGGATTAGAGGGCTTCTCTCATTAAGTGTTCATTTGTGAGGATCGCTTCCCCTTAATATTTCAGCTTTTCTGGACTTTATTCTTCTGTTTTTTGGGATTTATACTGGGACTTGTTTGCTTTGGATTGTCTTTGAGGTAAAACCTTTTGGCCTCCACTTTGCTTTTTGACTATGTTGCTCTATCCTCTTAGTAGATTTTATCAGTCGTTAAGATGCTACGCTTTGGGTTGTCTCTTCACGCCAGGGGTTTACGGTCATCCTCTCCCTTGTCAGGTGATAGCTGTGATGTTTTTAAGTTGTAGTACATGATAATGTTTGCTGGTTTGAATGCAGTGTACACAAGGTGTGATATGCAATGGACTTGAACTGATCTCTTTGTCAGATGTTCAAGTCTTAAAAAAGAACTAAAAACACTAAATTACCCCCCAAAAAAAACACCAAAACGCAAGGTCAATGAAAGAGTTTGAAGAAAACAAGGATGGGTGGATGAATGGGTGTAGAAAGCGAGTTTTCTTCTGTTCATTTGCTTATTAAGAACAGGTTTGTTTCCAAAGCGCCAACAGCACAAAAGCGAGGTTTATACATTCCTTGTATCCGCCACATGAAAGAAGCCCTACTGAATCAAGCTGGACATTTTGAATCTACCAAAGTGAAGGTTCTCTCCAACACATTGCTAAAATCCAACAGTGAATCGGTGTTAATCGAGTAAGTCACCCCGTGAGTCCTTTTCTGTATAAATGGAGGGCACAGCAGTCATTGCCTCACAGCCGGCACGAAAGTCTGAGCTCTCTGTCTGCTGCGTCATCCCGCGCACGTGTTATTCGTGAGCATGCGCACGTGTTATTTCTGTATCTGACACGCAGAACACGCTGTACTTTCAGGAGTCTGCGCGTAGCCTCATTTATTTAGTTGTTTGTTGACTTTGCGTGTGTCTGTTTGATGCAAGTTATATGCTTTGCTGCTAATTTTATTAGAAATATAATATTTTTTCTGCAAGTAATGATAAAGCTCGTAACGTTGTTTTACTAACATGTTCAGACATCCCTTTATTTCAAAGTGTGTTCAGTTTAACGTTTACAACTGTATAAATACATTCAGAAATGTCTCTTTACTAATATATAAGAGCTTCTAGAAAACAGACTAGGTAATGGCTGTTTAAGTAGCGATTTCTTTGAGTCTGCACAGCGCACTGCTAACGCACTCGAGAAGTTTTATTCAGAGCCTTTGCCGGCTACAGCACGTCATGGCGCTCTGTTAATTTCTGCTGCCATCTACTGGCCTTTTTGGGCATTACCTGTTTTACCGTTCTGTGAGCCTTTATTTTTGTTAGAAGAAGATGATCCGCTGTGGCAATCCCTAAAGGGAGCAGCCGAAAGAAGAAGAAGAAGAAGAAGAAGAAGATTTTATGTTATTGTCACACATTACCACACAAACACACAGTGCATCCAGAAAGTATTCACAGTGCATCACTTTTTCCACATTTTGTTATGTTACAGCCTTATTCCAGAATGGATTAAATTCATTTTTTCCTCAGAATTCTACACACAACACCCCATAATGACAACGTGAAAAAAGTTTACTTGAGGTTTTTGCAAATTTATTAAAAATAAAAAAACTGAGAAATCCACGTCCATAAGTATTCACAGCCTTTGCTCAATACTTTGTCGATGCACCTTTGGCAGCAATTCCAGCCTCAAGTCTTTTGAATATGATGCCACAAGCTTGGCACACCTATCCTTGGCCAGTTTGCCCATTCCTCTTTGCAGCACCTCTCAGGCTCCATCAGGTTGGATGGGAAGCGTCGGTGCACAGCCATTTTAAGATCTCTCCAGAGATGTTCAATCGGATTCAAGTCTGGGCCACTCAAGGACATTCACAGAGTTGTCCTGAAGCCACTCCTTTGATATCTTGGCTGTGTGCTTAGGGTCGTTGTCCTGCTGAAAGATGAACCGTCGCCCCAGTCTGAGGTCAAGAGCGCTCTGGAGCAGGTTTTCATCCAGGATGTCTCTGTACATTGCTGCAGTCATCTTTCCCTTTATCCTGACTAGTCTCCCAGTTCCTGATGCTGCCACCACCATGCTTCACTGTAGGGATGGTATTGGCCTGGTGATGAGCGGTGCCTGGTTTCCTCCAAACGTGACACCTGGCATTCACACCAAAGAGTTCAATCTTTGTCTCATCAGACCAGAGAATTTTGTTTCTCATGGTCTGAGAGTCCTTCAGGTGCCTTTTGTCAAACTCCAGGCGGGCTGCCATGTGCCTTTTACTAAGGAGTGGCTTCCGTCTGGCCACTCTACCATACAGGCCTGATTGGTGGATTGCTGCAGAGATGGTTGTCCTTCTGGAAGGTTCTCCTCTCTCCACAGAGGACCTCTGGAGCTCTGACAGAGTGACCATCGGGTTCTTGGTCACCTCCCTGACTAAGGCCCTTCTCCCCCGATTGCTCAGTTTAGATGGCTGGCCAGCTCTAGGAAGAGTCCTGGTGGTTTTGAACTTCTTCCACTTACGGATGATGGAGGCCACTGTGCTCATTGGGACCTTCAAAGCAGCAGAAATGTTTCTGTAACCTTCCCCAGATTTGTGCCTCGAGACAATCCTGTCTCGGAGGTCTACAGACAATTCCTTTGACTTCATGCTTGGTTTGTGCTCTGACATGAACTGTCAACTGTGGGACCTTCTATAGACAGGTGTGTGCCTTTCCAAATCATGTCCAGTCAACTGAATTGACCACAGGTGGACTCCAATGAAGCTGCAGAAACATCTCAAGGATGATCAGGGGAAACAGGATGGACCTGAGCTCAATTTGGAGCTTCATGGCAAAGGCTGTGAATACTTATGGACATGTGCTTTCTCAATTTGTTTATTTTTAATACATTTGCAAAAACCTCAAGTAAACTTTTTTCACGTTGTCATTATGGGGTGTTGTGTGTAGAATTCTGAGGAAAAAAATGAGTTTAATCCATTGTGGAATAAGGCTGTAACATAAATAAATGTGGAGAAAGTGATGAAGCGCTGGGAATACTCTCCGGATGCACTGCATTTATCTGCAAATAAACATTTAGTTCTACAAAGCCATTGCAACGATTCCTTCCTTTGCAGCGTTCAGTAGTTAATTGAGATTGTTCTCCATGAATTCTGATGTGCCTCACCCTTCTATTCAGGGATTAGGATTTGGTGCCACATACACACCAGTTTGACACACGCACTGTTTAACTGGATGTGAGTTCAGTCCCCAGTCTGGTCGCGGGCACAGTGGAGTTGGCACATGTCACGTTACCAGTCACCAGTCACCAGTCTCAGCGAGTGTATTGGCCTTAAACCCCAGGCTTGTACCGACTTCTGTTACTTATAAAACAAGTCGAGTAAATGACACGGTCGTCGTTCTTAGAGGAGACGTGGCCGGTTTGTGTGAACTAAGGGAGCCATTCTGCTGATGTACAGTAAGAAGAAAGGCCGTCCTAGAAAACAACTCCTGGGTAACCTTGAGCCGTCCCCGGGTGCTCCAATTCCATCAATGTGGGACATTCATTAGTCTGAGAGCTGGAGGCCGCGTAAAGCAGGAGAGACATCACCCTGGCAAGTGGCTTCAGTGGGCTTCAGGAGAGCTGAGCTGGCACTGCTGCCATGGGTAGATCGGAGTGATCCAGCGGTCACCAGCCACGTCATTGTGGGATGACTTCAGTTAGCAGTGTAGGTGGATTAAAAAGAGGAAAATAAAGGAGGAGAGTAAACGGCAGAGAAAAGGACCCTGGAGGTGGAGCAGCTGGTTGTGTTGAACCTCCTGCTATATTGGTGGACTCATCAGTACTGGAAAGGCCTAAACGGGGAGCCTCGATCCACAGCACACACCGTACGTCCTGCAGTGCTCACCGGTTTAACGTTCACGCAGCACACAGAACCTCGACTACAAAGTAAAGACCCCTCCACACTGGCCAAGGGGCTAGAAGCCACCCTGGTGGGATTCATGGACGTGTCGCTCCGTCTTTGGATTGCTTCTCCTGAGGGGGCTGCACTTCAGAATGACCTCAGCAAACATCAGGGGCCGCTCCAGCTACTCCGGGTGGGTTTTCTGTACCCCCGATGGCTCCCTTTGACAGGGGCTACACAATCTAACGCATCCGCATAGGGCCCTGAACATGAGGGGGGACCCCGGCCCGCCCCGACTTACAATTTTTTTTTTTTTTTGTCGGGCTGTGGGCCTGTCATGCCCCTGGCACTACAGCCGTCTGTGCCAGTCCCTCACGTCGTGTGTCACGATACCCTCAGCCTAAATTTTACCGTTCTTTTCTGGACGATTTATTAGAGCCCCCCTCCATCCGGGGTCTGCACATTTCTGAACCGCGTAGAGCCCCCTAACTGCTAAGAATGGCCCTGCCTGAAAGAACTGAACCAAAGTGAGTGCAGTTTGGTTTCTCAACACTCCTCAGCCATTGCTGAAAGTCCGTAAACAACAAGACATTTAACAGCCTGAAGGAGTCACCTCAGGGTCACACAGCCCGCTCCGTGTCACTTTAGTTGCTGTAGGGTTTGTTTTTCAGACCTCCTTGGAGTTAACTTCGTGTGGGACTTGGGCTTGGAATTCTACAACTAGGACGACTCAGGGAGCCCACAGTAAGTGTTGGGCTGCTAGCCGGGTGACCCCATTTCATGAAAGAAACACCAAAGGTTTGTGGCCACCGGAGCCTCTAAAGACACAAAACCAAAAGCGCCAGGGCAGCTTTGAGAAAACACAGCACGTGAAGGGCGTCTGTCTTCATGCAACTCGGGAGCTCCTGCCACGTTCGTGTTCAGGGTCCAAATGAGACACCTGACAGGAAGAGGCGGGGCCTTCTGTGCGCTCCGGGGGGGCGTGTCTGTTACAGAGGCTCTTCTCAGTAGTGCAGGTGAACAGAAAGAAAACGGTTTGGGGTGGAATCACATGAAGGTGGTGCACATATGTGACAGCCGCTATTCACAAGTGAGGCTCATCCCCTTTATGGCATTAAGCCTGAATATCACTTTTGACTGTATTCTGCTGCCATCTAGTGGACAAAGTAACATTACTGTATGCTGCAAAAGTCATGAACATTTCAGTGCTTTTTGCACCTTTATAGTCACTTATCAATATTCATGAGTGGGTGGAGCCTTCAACTAAAACACAATGCCATGTAAATGAGTGGCCGTAAAGAACAAACTGAAACTGAACCATTAGTTGAATGAAGTGATAGTGACGACAATGTGAATTGGTCATCAGACGTTGACACAGACAGTAAAAGTGATGCTTACAGCACTGAGCCGCCATGACAGGCCTGGTGAATTCAGTCACGTGGCAAAAGGGAAAAATGACTGCTATCAAGTCTAAGGACATTAGCACCCCCCTAAGCACTGTTCACAATGCAGTCCACGTTTGTGCTCAGTGTGGAGGTGGTAAGTCAGAATCAGGAGAACCAAAGAAAATGTGGGGTGCCAACCAGGCCACCCCATTTAGTGCAATCATCCAAAAAACAAAACAGAAATAAAAGTGTGGTGGCACAACTGAAAGCAGGCATGAAATCTGCCCTTTCAGCCTCAACAATCGGCTGTCTCGAGCAGGTCGGCGTCAGGAAGCTCGTGCACGTGGGACGAAGTTCTGTCAACTGAGATTCCTCAGCTTTATACTGTGTCAGAGATGGCTGGGGTGGCGACCTGGCCGGGACACCCAGGAGGATCGAAGGAGGGCTTGCGCCTTCCCCAGACCATGCGGGGGCGACCACCCTGATTGCTTTGGGGACCACAGGTACAGAGCTTTGAAGCTCAACCCTGTAGGGGCCCATGGTCACTGCCAGGGGGTGCCCCGGTGTCTTTGGAGCCCTGGACCTCAGCACTTCCCCCACACCCGGAAGTGCTGGGGGGAAGAGGACCGGGGAGACCCGAAGTGCTTCTGGGTACACAGCCGGTGCTTCCGCCACACAGGGGCGTGTCGGAGGAAGGTCACTGGAGGACATCGGGGTGCATATAAAAGGGGCCGCCTCCCTCCATTTGAGGGCTGGAGTCGGGTGGAAGAAGGACGAAGTCTCGGAGGAGAGGAGTGGAGGAGGACCAGAGACCGTGAAAGGCCTGGACTTGAGGGGGCACTGGGTTTGTGCACTTGGACTATTGTGAATAAACGTGTGTATGGTGAAACCATCATGTCTACCTGTCTGTGTCCGGGCTGTACCCCACAACTGTCCCGACCTTAATGGGCGTGGCTTACTTGTGCAAGGGTGTGGCTGACTTGCCCTTCATGTCCAGTCTTTCTAAGCCGGGGAGGAGAAAAGAGCTCTTTGGCGCCCCCACCTGTCCCAGTGGGTTATGGCATACCTTGTCCGAGTCTGGAAGGTGATCCTCAGGTGGGAACTCACTAAGGCTGGCGCTGTGGTAGCCCACAATAACACACAGGGTGTGTCGGTCATGTGGTTCAGTCGCTGACTTTCTACCCTCTCATGTGCAAGAATCAGAAAAAAAAATATTAGAAAAGAGAGCAAAGAAACGGGCATCTAGTGTCCCTATTGTGACATTGGGCCGAGTGTTGGTGTCTTAAAACATGTCACGTGAAGGACGAGCACTAAATCTGCAGCTTCACCGTGTTCATGTTGATGTTTTTGTATTTGCAAGTTTCTCATATGCGGTTTGTTTTTGGCTCGTGTCTCTGGGGGTAAACGTAACGCTAAAGAGGCAACGCTGCATGGCGCACTGGTGAGGCCTCGTCTGCAGTGCTGTGTGCACTTGTGGTCTCCATATTCCAAAAAAAGACGCAGCAGCACCAGACAAAGTCGCAAAGAGAGCAACTCGACTGATTTGGGGTGAGGAGGTTTGAGGAGACGCTGAGGAGATTAAGAGGTGTAAGGGACACAACCCGGCCGGGACGCCCAAATTATGGAAGGATGGGGGGGAAGGCACTAGATGGCAGCTTCCCTGGAGTACAGCGGTGCCCCGGATTCCCGCAGGGCACTATGGGACTTGGAGTTCAGTATCTCAGCCCTGTTGGGTGCCGTGGGTGCTGCCAAGGGGCGTTATGGAAAGATGATGGGAGACAAGGTTCTCGCCCAAACCGGAAGTGCTGGCAGGTCACATGAGTGGAAGCCCAGAAGTTCTTCCGGGTTGGGCGAGAATAAAATGACTGCCTTGTACCCAGTGAAGGAGCAGAGCCGGAGTCGGGAGGCAGAGGACAGATCTTGCTGGGAGGAGTGGAGGAGAGAGGGAGAGAGAAAGAAAGAAAGAAAATGGTGTGGTTTGTTGGGCTTTTTGGCCTGTTTACCTGTGGCGGTGTGACTGGAGAGCACTGTGAAGAATATAAAAGACAGAAATCAATCCTTGGTGTTTTGAACTCGTGTCCTCTCTGTCTGTCCTCTCTGTCTGTCTGTCTGTCTGTCAAGTTAGAGGAGCGACTGAGGGGATCTGACTGTATAGGAGACAATTAGGAAAGGAATCCTCACAGAAGACTCCAGTTGTGACTTTAAAATGAGCTCGAGACGAGCACGGGGGCACATCTGGAGACTCGTCAATGGCAGATTTCACATAAATGTTTAACTTTACACAGAGAACCAGAGACATGTGGAATAAATAAGCGACCAGGTAACTGGGCACAACTGTTATCGTCGTTCATCCACATGCGTAGCGTATGGTTGGTTGAATGCAATTCCGTTCCTTACAGTCCCTGCTGCACAGGCAAATCAACATATTTTCAAATCAAATCCGCATTCAGTTTGTGGCGATGTCTTAAGTGAAAAAAAAAAAAGGTTAGTTTGTGGTCCTAATGCGCACCTTTCCTTCAGCCGCCCCTCCTGTTGATTGCGTGGTGGTCTTCTGTTGCGCACCGCCTCTCGTGGTCGACTCCGCCAATCTCCTCTCCTCTCCATCACGTGATTTCTGACTCTTTTATTTTTAATTCCTTTCCTTTAGATACCCCAAGAGGTGCAGTAGCTAATAGCACAACTATGCTGTTCTGACGGCACGTGCAGCTCTCGACCGAGAATCTAATCCTCACGCGACTCTAATCTGCATCTGATTTTTGGAGACGTGTCCAGCTGCAGTCAGGACAGTTTTAGGCCTCAGACAGCCCCGAGCACATCAGATAATTGGCGCCCCCTTCTGGAGCCATTCCCTTGTGTCATGGGTGACCTTACGCCTTTATTACATGACGATTTCAATGGGTTGCTTTAAGTTACATGCGTATTACGTCACAATTTGTGTTTGGCGGCCATTTTACCAGGGAATGTGGAGCATGTCGTACGTCGCTCAGTTAGACGCAGAAAGTTTAATGTGGTATTGCAAGAAGTTGGAGGCATTTGGCGGCAGGGATCACAAGATGTTATTATAACAGAGTGGACGCGAGATGAAGAAGTATTTCCGCCGATATCGGGGCCGTGTTTATTGAATTATTTGGTAAAGGCCATTGTTCCAGTGAACAGTTGGAGGTACAAGTGAAGGGCACAACACACTGTGACAGTGTTATCCAGGGTTGGCGTCTCTCCTTCCTGTGTAATTAGGTAATCTATTGGAATAATACTTATCAAAATGGAATATTTCTGGGTGATATTTCCAATAACACATTCAAGTGCCAGCGCCCACAGTGAACAAGCATGGCATGGCACTGAATGTAGAAAGGCACTATAAAAATGTGAATTCTGTGTAAAACACCTAACACTTCTCAGCTTGCTTTATATCTGCGATTGTGTCCGTTTCAAAGGCGCTATAAAAGTCACTTTTGTGACTCGATCTCATAGCCGACTCACTTTGTCTGTAAAGCTGTCACATGTTTCTGGGCTCACAGTGTAGAAATCTGCTTAGGGTTACACTTGGAAGAGAATCTGCTATGAGAAAGGCGCTATACAGCCGTGCCTGAAATACGGGGTGGGTGTCATGGCGTCCTAGAAATCCAACAAGTATCAGAATACCCAACAGTGTTCTTGACATGATATCTTGGGGGCTTAGCCCAGCTAAATGAGCCCCCTGTAGAGCAGGGCGTGGCGCTATATATTACATTGTAAGCACTTTGGGTTTTTTTTTATTCTCATTTCCTTCCAACTTGAGAGATAAGAAGGCTGTTGATTCCTTGATGGACCTGTAGGGGGCGCTTCCAAGCCCCAAAACCCTCCAATGCACCAACACCAACACAAATCTGCACATCTGATACAACAATTTCACTCCCAAGACCATTCTTCCTTTCTCTGCCTTCTCCTTTCTTCTCTTTCCTCCTGGTGGTCTTTGTCCACTGCCTCCCGTCTCTGACCACCCATACCCATTCTGCCGCTTTTTTGCTGGACCCGGGAGCACTTAACTGGCTGGAGTTACTTCTGAGGTAAGCAGAAGCTCCCTGGATTGAGGACAGTTTGTCCCTGCAGGTCCCCCTGGTGGCACAGATGTAACAGTGCAGGGCTGCGCTTCCAGACTACAACTCCCAGCCTGCCTTGGGGGCATCCATTTATTGTGTCGGTGTGATTATTCTCCCTCTGATCTTCCAACAAACTGGCCTCATGGTTGGTCAGGTAATGGTCCTTGAACCAAACTGGCCAGACCACCAGCCCATGCCTGATGTCTGTTACACGAGGTTCCAGTAGAGTATCCCAGTAACACCAGTATGACGCTTATGCATTGGTAAAACTCTTAAGATGTGTGTGCAGGCGAGCGTAATCCTTAGTGTGCGTGAGCTGAAGAAGCACAATATCGAATGTGTTCAAGTGGTCACTGTGAGTTTGAATTTTGGGGTACTGGAGATTTTGGGTTGGGGCGTCTGAAGGTCTTTTCAGATCCTGATATGCCAGCTGACTCAACTGAGTTGACGCAGAGTGGACACCCTGTGACACAACGATATAAAAATAGACAAAGACTTAGCTGAAGAAGGCGTCTTTGGAGAGGTGCCACAGTATTTGACATATTGATCATTTGTTAAGACAGCCACTTAGAAAGGCGCTATATAATGTAATGGTGGTGTTCCTCTGCATACCACACCGGGCCTTTTGAATGAACATTTTCTAAAGTGGCTGTGGTGGCCATTTGTAAAGATGGCTCACTGTATGAATTCACACGACACACTGAGGGCGCCTCTCATGATGTGCGCACGACTTTTTCTTTTTATTTCTGTGTGTCTAATTTCGATTTCTTTCTCTTCTGTCCATTACTCTTCCCTTTCAGACTAAACCTGTTGCATTTGCTGTTCGCACAAATGTCGGCTACAGCGCAGCCCACGATGACGATGTCCCTGTCCCCGGTATGGCTGTTTCGTTTGAAGCAAAAGATTTCCTTCATGTCAAAGAGGTGAGTCTGCCGAGCCCGGCGTCTGACGGCCTTTCGATTTGTGGTTTGGGGTCCAAATTCTTGCAGAGGACAGCTGCCATTCACAGTACGGACGCTGTAGTCTGATGTAGGCTGATGGAGGAAACAAGTGGATTGGACTGGCGAGCTTTGTTGGGCTGAATGGCCTGTTCTCGTCTAGAGTGTTCTAATGTTTTAATGTTAAATAAGACCGGAGAGAGCAGGTAAAGGGTTAGGGTCCTCATCGGAGACCCCATTTAATATGAGGAGGCAAAACAACAAACAGCGCCCAGGACTGGCGAGCTTTGCTTGGACTGAGTGGCCCGTTCTTGTCTAAATTGTTTGAATGTTCTAACAGGGCCTGCTTTTCAAAGGGGCCTGGCTGGAGTGACACAAAATGGCGGATTTTTTGATAATGGATGAGGACTTGCCCGCCGTGAGGTGCCTGGTTACGTGAAAACCCTTTGCCTCCTTTTTTGCTATTTTTCTTGGTGCTTCTTTTGTTAAAGTCTTAACTAATTCCTTCACTTTTTAAGGATTCTTTTGACGGACTTGTGTTCCACGCCAGAGGTTTGATGGTTCCTCTCCCTCATTTTGGAGCATTTAAAGCATTTTGACCTTTTTAAAGCTCCTCCTGTGCTGGCCGAATTCTGGCAGTGGAGTTTGGGCTCAGGCTGCCTGGGGTGAGGCCTATCTATAGCCAGGCCAGTGACGGTCCTAGCCTGGTCTATGGGACTTTTTGAGGGTCTACCACCAATGTAGCTGTTATGTATTCTCCTAATTGCGGAAGTCCTGCCACCAATGAGTGAGCACTTTAATATGGAAAAGCACAAAGTGCTGCATGTAGGCAAAGGCACATTAATTATGAATACAAAATGGCAGACGCTTACACGTGATCTCCTGAACCAGCGTTGCTCAGAGCTGCTCCACAGCACATGTCCTTGTGTGGTACTCGAGTGCACGGGTCACCTTCAGGGTCAGCCAGCGTCACCGGCTCTGGTCAGCACCTGACTTAATGCTTTGTCTTCTGGCGATTGTGGTGGCAGATCCCATGAAAGGCACTATATAAATGAAATGCTGTTTGTCTTCTAATATGGACGCTATCTCTATATGCATGCTAATTATTTTTCATTTGCAGAAATTTAATAATGACTGGTGGATAGGACGCCTGGTCAAAGAAGGTTGTGAGATCGGTTTCATTCCCAGCCCGGTTAAACTGGAGAACATGAGGATACAGCACGAGCAGCGGGCCAAGCAAGGCAAATTCTACTCAAGGTGAGAACAATGGCCGCCATCTTCTCCCTGGTGAGTGTGTGTGGGGGAGGGGTGAGGTCCATCTCTGTGGTTGTGTGTCCATCAGAGCTCATTTACATGGCTGACCCTTCAGGCACACCACCACACCACCACATAAAACTCTTACACGCCTTACCTTGAACAACGGGGATCCACCAAGAAAAGTAAGAACTTCCCTGCACTCTTCACAGGTGACAATGGTGACCTTACAAACCTCTAATGAGGTACGCAGTGAACTGGAGCAACACCTCATTGTGTTGGTCACTGAAAAGCATTCCAGGACAGACATGGAGTACAGTAGGACCACTCTGTGATGGACCTCAAGTTTGATGACAATGCTGAGGTCACCAACATCCTCCAAGATATTGTCCACATCATTCAGTTATACGGCTTGATAATCAATGCAAACAGGACCGAGGAGCTGTCAACGGGCAGATGGATGAGGATGTCGACTTTGAGCAGGTGCAGGACTTCAAATACCAAGGGTCGCTGGTCCAGGAGAAGAAAATGGCATCCACAGCAGAATCAGACAGGCAGCTCCCTGAAATGGTTCCAGTGGAAGAGAAACAACATCTCCATGTTGACCAAACTTTGCCTCTTCTGGACGCCGTTCTTTCCAATTCCCTCCTCTTTGTGGACCAGAAACATGGACCTCGCTCATACTCGATGTGAACAAACTCGAGGTATTCGGCTGGGAGTCTCACTTTGAGATCGCATCACCAACTAAATGAAGATGTCAACAGCAGCTAGCCCTCGCCAAACAAACCCAGGGGCGGAGGTTGAGGTGGTGCAGAATGGGCACAAAGGAGTTACCACACAGAGTCCTCTGGAGATAGCGGCCCACCTAGTGGAGGATACAACGGACTGTGCCCAAGAAAATGTGGACTGGACTAGTGGAGGAAGATCTGATGACTTGACCTGAACCCGGCCACGACCATCACCAAGCATAGAAAAGCATCGTGCAGCGAGTCTGAAATCCTGTGGCAGTCACAGCAGCGTACTGGTTTGTCCCCTCCAGGCACTTGGGAATTGTCACTGGAGTACCAAGTCCTGTCTGCAGAGGGCAGCATGAACCACTTCAGGCTTTAGTGGTGACCTAATAATTTGAATGTGATGAATACATTAAGAGCTGTGAGTCGACCTCAAGAGGCGTGTTGGTTTAGTGGGACACAGAAGCGTTTCAGTGACTCCTCAGAAAGTGGGACAGCAAGCCAGCCATTAATTAAGTTTGGATTAAGAAGATAAGAAATGGACAGACAGCTGGTATAAGTCCAGCCGTGCCTTTTTCTCACCCCACTTAATCTTGAGCAGGGTCACCAGGGGTCTGAAGCCTGTCCCAGCCAATGAGGTCAGGTGTTCTGAGTGTCAAATGTGCTGTCCCTGAAATGTCCTTTGAGACCCTGACCTCCTCCTACCGCGTGTATTTCATACGGGATGCAATGGTGACCACTGGGCAGCCCCCTCATGATTATGGACGGCAGACTCAGGTGCCACAGAGAAGGTGCTTAGTGCCAGAATGGAGCCCAATTGTGCCTGTTTATAGCACCTGGGGCCACCTTCTGTCCATTTGTAGTATTGCACTTAAAGCTGTTAAGATTTTCACCACATCAAGAGACAAACCGCCAAAAATCCCAGCAACACCAAAGACTAATAATTTAAGTAGTTACATTTAACAAGCAAAAATATTGAAAATGAATGGAAATAAAAAGATATTTCTAAGAATTCTTCATAACACAGGCCAAAATAACAAAATCAATACCAAACCAAAAGTAAATAACTGAAGAAGTGCAATTACTAATCAAGAGTGCCAAAGCAAAATCTCACAGTCTAGATTTTAAAAAACACCAAATGTAGAGCACAAAATGTCAAAAGACAACCCAGATCTGCAGGGTGAGACCCTCAGAAGACCACCAAGTGTCGCACTTTGCCATCTTGTGTCCTTCTTCAGCATTACACTTGGTGCCACCTTGTGTTGATTTGAAGTATTACACCTAAAGCCGTTTGGTGTCCATTTCTAGCGTTGCTGTCCAAAGCTGAATGTGAAAGACGTGTAACTGCTGTGGTCCTCCTAAGGGGCAGTCAGCTCTGCTCTCATTGATAACGGTGGTCTTCTCCTGGAGACTTTCATCCCCACTCTGACGCTCCGTTCTTAATGTCTGCAGTTCTGATTTGTCCTTCTCTGCTTTTTCTTCCTTTTAGTAAGTCTGGTGGGAATTCCTCGTCAAGTTTAGGAGACATGGTTCCGAGTTCAAGGAAGTCGACTCCTCCGTCATCGGGTAAGTTGGACAAGTCGTGTGTGTGTGTGCAAAATCCGTCAGGGTCCTGAAGGGAGGCTCCTGCCCTTCCCGTGTCCTCACTGACTCAGCCTGTTCTTTGACTTTAAATGTTTTTATTCCAGATCAAGTGTGTCACTTGTGGCGCTGATCTCCATTAGTTGACTTTTAAAACCCGAGCCTGACCCCTGTAACACACACAGGCTCACTCTCGAAAGTCCACTTCATGAGGTCCACCCACCTAATAGCTGAAGTTGGGTTTCTGGGCTCATCACAGCGTCCATAAGTGCAGCTCTGGGACACGGGCCCTGACGCGAGGTGATGACATCAACATCGCGGTCCTCAGTCATTCCAGGACTTGTGTGGCATGCGGCTCACCCCACTGAAGACATCCACTCACCAGTGAATCCCCTTTGAAAATGAGAAGAGACCACTCAGTCCATCAGGCTGGGGATGTGGCTGATGGATTAACAAAGTTCTTCTTTCACTTTGGATATTAATGGTGGGATGTGATGGTGTCACAGTGTCACCTATACTTGATTAAGGATGGCAGGCTCAAGTGATTGTGCTTTGTGCCAGAATGGACCTGCTTGTGTTCATATTTCATTGCATTGCCCACTTGTGTCCATTTCTGAATTGCATGAAGCCCCTTTGTTCTCTCTTAGCATTGCTATTTTAATTATTGTACTTGGAAAGTCTTCATATCTGTTTTTAATATTGTACTTGAACTGCCCACTTGGTGCAAGTCCATCTTTAGTATTGTACATGGATCCCCCATGTGTCCATTTTTAGCATTGCATATGAACCCCTATGCCTAATTTTAATATTGTACTTGAGCCCCGTGTTCATTTTTAGCATTACCATTAATTGCCCCCAATTTTTATTTTTTATCATTGCACATGGAACCCCCTTGTGTCCATATTCAGCATTGCACTTGGACTCGCGTGTCTATTTTCAATATAGTTATTGAAGCTTTCCTTTTATGTATTTTTAACATTACACTTGAGCTCCCATTTCTATTTTAACAATGTATTCGGCCCTTGTATTAATTTAATGCTTTGCACTTGGTGCCCACTTGTGTCCATTTCTGGAATTGCATTTGAAGCCCCCTTTGTCCTCTCTTAGCATAGCAGGTGGAACTCTTCACTCCCCAAGTCTGTTTTTAGTATTGTATTTGCCTTCCCCCAAGTCCATTTTTAGCATTGCACTTGAACCCCCCTATGTCTAGTTTTAATATTGTACTTGAACCACCATGTTCATTTTTACCATTACACTTGGTACCCCCTTATTTTTATTTTATTGGGGGAATTAACATTGCACTTGAATTCCCACCATGTCTTTTTTTAATATTGTACTTGAACCACTGTGTTCATTTTTTGCATTACTGTAGGTGAAGCACCATTTTTTATTTTAGCATTACACAGGGAGCCCCCTAGTGTCCATATTTAGAATTGTACCCTGTTCTTAATTTTGTGACTGCACCCCTCCTTGTGTTCTTTTTTAGCATTACACTTGGTGCCCCCACCTCTATTTTTAACCCCATGTTCATATTTAGCATTGTGCTTGTTGCCCCCTTATGTCGCCTTCTGACATGGCACCCAGAGCCCAATTTGGTCCAGTTGATTTGATTGGCTGGTCACAGAGAATGTTGCTAATCAGCTGACCTTTGCCATTCAGGGGTTACTCTACGCCTATTGAGGGTGTGTGCCCCCATAGCAGCGCCCCCACTTGTGTGCCTTCAAGTCCAAAGATCTGTGGATTTTGGGGAGTTCCACCACAGCCATCAGACTGGCATCCATTGCTGGTGTTCCTCCTCTCTATCTCTCTTGACTGAAGTGGAAGTCGGTTGACGTGGTGGGCTGCCATTTTTGATCCACAATGAGAGACCCCGAGGTGTGTCTCTGCTCTGATCAGCCTCTTTACAGACCAATAAGCTTTACTTCTTTACCCTGAAAAATGATGGAAACTAAATGAAGACATCCATCAGAAAAATAAACAGTCAATGCGTTGAAGATCCTGCACGCTGAGTGTCCGAGCGGCTACTGGAGTTGAGGACAACGGCCAAGCATGGAAGTGAACTGACTTGGACTGTCAAGAAGCCTTCGGCCCAGTCGGACAATGAGGATCAATTCAGAAATGAGGAGACCTTCGCCTTCTGAGGTGTCGTACAAAGCCAAAGCTCCACCGACAAGAGACCAGATAATGGAGTGAGGTCATCGGTGTGACCCTGTAAAGACCACCACATGCATTACCAGATTATCCGAGATTGGATACATTTGGTTTTCATGTGCAGTGCTCTGTTGGGTGCCTGGCGTCGACCATTGCTTCATTTTTAGCCATATCCATTCTCCGGGACCTGCCTCATAACATTTTTAACTAAGTTCACTTTTGAGCCACTGAAGCCTCGAGCAGCCGTCCTCACTGGGGTCTTCAGAATCCTCCAAGGCGTCGATAAGATGGATCAGCAGAATTCACCGAATTGAAGAGTAAATCACAATGACACCTAGTGGAGACTAAAGAGAAGTGCATTGGAGGCTGAAGATGAGCAGAACCTTCAAGGAATTGTGGGAATGAAAGAGAAACAAACGAGTGAGCGACTCCTGGCACTGAACCTCACTAAGAAAGAGCAGGAGGAGAATTGGGGTCACCGGGGCTGTCAGCTAACTGAACAAGTCTGATGGACTGAAAGGTCTCCTCTCATGTGCCAGTCTCCTTATGGGCATCTGTCAAATGACTTGCTGGTTGATTTGTCTTTTCTCAGGGCTGCCTTCTTTGCTACAGCGTTGTGTTTGTTGTGCCAGTGTATATAGCGCCCCCATCTGTTCAGAGCCCTATAAATCCAGTCTTGCCCACATCTGATGCCCTGGTGACCCTCTTTAAATGACACCGCTCACTTGTACTGTCCTGTTACTAACTGAGACACGAGGTGGACCTCATAAAGTGGACACTTGGTGGGACAGTGCTGTGAAGAAGCCCACCGTGTGAAGCTCAGCTGCCCCTCAAAGTAAACGTTTACCTCTTCAATATGTCTTTGCCTGTGTTTAATTTTCCTATATTGAGGTTTGAAAATGCACTGCGCCTCCTTGTGGCAGTTTTCACTCCTGCACCGACTTTATTGTAAAGGAGCAGTCATGGTAGGAGTCCAGAAGTACTGAAGAAAGGCCAAGTTAGGAGCCAGATTAGAAGAATGTCCCCTTGTGGTGCCCAACATTCTCTCAAACTCTTGCTGTCTGGCACTGCCACCCTCTGTCTACTAGGTTGATCTCTAGCTTTGGCCAGACTTATCACCATGGCCGTGGCTCATTGTCCAGCTAAATGGTGACTGTTTTCATTACACTGAGACAGGCCTCTGACCATCCAAGTCATCAGGAGCCTTTCTGTCCCCATGTCCACAAAGGCCATGGTATAACCCCCACTTGTGCCCCTGCCCAGGCCTCAGACCAACACTGTTTGGAATTCCTGTATAGCCCCTCAGGTCTCATGGTGTCCACCACCCACAGCTGCTGATGTTGCAGGTGCCTGTTTGAAGTGAGTGGATGGTGGCCCCTGGAGGACGTGCTCATCTACCTACCTGGTCACTCCTAGGACTGGACGTGGGTGGCTGGTAACACTTTATATGCAGACTGGCAGTACTTCAGAGTATAGCCGGTAGCATGGCATACTGGAGAATGTGCTGGACATAAGGTCACCAGTTCAGTCACCACACCTGTCCCCAAATTGTTCGTCCCGAGCCTCATCATAAAAAGTATAACGAGAAGAGGACGAGAGCAGTGGTCACAAATGCCACCTGGGCTGTGCTGATTTTACAACAGGTGTGGACTACTGGATGCCCCTTTAAAAATAAAAAGGGCATGCTGCCATATCATATTGGGTGAGGCCTCAAAGGAATAGATGGGCCCCCTAGTGACCAACCAATTGATGTCCCACTTTGATTAGAATTCTCCAGAGCCCCTTGAAGTGGTGGGCACTATGAAAAGGCGCTATATAAAGCTGCTCCGGGACATTTCAAGTCACTTTGGGAGTGCAGAGCGTACTTAAAGAGAGGGACGCGTCCCTCCAGCTCATTTTAAGTTACAGTTTTCAGTTGTCACAGTCATAAAGGTGCTCGACTGGTGAAGCCTGGCACAAGGGGCGCTTTTTCTTTTACTTATTTAATTTGATTGTTTTGAGAGCAAAAGAAACTCACAAGACGCCTTAAGTGCCCTCATTTAGTGCTACCTGATAATTGTAGACCTGTTTGTCTGTGCCAAGCAATTGATATAGATGCCAGTGGCTTAGACGCTGAAGAAAGTGAAAGTCCGGCAAGCCACCGCTCACCTAAGGGCACTTTAAACAGTGTCACATCACCCATATCAAAAGAAAAGAGAATGGCCTTCTTTAAGAAGGTAAAGGTAACCCGCGACTGCTGCCCACCCGCCTGCTCGCCTGGCTGCTCCCCCGCCCGCTGCTCCCTGACCCCACGGCCCCTGGCGCTGGCCATCGGCGTCTCCTACCACTCAATAACATGCATGTCTTATTGTTCTGTCTTTATTCCATGCTGCTAATAGCTAAGCAGAAGCAGAAGTCGGTAAGTGGACGTGCGAGGGCGCCCCCTGCTGTCTGAGTGTCCAGCACTGTTTATGGGTGGGGTGTGGGGGGCTGGGGTTCAGGGTGTGGTGGCTGCAGAGTCCCAGAGTTCTGATTGTCACTTTAACTGGACTGTCACTCACTGGCCACCTCCTTAGTCTTGAAATGGGGACATTTTAGGGGGAGTTGGGATATCTCTTTGCTGGTAAAAATTTGAAAATCCTGCCAACTGAAGAGACTCCCCAATTGAGGCCCGTCGATTTGTATTTTATATAGCGCCCTGCATGGACTGAAACTGTATTGGCTCGGGGGTTTTATTTAAGAGTATTGGGGTGCGGGTTAGTCCAGTGACATCTAACTAGGTAGGCCATGGGGGTACTGAGCCAATCAGGCCTAAAGAGAATGGAGCTGATGGCGCCCCCTAGAGGACATTCAGACATACTGGAGTGTTCGCCCACCCTACCTGCCCCCAGTTTTTCTATTTCAGCAATTTTATCTCCAAGGTCTTATGGTCACTGCTGGGACTGGACACAGGTGGGCTAGTAACTGCCTATGGAGGGGGGCTGTTTGTGGTCCTAGTGATGCAAGATGTCACAAGCCTTTCTGTCCCCATGTCCCCAAAATTTGTGAATTGATACCTGCTTGTGTCATCTGAGTTGTGTCCCCTGTCCATGTAGACTGTGAAGTGCACAATCTCAGAGCGAAGACCCCCGAAGTTCCTATATAGCCCTTCAGGTCTCATTGTCCACCACCCACAGCTGCTGGCATTGGAGGTGCCTGTTTGAGGTCCTACTGATGAGAATGGCACTAATGGCACCCACTGCAGGATGTTGACAGTAATTGGGAGTTTTGTTGCACACCCGACACATCCCGGACCCCCCACTGCACCTCCACCACTTCCAAAGTTTTCTAAAATAGGGCCATGCTAAGAGATGCTGTTTCTATAGGACAGTGCCCTCTGCTGTGGTGTCTAGGAGTTTATATGCCAGCTATGCCCCTCGAAACAGAGTGTGGCCACTGAGAGTTGACCACAGCCTTAAGTCATACATACATACATACATTTGGAGTTTTTTGTTTTTCTGTCCACCCTGGCCATCGGACCTTACTCTTATTCTATGTTAATTAATGTTGACTTATGTTTATCTTTTATTGTGTCTTCTATTTTTCAATTCTTCATTTTGTAAAGCACTTTGAGCTACATTTTTGTATGAATATGTGCTATATAAATAAATGTTGATTGATTGATTGATTTTAGAATTGAGAAACAAGTGAGTGAATAAAACAAAGTGGAGAAAAAGAAGTAAAGACAAAGGCAGGTCAGGTGTGGTGGTCACCAATACCTAACAGGACTGACCTCTGGACACAGCAGTCTAGGCTGGCATGGGCACAGGGTCATGCCGAGAGAAGCTGTTATATACAGAAAATGCACCATTTCTCCCAGAAAGTTGTTGCAATGCACCATTTCTCCCAGAAAGTTGTTGCAATTCCAAATGTTTTGGTATCCACATGTTTATCTCCTTTATGTGCATTGGAACAACACAAAAAAACCGAGAAAAAAAGCCAAATCTGACATCATGTCGCACAGAACTCAAAAACCGGGCATTGGTACCCTCAACTTAATATTTGGTTGCACGCCCTTTGGTAAAAATAACTGAAATCAAGCGCTTCCTATAACCATCGGCCAGCTTGTGACGCCTCTCAACTGGAATGTCCAACCACTCTTCTTTTACAAACTGCTGAAGGTCTCTGAGATTTGAAGGGCGCCTTCTCCCAACAGCAATTCTGACATCTCTCCATAAGTGTTCAATCGGATTTCGATCCGGACTCATTGCTGCCCACTTCAGAACTCTCCAGCGTTTTCTGGGTGCTTTTCGAGGTATGTTTGAGGTCCGTTGTCCTGCTGGAACACCCATGACCTCTGATGCAGACCCAGCTTTCTGACATTGCGCCCCAATATCTTTTGGTAGTCTTCAGATTTCATGATGTCTTACACACAGTCCAGACATCCAGTGCCAGAGGCAGCAAAACATCTTCGACCCTCCACCATGTTTGACTGGAGGTATCGCGTTGTTCTTTTCTTCGTAGGCCTCATTGTGTTTTCTGTAAACAGTAGAATGATGAGCTTTACCAAGACGCTCTACTTTGGTCTCATCTGTCCACAAGACGTTCGCCCAGAAGGATTTTGGCGTCCTCAAGTACACGTTGGCAAACACCAGCCTGGCTTTTTTATGTTTCTGTGTCAGCAGTGGGGTCCTCCTGGCTCTCCTACCCTAGCGTTTCATTTCGTTCAGATGTCGCTGGATAGTTTGAGCTGACACTGTTGCACCCCGAGTCTGCAGAACATCTTGAATATGTTTTGAAGTTGATTGGGCTGTTTGTCCACCATTCAGACTATCCTTCGTTGCAGTCTTTTATCAGTTTTTCTTTTCCGTCCACGTCCAGTGAGATCAGCTACAGTGCCGTGTGTTGTGAACTTCTTGATTGTGTTGTGCACGGTGGACAGAGGAACACGAAGATCTCTGGAGATGGACTTGTAGCCTTGAGATTGTTGATATTTTTCCACACTTTTTGTTCACAAGTCCTCAGACAATTCTCTGCTCTTCTTTCTGTTCTCCAAGCTTACTTAGTGTGGCCCACTCGGACACACAACACCAAGGTTGAGTCAGCTTGTCTCCATTTTAACTGACTTCAGGTGTGACTGCTATCTTGCCAGCACAGGTGAGTTCAAACGAGCATCACATGCTTGAAATAAAACGATTTACCCACAATTTGGAAAAGGTGCCAATAGTTTTGTCCGGCCCATTTTTGGAGCTCTGTGTGACATGATGTCAGATTTGGCTTTTTTGTTCTCTGTTTTTTGTGTTGTTTCAGTGCACATTAAGGAAATCAACATGTGGATACCAAAACATTTGGAATTGCAACAGTTTTCTGAGAGAAATGGGGCATTTTCTGGGAAAATTTCAGGGGTGCCGATAATTTCCTGCTGCTGTACTAAGACACCAACATGAATAAAACTGATGTTCATGCCAGTTGTGCCCCCTGGTCAGAGTGTGGACACGGAGAGTTGACCGCAGCCTGGTGTCATGCATAGCTTAGAATTCAGAAACAAGCAATCCATGCAAACCAATGAAAACCAAAGTGTGGTGAGAGGAGAGTAACTGCCAAGACTGTCTCCACACTTAAAAGCTTCTCCCAGTCCATCCTCCTTAGACTTTGCCGCATTTCCTCAAAGTTGAACTTAACAATTTGAATCTTTGCATCCGCACTCTTAGAAAACACTGAGAACTGTTATTATATTACAGTCACGTGACCCTAGTGGTCCAATCACCTCTACACACTCAGTTCATCCTGATTATTACAGAATACTAAATCCAGACAGGCTTCACCCCGTGTTGGTTCTTTAACAGGCTGAGTTAACAAACAGTCACTGATTAAGTCTGCAAACTCCATTTGTAAGGCTTATCCCAGTTAACATTCAGGTAGTTCATTTCCCCCTGTAAACTTTCCTTTTTTAGTATTACTAACAAGATGTATGTTGAAATGACTATCTGAATTGGGTGGTCTATAACACAACCCTAAAATAAGAGCCCTTTCCTTAATGCTCTCCAGGTGAAGCCAGACGTTCTCACTAAGATGGGGCTCATCAAACAAATGAAGGGGACTTGCGTTTAAATTCTGTTTGACATAAACAGCAACCCCACCTCCTTTCTGTTTGTCTATCCCTCCTAAAATATGTGTACCCCTCTGTGTTCTACCCATCGCCATCTTTGTAATTTAGCCAGGTTTCCATTATTGCTAAATTATTGTAATTCTGCTCTGCTACATAAAACTCCAACTCACTTGTTTTATTTTTGATATTTCTAGCATTACAAAAAGCTCTGTTTATCGTGTTACTCATTTTATATTTAAAGGTCGGGTTAGAATTTACATTACTACACATTTTCATTTCTGCTCTATTGTTTGTTCCACCATGTTCAGATTTAAACCTGGCCTGTCCTAAACTCCCTGCCGCCCAATCCTCAGCCAGCCTACTCATACGCATCCCCGATACATTGGTGCCCATCCAGTTCTGATGTAACCCGTCACGGTGGAACAGGTATCATCTGTTCCAAAAGGAGTCCCAATGCTCTGTAATCCTGTACTCTTCTCCCCTGCACCAAAATCTGAGACACATTTTAAGTCTTCTAATCTCCTCAGTTTTACCTGGACTGGCGCATGGCACAGGCAGAACTTCAGTGAAGACCACCTTGTCAGTTCTCCTCCTCAGCCTGGCACCTAAGTCTTTAAATTTGGTTTGCAGAACTGATAGATAGATAGATAGATAGATATGAAAGGCACTATATAATAGATAGATAGATAGATAGATAGATAGGCACTATATAATAGATAGATAGATAGATAGATAGAGAAAGGCACTGTATAATAGATAGATAGATAGATAGATATGAAAGGCACTATATAATAGAAGATAGATAGATAGATAGATATATAATAGATAGATAGATAGAACTGTATAATAGATAGATAGATAGATATGAAAGGCACTATATAATAGATAGATAGATAGATAGATAGATAGATAGATGGATATGAAAGGCACTATATAATAGATAGATAGATATGATATGAAAGGAACTGTATAATAGATAGATAGATATGAAAGGCACTGTATAATAGATAGATAGATATGAAAGGCACTATATAATAGATAGATAGACAGATACTGTAGATAGATACTTTATAAATTCCCAAAATTCCCATACTCTAGCAGCAGCATACTGATAAAGAACAATATTAAATTAAAGAGTGATAACAATGCAGGTATAAGAGATAATAACTTTGTATAATATTAACGTTTACCCCTCTGGTGGAATTGAAGAGTCGCATAGTGTGGGGTCTCCTCAGTCTGTCAGTGGAGCAGGACGGTGACAGCAGTCTGTCGCTGAAGCTGCTCCTCTGTCTGGAGATGATCCTGTTCAGTGGATTCTCCATGATTGACAGGAGTCTGCTCAGTGCCCATCGCTCTGCCACGGATCTCAAACTGTCCAGCTCCATGCCTACAATAGAGCCTGCCTTCCTCACCAGTTTGTCCAGGCGTGAGGCGTCCCTTCTTTATGCTGCCTCCCAGCACACCACCGCGTAGAAGAGGGCGCTCACCATAACCCTCTGGTAGAACATCTGCAGCATCTTATTGCAGATGTTGAAAGATGCCAGCCATCTAAGGAAAAAAACTGCTAGACCCTAACTGCTAGACTACCCTTATGTATGTCATTTGTTCAAATATGGACAATGACCACTAGATCCACCCCCGCTCTGGCCAAGAGCCTATCCACCCTTCCAGGGAGGTCCCCTACATGTGCACCCAAAAGGCAACACACCATGCGAGACTCTCTCCTCCTAATGAATGAGTCCCCAACTATCAATGCCACTTTCTTTCTGGGTACTGGTTTTTGAGGTGGACCACCTCAGAATCTTCACAGACACCGTCCAGCTCTGCAAGGACGTGAAAACGGTTTGACACTTCCAGTTCTGGTGTTGATGCCCACAGGCAGTGTGTACCCTTTACCTTACATCTTGCAATTGTGACCCACCTATCTGGTCTGGAATCTCCTCCCATGCCACCTTGGGGGTGCACCCTATCTCTCTGAAGAACTCCTGTGCAATGTCCGCCAATTCTCTACTACAACACATAGCAGCTGACTCCTCCAGTTCAGTGACCCTGAGGTGCTGCAGACGTAGCCCTCATATTGAAGACTGCAGGCTCCTCCAAGCCATCTTCTAAAAAGTCCAACAGGACTTGCATTGCACAGAACTTGTTATGAAAATTTGACAAAGTTGAGCAGGGGTGCCTGCCTCTAATGTAACAATGCTAAAGACCACCAAAGGCAAAGACGCGTATATGGGATGTGAGTGCAAATGGCAGAAAGTGTCAAAAGTGCAACCCCTCAACTGCCATGGTGACCATAAGCCAATACAGCCTGTTTTCATGATGGGGCGCTATATGACATGAAGATTGACAGCCTGCTAACCTAACATCTGTAGCTGTCCCTCGGAGACGGAGGACACAATATAAAATGAGGAGTTTTTTTACTGACCCTCCCAAGGGTGTCTGGTTCGGTCACTCCGTGATTACCTGAGAGCTCTGTGGGAGTGCGCAGACAGTGCTGGATTCGAGACGCTGGCGGCACCTCAAGGCGAGGCGGCTCTGTTTATGGGTCGACTTCAATGTGTTGTGCTATCTTTGTGGACCTGCGTGTGTATTCTGTGCTTGTGCTTACTTTTTGCTTTTTTTTGTGTTGTCTTCATTTCACTGGAATTTAAAGAGTCCCAACATGGCTGGCCTGCTCCTTGCTGGGGAACTTAGAACCAGTCAGACGTTGGCATTTAGTCATCAAAAATGCAATTTGCTGTTGGCATCTGACTCTTTATTCTAAAATTCAAATGCTAAACACTGCTCAAAGGATTTGTCACCGCCTAATGCTGGCCCATCAGCCAAAGCTGTTTGTTAGGAAGGTTGGCCAAAAGTCACTGCCACTTTCTCTGAGTAAAATCATTATCTACCAAAAAAGCAAAGAACCATCCAAGCTGAACGTGTGTGGTAACACCGGCCTGTTGGGCACAAGTGTTTGACAGTCAAGAAAGAGTTTTGGCCAAAATAACTGTAGTGTGACAATTTTAGTTGTGGTTCACATCCTGAAGTCTTTGTGTGTCACAACTGAGAAAAACAAATTACAACTACACAAGAAACGCAATTGTAGTGCCTCCTCTAGACCGACTTCATCATAGGAACTGTTGGCATAGTCGGCAGGATCTTCTCATAACCGCGTGCTTCTCTTGCCCTTTAACATTCAAACCCAAATTGCAGTCTCCACTCTATAACTGGCCCGCCTGACACTTTTAACATATATTGTGGTGGCACCGCTCCCTGAGGCTCTACATACAGGTGACAGACCACATAACTAAATGCTCCAATACAAAATGAATATAATTCAAATTATAGTCATGACATTCAAGAAGGCCAATCATACAAAATAAAATTTGAAAGCCTGCTCTGCCACACCCTATCCCTGTCACCTGTCATTAGGTCACTGACAGTTGCTAATTCAGTACTGTCCCTATATGACACTTTTATGTTATCACCAAAGTGAGCTTTTCTGGATTCCATTGCTCCTCATGTTGACAAGTGAATGTCTTCCATTGGCAAAAGCACCAAACCTCAACCTCCAAGTGATGAATCTTCACCAATCAGCCATTCAACATTCACAGTTTCCATTCCTGGCACAACTGGCAGTGACCTTTGGCCAGCTGAACTCCTTCCACATTATTAGACAGGTGGACGATACCCATCAGGTGAAGGAGCAGGCACAGGACGTTGTTCTATGTTGGGCACTCGGTTTTGTTTTTTATTGCCCAGCGGATGCCAGTGTTGTCGATCCTAACCATTGTTTCTGTCCCCCTACAGACTGAACACATTCCTCCTTATGATGTTGTGCCTTCAATGCGCCCTGTGGTTCTGGTGGGGCCTTCACTGAAAGGGTACGAGGTAAGCCAGAGAGTGGAAGAAGGCCGGTGGCCATTGGTTTGAGAATACATGGGAGGGTAAAACTCAGCAGGAGTTAGGGGGCTTCCACTCATTTGGTTTGAGCCCCAATTGAAACACCAGTGGCTGTCCAAGTCATGCAGTGCCAGCCCAGAGTGTCACCTTGAGGTCTGCTTGTGGCCTTCCTGTCTTACAGTCTTGCCCAGAGGAGGCTACACACCTTCAGGACATCTTCAGGCCCTTCACTTTCTACACATTGGGTGATGTTGAGGCCTGGTGATAAAATCTTTTAAATTCCCACATCAAGCAACATGCAGAATGACAAACCAAAATCTAGATGTTAGAGAGTGTTGTGAATTTATTAAAAATTAAAAAAGAAAACTGAAATCTCACATTGGCCCAAATATTGCTTTTTCAAAGCCCCTTTGTTGGCCATTCCAGCCAGGAGTCTTCTTGGGTTTGACCCCACAAAGTTCATTTTCTTCTCTGCAGATCCTCTCAAGCTCTGTCAGGTGGGATGGAGAACATCAGCTGACAGTAATATGTCCGGTCTCTCCAGAGATGTTCAGTTGGACTCAAGGCCGGCCTCTGGCAGAGCCACTCAAGGACATTCACAAGTTGTCCTGTTGGAAGGTGGACCTTCTGAGGTCTGCGGTCCAGAGCACTCTAGATGAGGATTTCATTAGGAACATCTCTGTACTTTGCTTCATGCAGATTTCTCTTGACAACTCTCTCTTATGTCCCATCCCTACCTCAACCCTAATCTTAAAGTATTTATTTATAAATCCATCTAAGGAAAAAACTGCTAGACCCTAACTGCTAGACTACCCTTATGTATGTCATTTGTTCAAATATGGACAATGACCACTAGATCCACCCCCGCTCTGGCCAAGAGCCTATCCACCCTTCCAGGGAGGTCCCCTACATGTGCACCCAAAAGGCAACACACCATGCGAGACTCTCTCCTCCTAATGAATGAGTCCCCAACTATCAATGCCACTTTCTTTCTGGGTACTGGTTTTTGAGGTGGACCACCTCAGAATCTTCACAGACACCGTCCAGCTCTGCAAGGACGTGAAAACGGTTTGACACTTCCAGTTCTGGTGTTGATGCCCACAGGCAGTGTGTACCCTTTACCTTACATCTTGCAATTGTGACCCACCTATCTGGTCTGGAATCTCCTCCCATGCCACCTTGGAGGTGGATGGTGCACACTATCTCTGAAGAACTCCTGTGCAATGTCCGCCAATTCTCTACTACAACACATAGCAGCTGACTCCTCCAGTTCAGTGACCCTGAGGTGCTGCAGGCGTAGCCCTCATATTGAAGACTGCAGGCTCCTCCAAACCATCTTCTAAAAAGTCCAACAAGACTTGCATTGCACAGAACTTGTTATGAAAATTTGACAAAGTTGAGCAGGGGTGAGAAACCTGCCTCTAATGTAACAATGCTAAAGACCACCAAAGGCAAAGACGCGTATATGGGATGTGAGTGCAAATGGCAGAAAGTGTCAAAAGTGCAACCCCTCAACTGCCATGGTGACCATAAGCCAATACAGCCTGTTTTCATGATGGGGCGCTATATGACATGAAGATTGACAGCCTGCTAACCTAACATCTGTAGCTGTCCCTCGGAGACGGAGGACACAATATAAAATGAGGAGTTTTTTTACTGACCCTCCCAAGGGTGTCTGGTTCGGTCACTCCGTGATTACCTGAGAGCTCTGTGGGAGTGCGCAGACAGTGCTGGATTCGAGACGCATGGCGGCACCTCAAGGCGAGGCGGCTCTGTTTATATGGGTCGACTTCAATGGTGTTGTGCTGTCTTTGTGGACCTGTGTGTGTATTCTGTGCTTGTGCTTACTTTTTGCTTTTTGTGTTGTCTTCATTTCACTGGAATTTAAAGAGTCCCAACACGGCTGGCCTGCTCCTTGCTGGGGAACTTAGAACCAGTCAGACGTTGGCATTTAGTCATCAACAATGCAATTTGCTGTTGGCATCTGACTCTTCATTCTAAAATTCAAATGCTAAACACTGCTCAAAGGATTTGTCACCGCCTAATGCTGGCCCATAAGCCAAAGCTGTTTGTTAGGAAGGTTGGTCAAAAGTCACTGCCACTTTCTCTGAGTAAAATCATTATCTACCAAAAAGCAAAGAACCATCCAAGCTGAACGTGTGTGGTAACACCAGCCTGTTGGGCACAAGTGTTTGACAGTCAAGAAAGAGTTTTGGCCAAAATAACTGTAGTGTGACAATTTTAGTTGTGGTTCACATCCTGAAGTCTTTGTGTGTCACAACTGAGAAAAACAAATTACAACTACACAAGAAACACAATTGTAGTGCCTCCTCTAGACCGACTTCATCATAGGAACTGTTGGCATAGTCGGCAGGATCTCCTCATAACAGCGTGCCTCTCTTGCCCTTTAATATTCAAACCCAAATTGTAGTCTCCACTCTATAACTGGCCGCCTGACACTTTTAAAACCCCTTATCAAGCGGGGTCATTTTTGCTAAATCGCTTGTAATTCGACCTCTCCAAATTAGAATCATTGCTGTTATTGAACTATCTGGAGTATAAACACATGTTTGGTCTCTTTGTAAAGGTAACATTCTCTAGTTTCACCCTTAGTAGTCAGAATCACTGTAGGTGTGACTGATCAAAAGTTATGCACATTAGAACTCACAAAAAACGAATTTTTTGTTCTCGCCTAAGTTTTTTATGAAAATAAAGGAAAATAAAGCTGCAGTAGGTAGGTGGGGACAGAAACACACTATGTACCAACAGAATAACTTGTTGACTACTCACATTTCAAATTTGAAAAGAATACCTGTAAAAATGACATTTTTACACCAGTTTTTATGTGGGCATGCCCAGGGCTTTTTAGAGGGACCATTATCCACATTTTGGAACGTATGGAAAAGTGTAATAACTTTTGAATGCTTCAACCCACAGATATCAATGAGGGCTCTACTGAAAGCTTACACCTAAAGGAATCTATATCTACACACAGTGTCACTCTATTAGTTATAAAAATAATAAAAACAATAAAAATACACATTTCTATGTAAAAATAGTCAATACAAGTCTTATGGGCCAAAAATATATATATATTTTTATTTTTACTTTTTTTATAAAATGCACACAAACTATATACATTTCTTTTACAAACTGTTACAACACAGCTCAGCGTTTTCCATGTGCCACTTGATGGCAGCAATCACTAGCAGCAGAAAGCACAAGGCGTGGCACATGTGCTCTCTGCCATTAGACGCGTCTCCTGGGCGATTGATACTTTCACGCGTACATGCATCTATTATTTAATCGAGTGTATTTACGTTTATCTGTACTTTTATTCATATTTAAAATGCTACACAACTTGGCGAAATCACAATAAACAACCACGCACCAAGTCTGCAGACTGGCACAAATGCCACCTTCACGCAGCTCGATCGTTTGTTTACAAGTTAGTATGGCAAGTTACATATCAAAATGCTCGGCTGCTCATTGGCTGTAAGTTTTGAGTGTCACTCACAGTGTCCAATCAAACTGGTAGATTCTACCAGGGTTTGGAGTTGTATGTCATCGTTCAGCTGTCTGTGACACTCGTTGGCTATACGAGGTGCCAGTCAACCCCAGACCCGTCGTAATTGGCCAACTTAGGTGTCAATCAGAAGCTAACACTTCCGTGTAACATGCGTAGCATGGTTATCGCCGACAGAAACAAATTACGTCTGATATGATCAATAGAAATGAAAAAAATTACGTAGTAGTCTCAAGTTATGAAACGTTTTCTGGAGTTTTGTCCCTTTGAGGATATATCGTGTGTTTTGGACCTAATCGTTTTACTGGATTATATTCGCTGGAGCCTTACGGACAGAATGGGATCAATACTGCTCGGAAATATTGATGTTTGACTTGCAGGGGGTCTTCAAAGGTAGGGAAAGTCAACTCTTAAAAGTATGTACTTCTCTGTAAAAAGGCTTTAGTGTCAGTGCTGTGGTTGTTGTGTGTCAAAATGGTTTATATCATCGGAAAGACGAGACTTTGAAGTTTCATTTGATGGGTAGTATGTCGAGATGCATGGCAGATGGGCATGCACACATGGCTGTAATGTCGTCAAACGCTGTTATGTCCGGGACCGATGCGTAATGCGCGTTAAGGGGTTTAACATATATTGTGGTGACACGCTCCCTGAGGCTCTACATACAGGTGACAGACCACATAACTAAATGCTCCAATACAAAATGAATATAATTCAAATTATAGTCATGACATTCAAGAAGGCCAATCATACAAAATATAATTTGAAAGCCTGCTCTGCCACACCCTATCCCTGTCACCTGTCATTAGGTCACTGACAGTTGCTAATTCAGTACTGTCCCTATATGACACTTTTATGTTATCACCAAAGTGAGCTTTTCTGGATTCCATTGCTCCTCATGTTGACAAGTGAATGTCTTCCATTGGCAAAAGCACCAAACCTCAACCTCCAAGTGATGAATCTTCACCAATCAGCCATTCAACATTCACAGTTTCCATTCCTGGCACAACTGGCAGTGACTTTTGGCCAGCTGAACTCCTTCCACATTATTAGACAGGTGGACGATACCCATCAGGTGAAGGAGCAGGCACAGGACGTTGTTCTATGTTGGGCACTCGGTTTTGTTTTTTATTGCCCAGCGGATGCCAGTGTTGTCGATCCTAACCATTTTTCTGTCCCCTACAGACTGAACACATTCCTCCTTATGATGTTGTGCCTTCAATGCGCCCTGTGGTTCTGGTGGGGCCTTCACTGAAAGGGTATGAGGTAGGCCAGAGAGTGGAAGAAGGCCGGTGGCCATTGGTTTGAGAATACCTGGGAGGGTAAAACTCAGTAGGAGTTAGGGGCTTCCACTCCTTTGGTTTGAACCCCAATTGAAACACCAGTGGCTGTCCAAGTCATGCAGTGCCAGCCCAGAGTGTCACCTTGAGGTCTGCTTGTGGCCTTCCTGTCTTACAGTCTTGCCCAGAGGAGGCTACACACCTTCAGGACATCTTCAGGCCCTTCACTTTCTACACATTGGGTGATGTTGAGGCCTGGTGATAAAATCTTTTAAATTCCCACATCAAGCAACATGCAGAATGACAAACCAAAATCTAGATGTTAGAGAGTGTTGTGAATTTATTAAAAATTAAAAAAGAAAACTGAAATCTCACATTGGCCCAAATATTGCTTTTTCAAAGCCCCTTTGTTGGCCATTCCAGCCAGGAGTCTTCTTGGGTTTGACCCCACAAAGTTCATTTTCTTCTCTGCAGATCCTCTCAAGCTCTGTCAGGTGGGATGGAGAACATCAGCTGACAGTAATATGTCCGGTCTCTCCAGAGATGTTCAGTTGGACTCAAGGCCGGCCTCTGGCAGAGCCACTCAAGGACATTCACAAGTTGTCCTGTTGGAAGGTGGACCTTCTGAGGTCTGCGGTCCAGAGCACTCTAGATGAGGATTTCATTAGGAACATCTCTGTACTTTGCTTCATGCAGATTTCTCTTGACAACTCTCTCTTATGTCCCATCCCTACCTCAACCCTAATCTTAAAGTATTTATTTATAAGCCCCAATCTTAATTAATATATTAGGTCCTGATGTTAAAACTTGTTCTTGGGGCCTTTGTTTTTAAACCGTATTTTTTTTTATTTTATAGTGCATTATTTTAACTATTTATAAACACTTTTTAACCCTAATTTTAATGTTTTTTTGAGGTTTATGTTTAGTATTTATTTAGTATTATTTTATTATATATTTATTTCCATTTTAGGCAGTTTTTAGTTTGACTACTAGGGGGTATTCTTTTTGAACCCTCTATTAAAATCGAGAAGTGACTGCAGAAATGATGAAATTTGATAGGATGACATTAATACTTCTAGGTAAGCAATGTTTAGACAACTGGAAGTGGGTTTAAAGTGTTTTATTGATGTAATGGTATTTGTTAACATATACAGTGGGTGTAGAAAAGAATCCCCCTTTGAAATATTCCCATTTTTTTTGCTTTACCGCCTTAAATAAAAACACACAAACTAATATTTCTTCCCAGCTTTACTTACTCAGTGCCACCTCTAACATCCAAGTGAAAAATATCACAGCTACAGTTCAGGAAAACGATAAAAAAATCAAAAACAAGAAATATTGAGATTAATAAAGGACCCCCCCCATGTCACTGTCATTTTGTTGACCCCCCCTTTTGCTTTAATGACAGTCTGTTGATTCTTCTATCAGCTTGGCACTCCTAGACTGTGTAATATTTGCCCCTCACTCTTCTACAGTTTAACTGTTCAAGTTCGGTCACATTGGCTGGTGAGCGTTGGTGGTCTGCTATCTTCAGATCTTTCCACAGATTTTCACTGTGATTTAAGCTCTGTGCTCTGACTGGCCACACCAGGACATTCACTTTTTTCTCCTTTAGCCACTGGGTGCTCAATTTCACTGTGTCCTTCAGGTCGTTGTCGTGTTGAAAGGTGAACATTCTGCCCATCTTCACCTTTCTGGCAGAGGGTAGCAGGTTTTCCTCCTGAACTTGATGGTATTTTGCCCCATCCGTTTTTCCTTCTACCCTAACGAGAGCCCCAGGCCCCCCACAACAGGATGCTGCCCCCTCCATGTTTTACTGTAGGTGTGGTGTGTTGTGGATGGTGAGCTGCATTGGTGGATCCTTTGGTATTGAGGCCAAATAGTTTGATTTTGGTCTCATCATTGGGATGGTTTGCAGCTGAGTGTGAAGCAGCGTGGATGAAGATCAGCACTCTTAAATTCAAGGCCATGGTCCTCCGTAGGAGAAAGGTGGGCTCTCCTCTCCGAGTGGGAGGTGAGTAATGGCCTCAAGAGGAGGAGCTTAAATATCTAAGGGTCTTGGTCTTGACAAGGAATGGTGAGATCAATAGACAGATTGGGGCGGCGAGTGCAGTTATGCTGTCGTTATACTGACCTCCATCGGTGAAGAAGGAGCCGACTCAGAAGGTGAAGCTCTCGATTTACCAGTCAATCTACGTCTCTACTCTCACCCATGAGCTTTGAGTAATGACCGAAAGAATGAGATCCCGGGTACAAGCGGCCAAAATGAGTTTCTTCTGCAAGGTGGAGATCGAGTGAGAAGTATGGATATCTAGGAGAGGCTCGGAGTAGAAACGCTGACCATCCGCATCGAGATGTGCCAACTGAGGTGGTCAGAGCATCTGATTTGGATGCTAATGGACTCCTCCTTGTGAAGGTGTTACAGACACGGCCATCTGGGTGGAGACCCTGGGGAAGACCCAGGGCCTGCTGATAATTCCTTGGAATCCCATAATATGAGTCAACAGGTGTCACTGGGAAAAAGGACTGAGATCGCCCCATGGCCCTGTCTGGGATAGGTGGTGTAAAATGAGACAAGGTGAGACATTACATCCTTGTGGTCCTTGAGGACTTTCTAAATTCTAAACAGTGGCAAGTTTTTATTCTTGAGTGCCCTCTTAGAGTGTATTGTGGAGGGCACCTGATGGATGATTACTTTGTGGAGGTCTGTCTCAGAGTGTAATGGAAAATGACGCTCCATACCACACCATACCACTTACTAAGTCCACATAGTCCTGAGCAGAGCCTAAACCAGCAGGCATGGGGCACAAGGCACAGCCAATTGTCCATCACGGGGTGGCACCTTCTATAGACCGTTTCAGAAGAGCTCTGCCTCCGGCTAACCAAGCATTCCTTGTCTATTGCAGGTGACAGACATGATGCAGAAGGCCCTGTTTGACTTTTTGAAACACAAGTTTGAAGGACGGTAAGTTGCTGTCATCTTCTTCTGACAACAAAAGTGTCACAAGGACAATTGGGGGGGACAAACTGGAAATCTAACTGAGCTGATTGGCATTCTGGGTAAATGGTAGGCTGTAATATTTGCTGTTTGGCGTACTGTCACAATCTGGG
Source organism: Polypterus senegalus (assembly GCF_016835505.1). NCBI lineage: Eukaryota > Metazoa > Chordata > Cladistia > Polypteriformes > Polypteridae > Polypterus > Polypterus senegalus. Next base: position 1,023,695 of record NC_053158.1, on the reverse strand, counting down.
ACTGCGTGGGCCACTCACACTTCAGCAGATTAGCAACTACAGGTTTGTGACTCGGCCAGCAGGGGGCACTCACCCAGGGCAAACACTGTTTGTGTGCTGTCCATCCCGTCCCTTATTCTGTACCGTTTTAATGTCTCCAACTCCAGTGTCCCAAAGTTTACCGATAACCTGCTAAATCCAAGGATTCATTCTGAATGTTGCATCTAGTGACAGGGTGGCGCTTTGCCTTTTAAAGCCACCTTATGGGTACAGAGGGTGTGACAGACCACCAAACTGGCATAGGAAGGTTATGCTACTTATAGCACTATAGCTTTTCTTATCCGGCAGCTCCTCTAAGTTGATTGCAGGTTTTCTGCACCACCTGTGCCAGTCTGCTCTGGCAGCACCTACAGGGCAGGGTCCTTCTCTCTACCTGTCACTGTCAGGACAGTCTCAAGACCAGAAGGTGACCTGGAAAGCCCACCTGAATCACATGTGGCTATCCAAAGACCTTTAAGGGCTCAACTGGCATTGTGGGTGAAGTGCTGCTGTCATTCCAAACATGGAGAGCAACATAACATCTTGTTCTTGTCTCATTCTCCAGGATATCCATCACACGGGTGACAGCCGACATCTCGCTTGCCAAACGTTCTGTTTTAAACAATCCGAGCAAGCACGCCATCATCGAGCGCTCCAACACCAAGTCCAGTTTAGGTGAGTAACAGCGATGACTCCATTTCAAGGTGGTCTTAACACATGAAAGGTTGGGTGCTGCTCTGTGGTGTGCTTGGGGGGGCTGACCTCTGCACTACTCAGCGCCCCCTTGTGACAGTCTTCACCACTGTTTGCATTTCTCACATTTTGTTACCTTAATAAACCTAATTTACAGCACAATAACGTTGGGTCCTGAGTCACTGGCACCGTATTAGCGGGTGTCCATTCTCGTGACTTTCTGTGTGTAATTCGACTTCAACGGATGGCGCCGAGGAGGGAAAGTGTTCAAGGTGAAATGAAGAATGAAGACTTTATGGCACCACCACCCTGTGTCAGTCCTCCATGCGGCGCCTTCAGAGAGTAACGGCCACAAATCGTTTGGAGGTCTGCCTGTATGTGTCGGTTTAGTCCCCATCACTAACCGAGTAACACGATAACCTGGGCGCTACATGAGACTCCCCTATCACGAGAATTAAACGTTAAGGAGCTGACCGTGCCCTGCATGACAAGGGCACCACGGGCAACCTTCTGAGCCTGAAAACATTGACTCAGACGCAGTTTATCCGTGAAATATTCAATAAAATGCATTAAATTAACAAAACTGTCTATACTGTACTCACATAATGACACATGTACGGTGGATTCAGAAAGTCTCTGGACCCCTTCACTTCCTGCACATTTTACTGGGCACTACGTTCATTTCAAATCTTTACAATTTGCTGTCTATGCCCATCAATCTACACTCAATAACCCATAATGACAAAGTGAAGACTTGTTGTCAGAAAGGTTTGGAAATTTATTACTAATCAAAAACTGAAGTCCCTCATTCATAGGAGTGTTCGGACCCTCCATTCACTACTTTGTAGAAGCCCCTTTGGCAGCAAGTCCATCTGTAAATCACTGCAGTGAGATCTCTCAAGCTTTGCACACCTGGATTTGGGCAGTTTCTCCCATTCTTCCTGGCAGATTATAAATTAACTTCATCCATCCATCCATCCATTATCCAACCCGCTATATCCTAACTACAGGGTCACGGGGGTCTGCTAGAGCCAATCCCAGCCAACACAGGGCACAAGGCAGGAAAAAACCCCGGGCAGGGTGTCAGCCCACCGCAGATAAATTAACTTTATTATTATTATTATTATTATTATTATTATTGGGCGGCATGGTGGCACAGTGGGTAGCGCTGCTGCCTCACAGTTAGGAGACCTGGGTTCACTTCCCGGGTCCTCCCTGCGTGGAGATTGCATGTTCTCCCCGTGTCTGCGTGGGTTTCCTCCCACAGTCCAAAGACATGCCGGTTAGGTGGATTGGCGATTCTAACTTGGCCCGTGTGTGTGTGCTTGGCGTGTGTGTGTGTTTGTGTGTGTCCTGCGGTGGGTTGGCACCCTGCCCAGGATTGGTTCCTGCCTTGTGCCCTGTGTTGGCTGGGATTGGCTCCGGCAGATCCCCGTGATCCTGTATTTGGATTCAGCGGGTTGGAAAATGGATGGATGGATGGATATTATTATTATTATTATTATTATTATTATTATTATCACCATTGTTCATTTTTTTGGATCTAACAGCTGATGTGACGATAATAATAATACATTTTATTTTTATAGCACCATTCGCATACTCCTCCCAAGCTCTGTTAGATTGGATGGTAAGCATCTGGAAGCTGCCATCTTAAGGCCTCCCCCTTAGGAGGTTTAAGTCTGGGCTTTGGCTGGCCGCTTGAGGACCCTCAGAGACTTGTCCCACAGCCACTCCAGTATTGTCCTGTCTGTATATTTTGGGTCATCGTACTGTCACCCCAGTCGGAGGTGTTGTACGCTCTGTTGCAGGGTCTCTTCAAGGACCTCTCTGTATCTGGCTGCATTCGTCCTTTTCTCCATTGTGACCCCTGTCCACATACCACCATACTTCACTGTAGTGTTGGCATCAGGCAGGTGAGGAGCAGTGCCTGGTCTTCACCAGATGTAGAGCTTTTATGTTTGTCTCCTCAGACCAGAGAATCTTTTTCTCTCCTGCTGCAATGTTGTTTGTCGGACCCCAAGAGGGAGTTGGCCCCTCAACCATGAATGCCAGGTTAATGGTTGCCCATCTGAGAGGTTCTCTCATCTCATCAGGGGACTTGTGAAGCTCTGTTAGAGTGACTTTTGGTTTTTGGTCACCTCCTTGCCTGGTTAGTGAGATTGGCCAGTCGGCTAACATTACAAAGAGCCCTGGTGGTCCCAGATGTCTTGCACTTCACAATTCTAGAGGCTCTTATACTTGTGGAAGGGAACATCCCCAGGCTTTAGAAACAGTTTGACACCCATTGCCCTGATCTGTGCCTCCCCACAGTTTGGCCATGGAGGTTGTGAACGCTGGCCCCGGCACAGACAGACGGACACCATTGTTTCACCACACACCATTTTATTACACAAATATTATTTACAAAATGGCTCACGTGCACCCCCAGTGCCTTCTCGCACCGAGTTCCCCAAAGTCCAGGCCCACAGTCTTTTGTGCCTTCCTGGCCGCCTCCAGTCCTTCCTCTTGCTCAGTCCACTTCCACCCGACTTCCACACCATGACTGGAGGGAGGCGGCCCCTTAAATAATGCCCCGGATGAGCCCCAGGTGCTTCCGCCATCTGTTCCTTGGCCACGCCCCAGCGTGGCGGAAGTGTCGGCTGCCTTCCTGGCAGCTCTCCGGGCGCCACATAAAGTCTTCCCCCCGGCACTTCCTGGTGTGGCGGAAGTGTCGGGCTCCCGGGATAATTAGGCACTGGGGCGCCGCCTGGCGGTGGCCACGGGTCCCTGCAGGGCTGGGCTTCCATGCCCTGTACCCGAGGCCCCTGCCTAACCAGGACGGACGCCCACTCTGTCTGGAGGAGGCACTCGCCCTCCTCACGTCCTCCAAGGTGTCCCGGCCGGGCTCCAGCCCCAGCCGCGGACCGTACGGGATAAACCGGCATCGGGCGCCGCCTGGCGGTGACCCCGGGCCCCTACAGGGAAGGGCTTCCATGCCCTCAACCCGTGGCCCCCAACAGAACCAGGACGGACGCCCTGGGTCTGGAGGAGGCACAAGCCCTCCTCACGTCCTCCTGGGCGTCCCGG